>NC_090931.1:265787430-266090727 GCF_040938575.1 Ambystoma mexicanum | reverse complement strand
TTCCTGGAGCTCGTGTCTGGCATAAAGATGATGCACTCGTTCCTGGTGTTCCTGTCCCCTGGCACTCGTTCTAGCAGCAGCAAAGCAGTACAGCCAGCAGGGAGAGCGGTTCCAGTCAAGTTCGTCTTGAGGTCAGTCGGTCCCACCAACCCAAGAAGTCGTACGTTCCGTGCTTCTCTAGTCGATACGAAAATTGGAGCTTCAGCACTGCAGCAGGGTTTCAACGGGCAAACTAACGGTCCAGGGGGAGCAGCAAGCTTCCCTTCCAGTTTCTTTCTTCGGTCCCTTCGTCCAGTGGTCGGCTCTGCCTTCTCTCCAAGAGACCTCCCCTTTTATGCAGGTTTCTCCCATACACTTCGCAGCCTAGCTGTCACTCACCAAGGACAGCCAGCCAGCCAATCACCTTTGGGTGCATTCCTGTCACCAAGAAGACTAAGCATAGGGAGTTTTGGGAACCTCCCTCGCTTCCTGCCCTGCCAGACACGCTAGTGCCCGAGGCAGGCCTCAGCCATGAATCCCACCAAAGACAAAACGAACAATGGGACCAAACCTGGTTTGGCGCGCCGAGTAAAACCCAAGAAAGACCTCACAAGCAAGAAATGGTGAAAAAAAGACCAGGGCCATTTTGACAAAATGGGCATCCATGGGTGTAATACTGCACCTGAGGATTCAGCCTGCGGTAAAAACGCACAATGGTAGGAAAATTAAACCACTACCACCAGCCATTAATTGTAGGGAGGGTAACAAAAAAAAATGTTACAAGAGAAAGTAGACAAAGGGGATGCTAAGTAACTGCTCAGCACGCCACATCCTTGCCAGCCAGCCAGTCGGCCAATCACCTAGGAGTGCATTTTTGTCTCCTAGGAGACAAAGCAAAGGGATTTCTGGGCACCTCCCTCGCCAGACACCCTGGAGGCAGAGGCAGGCTTCACTCGTGAATCCCGCCAAAGGCAAAACTACCAAAGGGACCAAACCTGGTTTGGCATGCAGCGTAAATCTCAAGAAGGACCTTTCCACAAAGAAATGGCGAAAAAAGAAGACCAGGGCCATTTTTACAAAAATGGCACCCTTGGGTGCTTTACTGCAACTGCGAACACAGCCCGCAGTAAATGCACACTACAAAAGTAAACCACTGCCACCAGCCATTCATCGAGGAAAGGGTTACGTAAAATAGTTACATGAGAAGCTAGACAAAGGGGATACTAAGTAACCCCTCCAGCACCCTATTGTAAGATAGTGTATGCTGGGTCTAGAAAGTTACAAGTGTAAGTAAAGTCAATTTCACTTCACTCCTCTTGGAAACAGTAGTTTATCCAACAGAAGGTATTTAAACCTTTGGGAAATCTGGAAGACTTCCCTGCGTCACTGCACTGAAGGTGCCTCCTTCCCCTCCGTTTTAGAACGGTCTGGCGTACTGGCCTGTGAGGAATGAGAGGAACCCTCATCAGTGTCATACTTTTGTGGACTTTTCATGGGTTTTCTCTCTCTGAAATCATAGTCTGTTGGTTTAAAATGGAACTGCCCCCTAGGCTTACCCCAAGATAGTTACTCCTGTGAGGGCCTTGCCACCGCGGGGCATCCCTATCTCCTGTAGCTTTCCCATTCTTTGGCTCATGCTCTGGGTATTTATCTTCTTCTATTGGCGAAAGCTGTCGTTTGTGGTTTATCACCCTTTTTACCTTCAAACGATCTCCGTCCCTATGAGAGTTTCCCTTCGTGGTGTGTCTCCTTGTCTGGCTTACTATCTTTGTTAGAGTTTTTTCTGTGCCTCTGCAGATCTCCTGCCTAAGTGATCCCTGCCTAGTGATTGATAAGTGGATGTTACTATGTCCCCAAATTGCTCCCTTTTTTTCTTGCTCATTTAATTGGGACACTTTTCTATGAACTTCTAACCTTGCAGGCTCTCCTTTCAATAAGGGGAGAATCATGCTCTCAGACATTTGATAATTATTAGATACTATGGACAAGCCTAAGTTCATGGCGGCAGCAGCTGCCTGTGTTCCCATAAAGTCTGCCAATATTAATGCTAGTGATGTGATAGACGGCGTGCCTATCAGCTGTAAATAAAGCCAGCTATAAATTGAGAACCAGCTGTCGCAGCTGGCTAAAGGCGGTGTGCAGCCAGACGGATGGAACATGGCTAGTGCCCCATGTCTATGCTGTGGTGTAACCTGGGTATAGGTGGCTTGCAGCTGTCCTAGCTTTTCTGGAAAGCACTTGGGTATGTCCTCCTTTCTGAAAGGGCAATACCCTAATATAATTCTCAAGGTCTGTAGCTGCACTCGTCCTACGTCTATCTGTCCTTGTGGCTGCTGGGCATGCGCTAAGCCTTGCTGTGCAGCATATTGCAATGCAAGGCTACACACAGTGTCAACATTTGTAGCCATTAGTTGACTCCGTTTGTTAAAAGGGGCCTCTGCGGTTTGGATGAAACCGGCTAAAAATTCTAGTGACGCGTTGGGTGTGGCTAACGGTCCATGTCTAGCATTTGTTTGTGGATAAACTAGACTACCTCCAAACCAGTTGACATGATTTGTATGTGTTAAAGCAAATTCAGGAAATTGGTATGGGTAATATTGGGTGGTGTTTAAATCTCTCCTTATCAGGAGAGTTGCATACACGTTATTTACCTTGTTGGCTGGGGTTTTTAAATAAGTAAAGAGCGATTCGGTGGGTAACCCACCTAGTTGGCCTATCACCCCTGTGAAGTTGGTATTAGCTCCCTGACAGTGAGATGCTCTAAGCCACTCGAACAGTGCCGTCCTACAATGGATGGGAATATTGATTTCCTAATGGGCCATCTTCTGTACCCACTTAACCTCTTTAGATTAAAAAGCTTTTTAGAAAAAATATTTTTGCTAGGTCCATTTATCGTGACTGGGGCATGAGGTTATTTTACTATTAGCAATGCTATGGTCATCTCTAAGACGACCCATATGTGTGAGGTACACCCTGACTTGAGTGACCATGAGCTTCTTATCTCCACCTCGTTTGAGGCTATGAAAATAGACCCTCAACCATCAGTCATCTCATGTCGACATTCACCCTAGGCTGTGTCTCCGCGCTAAAAGACAGGCCTGCCTAGGTTTGTGTGCTTACCAACATGATTAAACATACAACCAGGAATTGTAAAGTTCTTGGACTCAAAACGATAACACTCCGACACATTACTCTGAATTATACACTTGACACAGGAGCCATCATGTTAATGTATTTAATCTTACCCCCTATCGTCTGAGGGCTCCAATTTTCATTAAACACGCTAAAGCAAAAGCAGATATAATCTAGCATAACATCACACCTATGAACAAGATTGCCATGTGGGCAAAGAGCATGTTTGAATAGAACAAGTGGTGGTTTTAGTTTAACAGCATGTGTAACCTTTAGGTCTCATGAAGCTATGCTACACTGTACTACACGCCATCAGTCTAAATGCACTCAGAAAGCCCCATACCCTTCACTCAAGTTTAGAGCAGAATGTGCTTCAAATGAAACAGCTCCTTCTGGGGTCGACAAGTTCTGCTCAGCTGGGCCCAGCTGTTTCTTTCCTGCTGTTGCTCTGCTCAGGACTCCTCTGCTCTGCACTCCTCACCGGCCCACAAGCCTAGATGCACAGGCAGGTCAGCTGCTGCTCCCTCCTCTTCCCCTTTTGCTTATATGTATGACGGAGCATGGTTTCCCTGCCTGCGTGCGTGCGTGCGTGCGTGCATGCGTCATATCCACTATCTGAAAGGGTACAGCCTACAGCTGAGTGTGTCACTGTGTTCAGTGAGTTTAGGGCTCCTATGTACAACTCCATTAGGAGGGTTTTCGCACCTCCAGTGAGAGATTTGTACCTATTCACTGAATGCATCTACTGTACTTTATGGCCCTTGGATTTGCAAAGAGACATCTCTCACTCGTTACTGCTTAACCTTGCGGACGTGCACCACGCATCTGTTCGTGTCTGCCAATTTCCTGTTCTTGAATCCTTATCAGATATAACACTTAATGGTGTGAAGTCAACACTCAAAACCTACTGGTGTTGCAGTTTAAGACAGGCAGCTATCTGCCGTTTGTGGTTTACTCATCTGCCAACAGGAAAGCGCCACTTCCTGGACCTTGAACATTTAACCCTTTAACGGCCATGGGTTTTCCCCCCAGTGCCAAGGGCTTTTTTGCCGATTTCGTAGGTCGCCAATCAATGGCTTGTAACTTTTTTGTTACACGAGTTCTCAGCCAAGTTTGGCCCCTTTTTTTCTCCACATGTAGGCAGTCGCAACGCCACCCAGGAATCCTAGTTTGCGGTACGGGGTGGGGGTGAGAGAAAATAACCAAAAAGGGAGACAATTATGGCTTTAAATGCCAATAAAATGATCTACAAAGCTGCCTGTGGTTTTTTCCTTGTAAGAGGTAGGAACAAATGGTTTGCTGTGCTGAGTTATCAATTTTCCTGGCTTTCAAGAACATGAGTGGAAACAAAAAAAAAAAGAAATGTTGATCTGATTATTAACTGTTTTGTGAGAGGTAGTCGATTTTGGCCTTTTTTTCCCCCAATAGGACATGCATGGACGGAATGGAAGAAAAGCTGAATGGGAGGACAGAAAGGCATACATTTCTGAAAAGTAAATAGAATTCCAGGTTTAGGAAGGGGCGATTTGCGCAGGTCAGGCAACAACTATGTAGGGGAAAATTCGGACAGGGCCCCCAATGGGTGGGGCAGTAGGTTTTGGGCACCCTGGGGGTAGATTGGCACACTAATGTGCCCATCTATGCCAAGGGGAGTTGGGTAAACAAAGAAAAACATTTAAAATGTTAGACAGCATTTTGGAGGGGGGGCTGTGGGGCACCCTAAACCGCCAGGGAATTTTCTAACTTAAAGGAGGGTGGCCCTCTCCCCCCACACCAAATGCAGGGGGGCATCTCATTCATCCCTCCCTGGGGGCGGATAAGAGGGGGGGCATCTCATGCAGCTCTCCCTGGGGTCAGATGCCCCTTCCTAGGAGCAGACAACTGCCCCCAGGGAGGGTTGCATGACATGGCCCCCAGTCCATTTAGGGTTGGGGGTGGGAGGGACACCCCCTTTCCATAAACACAATTCTGTGGTGGTCTAGTGGGAGGCACTCCCCCCAAAACCATCCATGACAGTTTATTTATTTTTCTTTGGGCCCATTCCCTAGGGGCAGATGGACACCCATCTGCCCCAGGGGGGCACGAACCTGCAGGCCCCATCTTTTGGGGGGGCCTGCCCACACTTTCCTGGTGGCCCGCCCCCCTCCAATTGGAGGGGGAGGGGGGACACCCCATGTACTCCTGCCTGGGGGCAGACATCTGCCCCCAGGGAGGGCTAAAGAGGTGCCCCCCCCTTTCCACTTGGGTTGGGAGGGAGAGGGCCACCACCCTTTGATATAAAATGAATACCTGGTGGCCCCTCCACCCCCATTTGGTATGATTTATTTATTATTATTTTTTTTCATTTACCCCCTTCCCTGAGGGGAGATTATCACCCATCTGCCCCCAGGGGTCTTCATACCTGTGGCCCCATGCTTTGGGGCGAGGGGGAGGGGGCCGCTTACCTAGTAAGCGGCCCCCTCCCCCTAGAAGCAGCAAGTTAACAACTAACAAGGGAGACCTTGTAAAGGACTTGATGAAGGGACATAAGCAGCGGCTTGAGTCAGAGGTAAGAGGGGGTGACCCTGGATATCTCTAGGTGCACGCCAAAGCTCTGGAGCGACTTTTTTGAATCAGGGAAGCAATACTTTTTTCCCCACAGTACCTTAGGTTAGACAATCATGGTTTTCTCGAACTTCTTCAACCTCCATATTACGTGAGGAACGACAGTGACTGGAGGAATGCCACTGAGGATTCTATCATGCAATATAAGGGGCCTAAATTTGCCTGCCAAGCGCAAAAACGTTGAGGGGATGATCAGACGATACTAGCCGAATATACCATTCCCCATATACCTATCAAGCTACGCGCAAGGGAGAACAGCAGGAGAACTGGTTGGCTTTAGGGGCATTCTCCAAGTGCAAGTCCTACACACACCACTTGAAGATAAGATGGGGAGGTTCCCATTCGTTTAGGTGCAAATGGGGAAGAAGAAAATGACCCTGGGGACCATATATGCCCCAAACATAAATCAGGTCAATTTCCTTAAAGAAGTAATACTGAAGTTAGAAACATATGCGGTTGGGGATATCATCCTCAAAGGGGACGTCAATCTTATATAAGAGACAGAAGCTCAGGGAGCGGACAAGGGAACAAACCTCCACCTAAGAGCTTAAGAGATGCCTTTGACAATCTGGCTCTTACAGATGTGTGGCAAGCAGTGAAGGGAGAGGAGAGGGGACACACCTGTTTCTCTCACGTACACCAGTCATTGTCTAGGATCGACTACATCTGGGTATCGGCAGCTCTTTCACCGACCACGCACCACTAACACCGTGCAGAGGTAGGAACCACGCAGGAGGCTGTGGGCCTGGACACACACGAGAGATTATGGCTGATGAAGCAGCGGTAAGAATGCTGGGAGATAGGATTGATGAATTCTTTCTGAAAATGAGGGAGGAGATGCATCACAGGAAGGGGTATGGGAGGCCTTCAAAGTGGTACTTTGGGGAGAAATTATAGCAATAAAATCCCAAAAAAGGAAAATGAATGCGGCTTTGGAATTAGAACTAAAATCCCAGATAAGAATAATCTTATACATGCTGGCAAATAAGAAAAGTCAGGTTTCCCACAACAAGCTGAAAGACCTCAGAACTCAGCTGGAGTTACTATGCTTGTGCAGAGCAGAAACATCCCTACTATACACTAGACAGCATGATTATATTAGCGCGAACAGAGCCCATAGACTCATAGCTAGGTAACTGAGAAGGGAAGAGGCAAACTGAACTATCATGGCCCTGAAACAGTGGGACGGGGCGAGAACAACAGACAGAAGATACTGAGCTCCTTCGAGGAATTTTATGGTTCCCTATACAGATCTGAAAACCCCTGACCAGCAGTCAGTTAAACAATATTTTGGGCAGGCTCCACTGTGCAAACTGGTAGATGCTGATAGGGAACGTCTAGAGGAAGTTATCACCAGTGAGGAGTTGAGGCTGTGATCAAGGGTCTGCCGCAGAACAAAACCCCTCGGTCAGACAGGTATCCAGCTTGCTTCTACCAAATGTTTTGCAACAAACTGAGCCCAAAACTTGCAGGTCTCCAATTCTTTCCACCACAGCGGTATAGTGACACCGTCAATAGTAGAGGCCAAGGTAGTAGTACTCCCAAAGCCCAACAAAGGCCTGAAGCTATGAGGGTCCTACCGTCCCATAGCCCTATTACACTTGGAAGCCAAGATATATATATGGATTCTAACGACCCGACTAGCACCTCTCTTACTGGACCTAATAGGTATGGACCAATCAGTGTTTATTAGGGGCAGACATATGTGGGACAACACCAGAAGGGTCTCCCATTTAATAGAAAAAGTGGAACATTGTTGAGTCCCGGCGGCATTTATAGCACTTGATGCCGAAAAAACGTTTACCTCGGGTGGAATAGCCATTTTTATTTGAAACACTGGAACAAATGGGAGTGGGCCCGAATTTTGTACAGAATGTTAAGGCTGCATACAACAGACCCAACATAAGACTCTCACTCAACTCACGCCTATCAGATATTGTGCACATCTCTAGGGGAGACGAGACAAGGGTGCCCTCTTTCCACACTCCTATATGCAATACACTAAGAACCGCTATTAATGTTCATTAGATGAAACACGCCAATTCAAGGGATAAGGTTGGGGGATGGTGGGGGGAGAATACAAAATAATAGCTTTTGCAGATGATAGGTTAGTGACCCCGACACACCCAGACACCTCAATTCCAGCGCTACTACAAGAACTCTCAACAATGGGGGGAAATAGCGGGGCTAAAAATCAATATGGCCAAATCAGAATCACTGAGTCTTGCGCTAACGGGAAATCACTTGAAACTCTTACAAAAAATTTCCCCATTAAACAATAACTTACCTCAGGGTAAAATTAACCAATTCTAGTTCACCTATATACGGGGCCAACTATCCGGAAATCCTCTCCAAAAATTAAGGTGGATTTAAACAGAGGAAATCCACTACGGATCTTCTGGTAGGCAGGATAGCATCAATAAAAATGGTGTTGCTCCCGTGGTTACTTGATCTCTTTCAGACGCTTACAATTATCATTCTTTAAATCACTGAATAGGATAACCCAATTTATTTGGCAAAACAAACACCCCAGAAAAGCATCAGAGACTTTCATGGCCCCTAAGATGAAGGGGGGCTTTAACCTCCCAAACTTTATTAAAAACTATGCAGCAGCACAGCTGAGAGTCTTACGAGAATGGCTTTCTAACGGCATGTCGAAACCATGGGCTAAAACGGATCAAGCAGTGGCAGGGACTCCATTGGAAGGGGTGTTGTGGTTGAGTAAACAAGACAGACCTAGGAACATAGGCCTCAGCCACATTCTCTCAGTGATGTGTGAAATATGGGACAGCCCGATTAGACAGGGGCAATTATCCACAATTCCATCCCTATTCACCTCAATATTGGGGAATCTACAGTTTTCCCCGGGAATACCCCAGGGCTCCTTTACAAGATGGCAGGCAGAATCTTACCCACATTGACCTTTTGTCCTAATTGACCTATTTATAGTGGTCCTAATTGACCTTCTGCACAATTGACCTTTATATTATTTTAGTTATTTCATATATGTAATGGGTTGGTTTTGGATTATAAATAATATGGTGATTGGGTGGGGGGGTTGCAGTGTTTGTTGGATTGGGTGGGAGGTTGCGGGGGTCACCCCCCGCATATATGTCCTAAGTGACCTTTTAAATTAGGTCAATTATCCTGAGGTCAATTGTGAAAAGGTCAATTAGTATACATCTGGCAGGCAGTGGGGTGCAAAAAGGTGGGCGATATGATAGAAGGAGGAGAGGTCAGATCCTTTGAGAATTGCAAGCAACATCTAGGACTAGCCGAAAAACATAGGATGGAATACTATCAGCTAAGACACTGGTTGAAACAGCCTGATATAAAGAGTGCAGGGCAAAGAGGCTTGACTTCCTTCAAAACATGAATTATACAGGATTCTACAGGGTGAAGTCCCAGATCGCACATGGCCATACATGCTGAAATGGCAAAACACAATTAGGGAAGAAATACCAGTCAACCATTGGGAAACGCTCTGGTGCAAAACCCGAAATTAACCAGATATAGTCAAATCAGGGAGGCATGGTACAAAACTATGCTACAGTGGCACTACACCCCGGAAACACTACACAATGCACCCATGGATATCTCAGGAATGTTGGAGGGGATGCTCACAGAGAGGACTGGAAGCACATATGGTGGCACTGCCCAATACTGAAAGGGTTTTGGGAAGAGGTTAAAACACAGATCCAGAAACTGGTGCAAGGTCCATCAAACTACTCCCAGAAAAGAATGGATGTGTGGCCTCTAATCTGGAATTCCAGATACCAACTAAACCGCAACGCAAAGCTTTTGTAATTTTTATTGATAGCGGCCTGGGTGGTTGTAGCGAGGAAATGGAAGCAGAAAATATCTCCTACGAATGTCGAATGGCTCTGTAAAATCTGGGCTATACTGGCCATGGAATGGATCACGTACGGAATACAAGGAAGGAACAAGTTACTTACCTGTAACTGTTGTTCTCCAGCATGGGTCTGGCATGGATTCACATGCTCATGAATATTCCCCGTCGTCAGGCTGGGAATCCTCGGTAAAGAAAAAACCAGTATCAGTTTCGTTTCTGATCTGTCTTTCGTAGTAATAACCAATCACTGGTCTCTGCGTCATACTGACCACAGCCAATGACTGCCCTCTACCTAAGCCCCGCCTCTGGCAGCCATCTTCAGATTTGGAAGCACGTGAAGTGGCAGTATGACCAAGTGAAGAGCCGCAGAGGGGTAGGCGGGAGGGTTCGCATGTGAATCCATGCCAGACCCATGCTGGAGAACAACAGTTACAGGTAAGTAACTTGTTCCTTCTCCAGCATGGGGTCTGGCATGGATTCACATGCTCATGAATAAAGAATACATAGCAGTACACACATGCACAACCACGGGAGGTGGCAAAGGCTCAACATTAAGCATTACATCAAACTCAACATTAAGCATCTTACCTCCTCACCAGGCTCACCTCAGGCGAACAGGTTGCGCAGCACTGCTTGGCCGACCCTGGACTCCTCCCTGGAATCCCGATCGACGCAGTAGAATTTCGTGAAGGTGTGCGTCGACCTCCACGTAGCAGCCCTGCATATGTCCAGCAGGGGCACACCAGAAAGGAACGCCGTGGTAGCTGCGATCGCTCTGGTGGAATGGGCTCTCGGACGGCCAGGCAGCGGTCGGTTTGCCAACCGATGACAGTACATGATACAGCCGGAGAGCCATCTGGAAATGGAAGCCTTCGAGAGTGCTTTCCCCTGATTGACAGGTCCAAAATTCACAAAGAGTTGTGACGTCTTCCGAAAACACTTCGTGCGGTCCACGTAGAACTTCAGCGCTCTAGCCACATCCAGCGAGTGCAAAGTCCTCTCAGCCGGCGACGAAGGCGACGGGAAGAACACAGGCAACACCAAGGGTTCGTTGAGGTGGAAGTCCGACGGCACCTTGGGCATGAAGGAAGGGTGCATCCTGAGCACTACCCTCGTGTCGTGAAAAGTCAAGTACGGGGCCTTGCAGGAAAGGGCCTGGATCTCTCCCACTCGTCGTGCGGAGGTGATGGCCACAAGAAACGCTGTTTTCCACGACAGAAATTTCAACGGGGCCGAGTGCAGAGGCTCGAACGGAGTTCCCATGAGCTTGGTCAGCACCACGTTGAGCTCCCACGCCGGGGCCGGAGCCTTCACCGGCGGGAACGATCTGAACAGTCCCTTCATGAACTCTTTCACCAGACGATGAGACCACAAGGACGTCCGTCCCGTGGTTCTGGTGTATCGGGAGATCGCAGCAAGATGAATCTTGATGGACGCGTGTGCCAGTCCAGCTTTGGCCAGCGTCAGCAGGTACGGCAGTACTTGGGGAGCCGTAATCCGTAGAGGGTTAATCTTCTGTGCGTGGCACCAGACAGAGAACCTCTTCCATTTGTGTCCGTAGCATTTAAGAGTCGAGGACGCCCTGGCCTTTGCAAGAACCTCTCTGCAGTCGGCCGGTATGTCGTATCCTCCAAACTCTAGCGCTGCAGGAGCCAGGCCTGCAAGTTCAGCGATTTCGGGTCGTGGTGGAGGATGGCGCCTCCTTCCCTGGAGAGTAGATCCGCGTCCACCGGCAGCTTGATTGACGGGGACGCTGACAAGTCCAGAAGGTCCGGGAACCATATCTGCCTCGGCCACGCAGGTGCGACGAGGATCATCCTGCACCGTGACCTCTTGAGCTGGTTGATGAGCCGGATTAGCAGTGGCAATGGAGGGAACGCGTAAAGGAACAGGCCCTCCCAGGGGAACGAGAAAGCATCGCCCATGCTCCTCGCCTGGGGAAACCTGCTGGCGAACCTCCGGCACTTGGAGTTTGTCGCCGTCGCGAACAGGTCGATCCGGGGTGTGCCCCACCGTCGGAAGAGGCGATCCACTAGATCCTGCCGTAGTTCCCACTCGTGGCACGAGCGCAGCTCCCTGCTGAGTGAGTCGGCGATGGTGTTTTTTATCCCTGCCAGATGAAACGGCACCAGAAATATCCTTTGGGCGACGGCCCAATGCCACAGGTCCTGCGCCTCCTTGGACAGTGCTGGGGACCTGGTTCCGCTCTGTTTCCTGATGTAAAACATGGTGGTGGTGTTGTCGGTGAAGATCCTCACCACCTTGCCCTTGAGTGACGGAAGGAAGGACCTGAGGGCCCAAAACACTGCACGGAGCTCCAGGACGTTGATATGTAGTGATTTCTCCGTCGGGAGCCAAAGGCCTCTTGCATGCAGATTTTCAGTGTGCGCTCCCCACCCTTCCAGGGAGGCATCCGTGGTCACTGTCTCCTGGTGGGCTGGGGTCTGGAAGTCCATGCCCGCCGTCAGATGCGCGCGGGTGCCCCACCACCGGATCGCTCGTCGGAAACTCTCGTCGAGTGTGATCCTTTCCTCGAAGCTGCCCGTCGTTTGGATCCAGCGCGCGTCCAGGAACTCCTGCAACGGGTGCATCCGGAGCCTGCACAGGGGAATGAGGTAGATGCAGGAAGACATCATTCCGAGGAGGGACTTGATGGACCTCACCTTGGCCGCGTCGGCCACCAACATCCGTTGTACCTTGCCCAGGATGGCCCTGGTCCTCTCCTCCGACGGGGAGGCCAGAAGGGACACTGTCGAGCCTCGCTCCCAGAAACAGTGCGTCTTGCGCGGGTACCAGGTGGGATTTGGCGTAGTTCACGGAGAATCCCAGGTCCGTGAGAAGCTGGACGGTCCTTGCCGTGTGGTCCACGGCGAGCTCCCTCGTCTTGGCTCGGATGAGCCAGTCGTCCAGGTAGGGGTAGACGTGGATCCCCTCTCGGCGCAGCTGCGCCGCCACCGGTGCAAGGCACTTGGTGAAAACCCTGGGTGCCGACCGTAGTCTGAAGGGGAGGGCTTTGAACTGGTAGTGACGCCCTTGGACCACAAACCTGAGAAATTTTCGGTGCCCCCTTAGGATGGGAATATGGAAGTAGGCATCCTCCAAATCCAACGACGACAGGAAGTCTCCTTCCTCCAGCTGACCCAGGACGTGCTGGAGGGTGACCATCCGGAACTTCTGAGCCTTGATGAACTTGTTCAGACGTCGCAGGTCTAGGATGGGGCGCCATCCTCCCGTCTTCTTCTTCACGAGGAAGTATCTCGAGTAAACTCCGGAGCCCCGAAGCCTCTTTGGGACGAGTTCGATGGCGCCCTTCCTGAGCATCGCCTTTACCTCCAGGAGAAGCTGCGGGACGTGAAGCTCTTTCCTGGCCACGGGGGGGACGCGCGGGCACCTTCTTTGAAACTCGAGCGCGTGGCCCCGGGCTAAGGCGTCCAACACCCAACGGTCGGTGGAGATGGACTCCCACACGCTGACGAAGCTCGCCAGCCGGCCTCCCACCGGGGTGCTTCGGTGGGGGCCCGACCCCACGGTCGGTTCAATCCTGTTTCGACGAGGCTTTGCCGCCTTGATCTCCTTGGCGACGACGGCGGGGTCCGCCCGACTTGCCTCGTCCCCTATAGGCCTCCTGAGACGACGAGCGGGCCGCTTGACGGTAGGTGGAGAAACCGCCGCCGGAACCTTTGGCGGCGCCCTTGCCTCCGCTGCTCCGAAAGGGCTGCCGTCGTCGTTGCAGAACCCCAAGGGCCCGGGCCGTCTCCGTGTCCGCTTTAATGGCCTGAAGGGAATCGTCCACTGTTTTCCCAAACAGGTTGTTCCCATCGAACGGCATGTCCAGGACTCTGGTCTGTACGTCTTGACGGAAGTCCGTAGCCTTGAGCCATCCACGCCGCCTAAGGCACACGCCGTTGCCCAACTGGCGAAATCCTGTATCGGCGATGTCCGTCGCGATAGTGATGGCGTGGTCCGACGCCACCTCACCTTCCTGTAGGATCTCCAGGGCATCCGCCCTCTTGTCGTCCGGTAGGAAGTCCAGCAGGGGAGCCAGTTTGTACCATAGCTCCCTGTCGTAGCGGGCCACGATAGCCAAGGCGTTGGCCGCCTTAATCGTCGTCGCTGCAGACGAGATGACCCTGCGTCCCATAGAGTCCAATTTCTTTCCCTCGCCGTCTGGCGGGGAAGTCGATGTGGAGGCCGCACCCACCCCCCGCTTTCTTCCTGGCCGCCGCGGAGACGACGGAGTCCGGGGTAGGCTGCGCCCGGAGGCACAGGGGGGCCGCGTCCGGGACCCGGTACTTCTTTTCGTACCGGTCTCTTCTAGCTGGCGTCGTGGAAGGGTTCTTGAGGAGGGCGAGGCCCTCATCCCAAATGTCGTCCAGTAGAGGCACCGCGAGGACCGTCTTCCTCTTGGCCTCGCGCCGTTGATAAAGGAATCCTTCCTTTTTCTTCTCATCAGGGCAGAGTTGGAAAAGTTCGGATGCCCTGGCGATCATGGAGTGGAACGATCCAATCTCATCGGGCGGAGAAGCCCTGGTGGGAGGTGACGACGGAAGATCCTCGTCGCAGACCTCATCGTCCGTACCCGTGTCAGTCCCCGTATCATCCCCTCGAGTCGTGGACGGGCAGGAGGGCTGGACGGGGCGCGACGGCTGAAAAGGAGGTGGAGGGTGAATCCTTCTTTTCTTGGGAGGAGGAACGCCAGAAGGTCCCGGTTCTGGGTCCCCCGACGGGAGTGGTTCCTCCGCTGGCAACGGTAGTCTCGTCCTTATCTCCGAGCATAAGGACTGTATAGCCAACAAAATGGCCGCCGAGTTGTCTTGCGGCGCTGGCAGAGGGGAATCCGACGGGCGATCAGGGGCCCCGTCGGCGCCCTCGACGATGTCGTCGTCACCCGCGTCGGGATCCATCCCGACGGGCCGGTCTTCTTCCACGCCGCGGCCGTGGCTTAAGACCTCGATCAGCTCTTCCTCCGAGGTTGAAGCCGAGTCTACGACGACACCCTGCCCCCCCTTTTTCTTCTCCGCCGGAGATTTCACGGGGGTGCTATCGATGGGCATAAAAGAGGACTCCCTCCGAGGTGGCAGGGAGACTCTGAGCCCCGAGGTCGCCACCACTGGCGTAGCCTCCACAGTCTGAGCCAGGGCCGCCGCGACAGTCTCGATACAGGCCTTGGCCGGATGGATTAAGGCCTTCACCACCTTAGGTGCGCTCACCGCCTTATCCTTGGGGGGGGGGGGACACTGCCTCACTCCCCCTCCGATGGGGCCTTTGAGCTCGACCGGGGCCTCTCCAGGAGCTTCGCCGGGTGCTCGGCCTTCCTCTTACCCGACCCAGAGCGTTGGCTCGTGGTTGATGGTACCGGGGAGGGTGCGCCCTGCCTGGCGCCCGTAGAGCCCGACTGTTCGGCGCTCCCGATGCCAGCGGACTCGCGGTGCTTGGCCTTGTGTTGGACCCCCGTCGCCGGGGCGTCCTCAAAGGTCTTAGAAGACCGCTCGGATTTCTTCCTCTTCTTCTCGCCGGACGGGCTCTTCCCTTCCAGCCAGTTGGCGAGACGTTGATGGCGGTCCTTCATGGTCCGCTCCGACATGTTGCAGCAAAACGCACAGTCCTTCTCCACGTGCGTCTTGTCCTCATGTAAGCAGTAAAGACAAAAGGAGTGTTTGTCCTCCTTAAAGACGTTCTGCAGCTGGCATCCAGGGCAGACCCTGAACAGCTTTCCGGGCGTCGAGCTTCCCTTCTCCTGGGCCATGTCCGGGACGGGCCTGAGAAACTTCTGGAGTCCTCCAAAAGCGTAGCTCGACGAAATCTTCACCTTTGAGGGGCGCAGACGAATCCGACACGGGTCCCCGTTGATCGGATGGAGAGTCGGTGGAGCTTGAGGCTCTTTTGACCGAAAAAACGAAGTTTTTGAGAAAAAACGTGAAAAAAATAGCACTAACGCTCGAGAGCAATAGCACGAGGATCCCAACACATGAACGTGCGGTAAAAATCTGAAGATGGCTGCCAGAGGCGGGGCTTAGGTAGAGAGCAGTCATTGGCTGTGGTCAGTATGACGCAGAGACCAGTGATTGGTTATTACTACGAAAGACAGATCAGAAACGAAACTGATACTGGTTTTTTCTTTACCAAGGATTCCCAGCCTGACGACGGGGAATATTCATGAGCATGTGAATCCATGCCAGACCCCATGCTGGAGAAAGACAAATTCCGACAAGACTGGGGATTGATACTAGATTATCTCAGGGGAGACTATAAGCTGCAATGGTGCCCTCAGAAACTAAAAATATTGGACATAATGTAGATTTTGATGCCCACACAGAAGGAAAAAAAAAAAGAGTTGGATCACTGAAAGACTCGTATGCAGGACTCAGGTGAGGGGGATGGAAGGGTGGGGAAGGGGAGGGTTGTTTTGTAATTTTGAAAATGCTAATAAAAAGTTAGAAAAAATAGCATGAAGAGTTCTTGTTTACCTTAGTCTGTGCGCCACTGATCTGAAAAACAACTGTAAGTGTACAGATTTTGAAGGAACTTTTGGGTTGATATCACTTAGAACCCCCGTGACCTGATTAAATGCAAAAATGTGCACTGTCGCATTGGTGTGCCATAGAACGGAGACTTCGAGTTCCTCAACTCCGTTTGTTTAATTAGGAAACCCAACTGTAAGTGTATTATACCATTAGGCCTTACTCACCTAGTATTACTGAATGTTTTCCTGACTGTAGTTAGGGTTTTACTAACCTTGGTCTGCCTTGTGCCATCCTAAAATAAGTTAGGGAGTTCCTGCTTACCTTAATCTGTGTTCCACTGATCTGAAAATCAACTGTAATAGTTTATTACAGCATTAGGTTTTACTCACCTGGTATACCGGCAGGTTATCCTAAATGTAGTTATAGGTGCATACTGTTTCATGAATTTGTGTTCCACTTCTCAGAAAAGTATCCCGATAACAGGGTTGGCTTACTAAGTGATTTCTTAGCTGAGTGCCACTGTATGACTGACCGGGTCTACTAACCCTTGAATAACTGACTATATTCAAAAAGTATATATGTAACCTGGTTTTACTCTGCAAGAATAGCCAATTGCATTCTGAATTTGTGTTATAGGTTTACCGAACCTTGAACTGCTACTGTTAACAAGGTAATAATTTGGGTTGTATTCCTTAAGTATTGAGTTGGTTTTTAGAATTGTGCGTATATAGAATGTGATGGTGCTTATTTACCCAAGATTCATCTTGGCCTACTTGTATTTCAATAAACCATTTATTTTTACAATACATAGTGTTTGTGTTTCTCTGGACCATATGTATGCTACAATTTCTTTGTTCCAAGTTACAGCCCTGTCTCCCTCCCAAGATAAGCATGGCTGCTCTGTCTATGCTACCACATACTCGGGTGGCACAGTCTTATACGAAGAGTGGAGTTTTGCACTGTCTCAGTTGTATGGTTTTACCAAGCACTTAGTTGGACTTTAGAAAAACTGTCCTAACAGGGGCCATACAGATCCTTAAAGAGGCAAAGCTATTAAAGAGTTGTGTGCCAAGTGGGACAAGGACAGAACTTGCATGTTAAAAATTGGCAGGAGCTTCACATAAATAAGCAAATGTTTCAGGTGGTGTCATGATCTCTGCTTCCAAAAGGTCAGGGTTTTCCCAACTCCCTTGGAAGCAGATCCATAACCCAGGTTCCGAGTGCCAACCAGTCCCAATTGGGACCTTCTGGACCCAGTCCTGGCGCCAGTGGCACCAGGCTCATAAATATGCCCAGTCCCAGCGCTGGAAGCGCCGGGCTCATAATGCTTGGGTGGACTTACCTGCAGCAGACCATGCTGCTTACTTGCCTGCCAGTTGAGCCTCTGATCCTCTTCTGTTTGGAACTACTTTTCCTGTTGGGTGGGGCAGGAGCCACTCCCTAGGTTCAGAACACTGGAACTCTTCTGGAAAGCAGGAACTCTTATCTTACCTAGGCGTGGCCGTGGAAGGAGACACCTAAGCACTACAGGAGGCTATTTAAACCACACCCGATGGATGAATCTTGCTTTGCGTTATTCTGCATCCTCTGCAGCAGAACGCTCATCGTGTCTTCTGCATCTGATCCTGGGCCTAAGGAAAAAGGCTTACCATCCTGAATCCAGTCTTCAGCAACACCTATAAAGACAAGAAAGAACAGGTTAGCATTACGGTCTTCAGTGACAGCTCTTCACTTACCTGGTCCATCGGCTGTCACCAACGCCTCGCGCTGCATTCCGACATCTGAAAGACAAAGGCTTACCTACTCTTCGTGCGCTCCGGAGGTCTTCACACTGCATTCCGGCATCTGAAAGACAAAAGCTTACCAACTCTTTGCACGCTCCGGAGACCTTCGGCGCTGCATCCCGCATCTGAAAGACAAAACAAGGTGCGTTTAAAGACATTGGGGAACTTTAATACTCACGTGCCATTACTCCTTTCCACATCTAACCCAGTGGGTATTCCGGCACCCTGCAGCCGCTCCGAACTTGTACCTGCAAAATAAAAAGACAGTTAGAGTGCATCGTGAAGCAGGCAACAAGCGCTTACTTACGTGCTTCCAGGCGCTTCTATTCATCACACGGGCTCCATCTTCAACTCACTTCAGCCCGTCATCCACCATCGCCGGAACCCTGCAAAACAAGAGACATCATTACTAAAGACTTTAAAGACATTAGAATTACTCGAAACTTACCGTTCGTGCAGTAAACGACGGACAGCAGTCCTCTGAAGTCAAGAGGCCTGCTCCCCTTATCCAGTGAAGAAACTGGTTACAGCCCCCTGCCCCCGAGGCAGATGGAGAGCACGGCGTTCACTTACCTAAGGTGAGAGCGTTAACCTTCGGGGTTCTACAGGAGAAGAGAAAGGGAAGAAGAGAGAGACATTCAATAACCCAGTTCATTAATCCCATATTTTCTATCTGCAGACATCTTACCCTTCGAGTCAGACATACAGTGCACAGAGGTCCAGCCCAAAGAGCCAGCCGTGTGTTACACATCACCTTTGAAGATACGGTATACGCCCAGTCAAGACCGGCGCCTCTACGGGAATCAGGTGAGCGTTACAGGTGGCCAACAAAGGGGTCAGAAAGGGGGTTTCTATATTACAAGCCTTGGAGTCCAAAGCGGTACAGGTGATTGAATATAGGCAAGGGGAGGCCTTGGGCAGCAGTAGACCACTGATTTACCTATTGCTACACATTTGCAGGAGAGTTTGGGTACCAGGCACAAGGTAAGCCGGCTCTGGGGCCATAAAGTGCTAGTCAATAAAAACTGGTATCCTGAAAGGTAGGCAAATGACTACCCACCCACTGCGACAAGGGAAAGAGGCCCCAGTGTGGTTCCCTCTGGTCAGGTGGAGTGCCCAGAGCAAGCAGTACTTCACCACTGGGTTGTAGATTTCAGGAGCAGAGGTGGGAGGATTGTCCAACTATTTGCGACAGGTCCTGGCGATTGATTAAAGATGACCAAGTTACTTACCAACTGATAACGTTTTTTCGACTGGATGTTCCTCCAACCTATTCCTCATCTCGAACACGTGATGTCCACAGCTGTGCTGCTTCGTAAATTTTTTCAGCAGAGGGCGCCCTGCGTCGATTGCGTCAGGTCGATGCCCCTTGAAGGCCTCCGTCGAGGGTGACGTCATAAGTAGCATGCACGGCACCCGTAGCCTCAGTTGATGTTTTTCCCCCTCCCCACGTGTGGCACACATGCCCATAACACAGCATTGACATGCTAAGTCTCCTACTAGCCACCATGTTTCCCTTCTGCATTGTACAAGATAGCATACCGTGCACAGGAAGCTACTTCCTCACACATGGGAACGGCTCATCTAGATTGGGCTGCATTAGACACCATCCTATCCCCTGTCCTATCCCTTTCCTCCCTACCACACTACCATTCCCACCAATGCAGGCTCATCACAGCAATCCATATAATACTAGCTTACCCAACATCTCAGAGCCCATGACCAGCTCAGCAAGTACTACCATAAAAGTGTCTACTACCAACACAAACATTAGTGACTACCACCCCATCATGGGTATCACCAGACTATGGCGTCTAACATCTCGCACTATGCATGCCCATCATCCTCACAAAGTTTTGCCTACTAAGTTGACGCAGCTAAAGCACAACTCCCTCCCCATTCGCAAACACCATAAAGCTCCAATCATAGTTGCCGCTGAACACCTCAGCACTGCAATTACCTACCACGACTTTACAGCAACCCATAGAGCCATTTCCCAACCTCAAAGGAGCTCTCATAAATGCCTGCTCGCTCGGAGCCCATGCTATTGAAATCCATGACCTTTTCATTGAACAACTAGACCGGCTTGTTGTTACTGAAACTTGGTTACACCAAGCATCTGGCCAGCTACTAGCCTTTGCCGTTCCACCAGATTACAACATTATCAGGACAGACCGAGCCAATGCACAAGGAGGTGGAGTGGCTATTATGGCCAAAACCAATGTACAAATCAGATCCCGCCCCATTGAAGACATACCAGGCTACAAACTCCTCCTAGCTAAATACTCTCCCAACCCTAAAACCACAACGAATATTCTGGTAGTTTATAGATCTCCCAACTTCACCTCCTACCGAGACCTTGATATCCCACTCCTTTTAGCACCTCACATCAAACCCAATACTCGATGTATTATACTAGGAGATATTAACTTAGGATTCAATGATAAGCAGGATCGTAAAGCAGAAGATTTCCATTCTGCACTCCAAGACATGAATTTCACACAATTAGTGAAGGTGCCCACCCACAGCAAGGGAAGAATACTCGATTGGGTACTCACGCTCAACTCCCATGTTACTATTGAGTCTATCCTACCCGTTGATTGGACCGATTATCATTGCATTAATTTTACCATCATTATTAATGTGTAACGCTCACCTGATTCCCGCAGAGGCGCCGGTCTTGACTGGGTGAATGCCGTGTCTTCAAAGGTGATGTGTAACACACGGTTGGTTCCTCGGGCTGGACCTCAGTGCACTGTGTGTCTGACTCAGAGAGTAAGATGTCGGCAGATAGAAAATATGGGATTAATGAACTGTGGTTATTGGGTGCCTCTCTCCTCTTCCCTTTCTCTTCTCTTGTAGGACCCCAAAGGTTAACGATCTCACCTTAGGTAGGTGAACGCCGAGCTCTCCATCTGCCTCGGGGGCAGGGTGCCGTAACCAGTTTCTTCACTGGATAAGGGTGCAGGCCTCTTGACCTCAGAGGACTGCTGTCCGTCGTTTACTGCACGAACGGTAAGTTCTGGGCACTTCAAATGTCTTAAAAGTCTTTAAGTGTGTAAGGCGTGGCTGCTGTGGAGCGGTGCCGAGGAGCACGTGAGTGTGGCTTTTGACTTATGTAAAGTTCTTTTGTAATGATACCTCTTGTTTTGCAGGGTTCCGGCGATGGCGGATGGCGGGCTGAAGAGAGTTGAGGATCGAACCCGCGTGAGGAATAGAAGCGCTTGGAAGCACGTAAGTGAGCGCTTGTTGCCTGCTTCACGATGCGCACTAACTGTCTCTTTTACCTTGCAGGTACAAGTTCGGAGCTTTAGAGAAGCTGAAGGGTGCTGGGATACCCGCTGATTTCGGCGTGGGAAGGAGTGATGGCACTTGAGTAGTAAAGTTGCCCAATGTCTCTAAACGCACCTTCTTTTGTCTTTCAGATGCGGGGATGCAGCGTTGAAGGCCTCCGGAGCGTGCAAAGAGCCGGTAAGCTTTTGTCTTTCAGATGCCGGAATGCAGCGCGAAGACCTCCGGAGCGTGCGAAGAGTCGGTAAGCTTTTGTCTTTCAGATGCCGGAATGCAGCGCGAGGCGTTGGTGACAGACGCTGGACAAGGTAAGAGATGCGCTGCCACTGAAGACCGTAGTGCTAACCTGTTCTTTCTTTGTCTTAATAGGTGCTGCTGAAGACTGGATTCCAGGATGGTAAGCCTTTGTTCCCTTAGGCACAGGATCAGAAGACACGGTGAGCGTTCTGCTGCAGAGAATGCAGAATAACGCAAAGCAAGATTCATCCACCGGGTGTGGTTTAAATAGCCTCCTGTAGTGCTTAGGTATCTCCTTCCACGGCCTCGCCTATGTAAGAAAAGAGTTCCTGCTTTCCAGAAGAGTTCCAGTGTTCTGAACCTAGGGAGTGGCTCCTGCCCCACCCAACAGGAAAAGTAGTCCCAAACAGAAGAGGATCAGGGGCTCAACTGGCAGGTAAGTAAGCAGCATGGCCTGCTGCAGGTAAGTCCACCCAAGCATTATGAGCCCGGCGCTTCCAGCGCTGGGACTGGGCATATTTATGAGCCTGGTGCCACTGGCGCCAGGACAGGGTCCAAAAGGTCCCAATTGGGACTGGCCGGCACCCGGAACCGGGGTTATGGGTCTGCTTCCAAGGGAGTTGGGTAAGTCCTGACCCTTTGGAAGTAGAGATCATGACATAATGAGCCTCTTGCCCCCAAAACCACAACAACGGACACGTTTGAAACAAGAAACATTCACAAATTAACAACCGAAAACCTCCCTCCTATACTCAGCCATGCTCTCTCTCTCTACCGATCCTGCCATAAGTGTCAATCCCTGTATCTTGCAGACATGTAACATAAATGTCTTACTATTACCACCATTGATTCAGTGGCACCCACTACAATGAAAAGCCGACACGCTGACAAACGCACAAGCTTTTGGTTTAAAGAACTATTTGTGCTCAGGGGGACTAAAAGATCCCTTGAACACATCCACAAAAAGTCCCCCACAACAGATTCAGCTAATGCATTTATAGCTGCCAATAAAATCTATAAAGCAGCAATTATAACTCAAAACAAATTCTTATAACACTCGCATCAATAATGCCACCTCTAACTCGAAGTAGCTCTTTACCAGCCTTAGAGAAATGGAAAACCCAACGCCAGTGACCACCTCAACTAACTCTAGCAAAGAATGGTGCACCACCATCCAAAATGCATCGATCTAAAAAATCGAATGACTACAAAAGAAAAGTCACCAAAAGGAAAATTCTAGCTGACAAAAATATGCCCGAATCCACGCTTAACTCAACGGATAAGAAAATTAACACACTGTTCCGTTTCTCTCCAGTTACCCAAGACTCAGTATTAGACACTATCTCCAAACTAAAAGCCTCCAACTGCAAAGGGGACAACTTACCAGCACATTTAATGAAATTATGTGCCCCTACTCTCACTCCCATTATCACTAATTTTGTAAATGCCTTGTTCAATACGAACATAGCGCCAGCGAGTATAAAAAGAATGGGTAACCCACCTACTGAAAAAAACCTTCACTGGATGCATCTATACCAACAAATTACTGACCAATAACTATGGTCCCGTTTCTGCTGAAGCTTATTGACAAAACAGCATACACCAATATTCAAGCCCATCTAGAACAAAACCATCTTTTGGGAGCTAGATAATCGGGCTTTAGGCCTAACCACTGCACTGAAACAGCTCTCCTTGACCTTAAAATCCAGATGGATACCATTAGGGACAGCGGTAAACTCTGCATACTGCTGCTGCTAGATATGTCAGCAGCATTCGAATTAGTGGACCAAGATAAACTATGTGCTACACTGGCGAATGATTTTTAGCTTCTCCAAAGAGGCCACCCTCTGGCCGAAATCCTTTCAAGCCGAACGCACATCTAGCGTATCCATTGGCAAAGAGTCTGCAGTTCCTTTACCAGTCCCCACAGGGGTTCCCCAAGGGTCATGTCTCTCGCCTACATTATACAATGCATATACCAAGCTTCGGTTCTCTGCCTTGGATACCATGGGTGTCATCTACACCAACTTTGCTTATGACACCCAGATCCTCATTCCAATCACAGGTAACTATGACCATGACCATCAATAAAATGTACGCAATAATTCAAAACTGGATGTCCTTTAATAGCCTAGGCCCCAACAATGAGAAAACAGATTCTCATTGTGGGCTACCAATTCAAAATCAGACTATACCTCTATCTTGATTTGGTTACTTTGATTCCAGACTTAAAACAAGTAAAAACCCTAGGAGTCTATCTAGACGCTAACTTAACGATGTCAAAACATGTTCAAGCTCTATCCTCATCCACGTCCTATACATTGAAGTGAATTGCCATAAGTCGCCAGTTTCTCTCACCCACAAGCTGCATCACCTTAGCCAGGGCATTAATACCATCCAAACTGGACTATTACAACGTACTCTTACTAGGGACATCCCCAACCTATGCAAACTACAACTAATGCAAAATAAAGCGTTATGAGCAGCCCTATGGCTAATAAAAAAAAAAAATCAGACCATATCTCCAACATCAGGAGGGAGAACCACTGGTTACACATTAAGGCCAGAATCATGTTTAAATACCTGTGTGAGACTCACATATGTCTCACTAAGAAACCACCCATCTAAATCAATAAGCAAAAAAGAATCCAATAGAATGCTCAGATCGAACGACGACGTACTCCTTGCGATCCCACATTTCAAAGGTTCCGGAGCCGGTGGAAGCAGCCTCCAAGTCATGGCCCCCAAATACTGGAATGCCCTACCTGTAAGCATAAAAAATGAAGAATCATTCCAGCGCTTCAAAAAACGTCTAAAAATGTGGTTGTTCAACCAGTTTTAGGCAAGGAACCTCTATTTCAAGTAAATAACAACTTGAATACTTTATGATGTACATATCAACTTATGCCTGTAAATAATTCACTTTGTAATTTGTTTCCTGAAAATGTTGCAATAGATATGCATTTTAAATTGTTGAATCATAATTAAGATGTCTGTAACTAAGCCATGATACCGAGTTTGGGCATATAACAAATCCAATAAATACAATAAACTGCTCTTAAACTCTGAAACAAAAGCTGTAATGGCATGGGAAATTCTTCAGAGGAGTAGGCTGGGAGGGCGATGAGGAATACGTTTGAGGAACATCCAGTCGAAAGGACGTTACCAGTTGGTAAGTAACTTGTTCTTCGAATGGTTTGTGGCCTCCAACGTACTCCTCATCTAGTACAGACTCCCAAAGCAGTATCCATGAGTGGAGGAGGTGGAAGAATTTAGGCATACCGAATGGCAGAGTAAAGCACTGCCTTACCAAAGGCAACATCCTGCGCATGGGAAGTTGTTAGGCACGATGGTATGCAGTACCCTTTGGGTGAATACAACAACCCTGAACTCCTGGCAATAGGAACCCAACTTTTGGTATAAGTCTGTAATACACAGGTCGGTAGCGTGTTGAGCAGCCAGGCTCATCTCAAGAGGGATCAATGTGAGCTGTAGGGGAGTTGCACAGAGATTCAAAGTGACAAGTATTCAAATAAACTCGTACACACAAGGATTCTTGAATAAACAAATAGTAATTTAACAGTCAGTTAGAGTAAGCCTTCTTCAGAAGGGGGAAATATAATAGTAACACAAATACACTCCAAAATCCACACTCTTAATATTTATAAACCAGTAAGTACCCTTTTGGGATGGCACACAGGCACTTCCTACACCCTCAGGTGACTAGTAACTAGGACACTGTGGACATTAATATACCACAGTCTGCATTTAGAATCAGACTTCACAGTTTGGCAAAGCAAATGGTTATTAGAACAGAACAAGAGATCACACAAACATTCTGAAGCAGGTAAGTACTTTTGGTAACCCCCAATGCAAACTTAGTTAACCCCTTCCTGGAAGGATGACAAAATATTGTCAGAGGGAAGAAGAGTCATTCAGGGAGCCAGGCTAGGCCAAAAACAATTGGGCAAAAGTATAGGTGAGCTGAAGCACTTCTTGCAGGTAAGTAAAAAAGTATTGCACAATGTTTTAGAGGTCTTTGTAGAAAAGAAGAATTCAAAGCAGGGCCACAAGCTGTTTAGACTTGTGAGGTATCAGCCAACTGTACAGAGTAACCACAACAGGTCTCACCAACAGAGAACAAGTGTAGTTACACAAAAATAGGTAAGTTCTCTTAGACTTTACAGTACATTTAGGGTGAAGAAAAAGGGGCAGCAGAGGACTTCTGTTCCTGTGCAGCTCCTGGTGTTCCTGGGCCTCAGTCGTGGAGGACGTCTGAGGACTCCTGCAATGGGAAGATCACCGACCGCAACCGGCAATCTTCAAACAAGTGGCACTTCGGTGTTTCAGCTCCTTGCATCTACCACAAATAGCAACACTGCGATTCCTGGCGGTTGAGATGGGCTTTCCTTGCATCTGGGGTCCAGCACACTTTAGGTGGCTCAGGCAGTCCTGCTTCCTGGGAGTTCAGAGGATCTTCCTGGAGCTTTTGGCCAGCTTAAAAGCAACGCACACAATCTGGTGTTCCTCTCCCTGGCGATTTGGTTCCAGCAGCAACTACAGTGGAATTTCAACCAGCTCCAAGAGGATGTCCAGGTGGCTTACTTGGAGTCGATTGGTCCCACCAACTCAAGGGTAGAAGTCGTCCTGGCAGAGGCTTCTCTGTCGATACGAATTTGGGGTTTCAACACAGCAGCAGGGCTTCACCGGGCAAACCAACGGTCCAGGAGATGCAGCAGGTGTCCTCTTCAAGTTCTTCTTCGGTTCCTTCGTCCAGCGGTCGACTCTGACTTCCAAGCCAAAAGCCTCGCCTTTTATTCAGTTCTCTCCCACTCATTCCAGCCTAACTGTCAGTCACCCGTGTGGCTGTCCTTGCCAGACAGTCAGCCAGCCAATCACTACAGAGTGCATTTTGGTCTCCTGGGAGATAAGCATAGAGCGTTTCGGGCACCTCCCTCACTTCCTGCCCACCCCAGACACCCATGAGCCAGAGGCGGGCTTCACCCATGAATCCCTCCAAAGGCAAAGCAAACAAAGGGACTAAACCTGGTTTGGTGCGCAGAGTAAATCTCAAGAAGGACCTTTCCACAAAGAAATGGCGAAAAAAGAGACATGGGCCATTTTTACAAAAATGGCACCCTTGGGCGCTTTATTACAGCTGCGAACGCAGCCCACGGTAAATGCACACTATGGTAGTTAAAAGTAAACCATTGCCACCAGCCATTTATCGAGGAAAGGGTAGCAAACATTTTACATGAGAAGCTAGACAAAGGGGATACCAAGTAACCCCTCCAGCACCCTATTGTGAGAGAGCGTGTGCTGGGTCTAGAAAGTCATAAATGTAAGTAAAGTCAATTTCACTTTACTGCTCTGGGAAACAGTTTATCCCAGAGAAGGCATTTAAACCTTTGGGAAATCTGAAGGTGCTGTGTGACACAATGTAAAAGATGATGGCTATGGAGTTTGTCAAACTGCACAACCAAGAGAAACACAGTGTTAGAAAAACACATTAAAATGCATGGAGTGGGGAAAAAGTCTCTCTCTCCAGGTTAAAAAAATCAATTTCTCAAAATCCAGCAAAGTTGCTGGGGGTCCCTAAGGTGGAGGGAATTAGCACATTTCTGAGAATTCTCCCTAACACTCATCTCCCCCAGACTAAGGGACAGGAGGATTTAATCCACCCCTGGATGACTCTCCTTACTCCAGTCGGTCATACTTTCTGGAGAGAACATCAGCATTTTGGCGATTACACCCGGACCTGTGTTGAATAGTAAAATCAAACCACTGTAGGATGATTGACCATCTTAATTTAGGATTCTCCCCCTTCATCTGCATTAACCATCTCAAGGGTTGGTGATCTGTTTGAATCACAAAAGCAGATCCATACAAGTATGGTCTAAACTTCTTCAAAGACCACACAATGGCAAAATATTCACCTTCTATGGTTGCCCACCTTGTTTCAGGTTCCTTCAGTTTTCTACTGATGAAGCAGATTGGTTGTTCCTTCCCTTTCTCATCCAGCTGTCTCAGAACTGCACCTATACCTGTATTGGAAGCATCTGATTGTACAATAAGGGATTGGTTGTAGTCAGGTGCTTTTAAGACTGAAGCTTGACAAAGGGCTTTCTTAAGTCCTTCAAATGCATTAGTACACTCCTCATTCCACCTGACCTTCTTGGGGAATTTGGGTGAGGAGCTCACATTCAAGGGAGAAGCTATGGTCCCATAGTTTAAGTTCCTATAGTAACCAGTGAGACCTAGAACGGCTCTCACTTGGGTTTGAGTAGTAAGGGTGACCCAGTCTTGTACAGCTTGTACTTTGCTAGGCAATGGCCTTACTTCACCTCCTCCTACCTCATGTCCAAGGTATACCACATTACTCTGACTAATTTGACATTTACTTGCCTTTATGGTCAGATTTGCCTGCTGAAGAGCCTGCAATACATATCCTAAGTGGCCAATATGTTCCTTCCAAGTAGGGCTGAACACTGCCATGTCATCCAAGTAAGCCATGCAGAAGTCCTCCATCCCATTGAGAACACGTTTCTCCATCCTTTGGAATGTAGCAGGTGCATTCATTAGTCCAAAAGGCATAACCTTAAACTGGTAGAGGCCTCCTGGGGTTGAAAATGCAGTTCTCCTTGCCATGGTCTGTCAGAGTTATTTGCCAATAGCCTGAGGTTAGGTCAAATGTACGGAGGTACTTGGCTGAACCAAGTTTGTCCACCAGCTCATCTGTCCTAGGTAAAGGATGGGCATTCGTCATGGTGACTGCATTAAAAGCTCTATAGTCCACACAGGATCTCAACTCCTTGGATCCTGCCTTTGGTACTAGCACAACTGGACTAGACCATGGACTTGTAGAGGACACTATTACCCCGAGATCAATCTTGTTGAGCTCTTCCTTTATGTGGGTTCTTACATGGTCTGACATTCTGTAACCTTTGTTTTTGACAGGTAAACAGTCACCAGTCACCAGTGAGAATCTCATGCTGGCCCCAAGGGGCAAACTGATTTAACAGAGCTTTTCACTCCTCCTGTTCCAGTGTCAGATTAGAAGAGAGATTAACTCCTATCTTTCCATCTAAAGGTTGTCGCCTGAGGAGGTCAGGCAGAGGCTCACTCTCCTCCCCTCCTCCTGAGCAGAGGCTAGAAGCAAAGCTCCCAGTTCTGGTTTAGAGACATTGGCCTTTAGGCAGTTGGTGTGAAAGACCCTGGGGCCTCCTTAGGATTGTCTAAATCCACCAAATAATTGAACTCTCCAAGTTTTCCCACAACCTTGAAGGGTCCAATCCATGTGTCCTGCAAGGCCCTCTGCCTTGTAGGTACCATAACTAGAACCAGCTGATCTTGAGTAAACTGAACCAGGTTGGCCTTCTAGTCATGCCAATGCTTCACCAGAGCCTGACCTGCATTCAAGTTATCTGAAGCTTCTGTCATCATGTGTGCCATTCTCCTTCAGAGACCCAACACATAGTCATCGACTCTCAATGGCTTGTGGGAAGGAGCACTCTCCAACCCCTCCTTGCTTAGTGCCAATAGACCTCTAACCGGATGACCATAGAGAAGCTCAAAGGGGCTGAAGCCAACTCCTTCTTGGGGGACTTCTCTAAGCAAAGAGAAGGCATGGCAGTAGAAGGCCCCACTTTCTTCTAAGGGGTTCTTCAAAAGCACCTACCATGCTCTTCATAGTTCTGTTAAACCTCTCCGCCAACCCATTAGTTTGGGGATGGTAGGCTGTTGAGAACTTGTAGGTCACTCCACGCACAGTTTTTCCACATGGCTTGCATATAGTGGGGCAAAGTTGGATCCCCTGTCAGAAATAACCTGCTTCGGAAAACCTACTCTGGTAAAAATACAAGTAGGGCCTTAGCCACTGCCTCAGCAGGGACAGTCCTCATAGGTATGGCTTCAGGATTCCTTGTAACATAGTCTACCACAAACAATATAAATCGGTTGCCTGAAGATGGAGGGTTTAAGGGACCAACAATGTCGATTCCTACCCTCTTAAAAAAGGGACTCCCGCCACTGGGAGAGGCACCAAAAAAGATGCCACGTTCTTGGCTTCACTCTTGCCAGATGTCCGACAAGTGTGACAGCTTCTACAGGACGCATTTACATCAGACCCCATCTTGGGCCAGTAGAAATAAAGATAAACCCTTTCCTTGGTCTTCTTAAAGCTTAAGTGACCAGCCAAAGGAATCTCACAGGCTGTCACGATGCCCGCTCCCAGGGAGCCGGCTCAGGCCCTGCGTCCCCGAAAGCGGACATTAAGTCCCTGGGGAAGGTCCCAGCAACCCCTTATAGGGGCCCTTTGGAAAGCGTCCTGGCGCCTATGGCGCCAGGCTCATAGAAAACGTCAGTCCTGGCGCCATAGGCGCCAGGCTCATTATGAAAGTGTTTGGGTGCACTTACCTGATGCAGACCATGCTGCAGAACCCCGGCCTCCTTGAGGCCTGAAAGGAACTACTTTACCTGTGGGACTCATTTACCACCCGGGCGTGGTCGGGGAAGGATACATACCTGATTGGAGGAAGGACACATTCTAGGAACTTCTTCCAAGGCTATTTAAACCACACCCGATCAGCCACACGTGCTTCGCGTTGTTCTGCATCTAGCAGCTGGACGCTCACCGTGTCTGCTCCTGCATCTTGACTTCTGCCACACCTGCCAGCATCCTGAATCACCTGCAAAGGAAGGGAACAAGAGAACAGAAGAAGGAAAAGGCCTCACCTGCTAAATCTGCATCCCAGAGACATTTCGCCGACAATCCTGAAAAGGAAGACATTTATTTTTAAAAGCACATCGCATCGATCGCTGCAGCGCCGCATTCTACTCACCTTTACAGGGCGCCTCCATGTTCAGCAGCAACCATCCGGATTCGCAGTCGCGCCCCCGCGCCTCGGGAGAAAAAGACAAGAACAAAGGTGAGAGAAAGAAGGGAAAAGGGAAGCTAAAACTCCATGTCAAGACTTACCTGTTGGGTCATTCCCTTTTCATTTCAGGTCCGCGCCGCATCCAGGCATTTTCGGACCCCAGCCCCTAAGGGGAAAAAGACATCAGCGTTAATGAGTGAATGAAAAGACATTACCAAAACACTCATTAAAGACTTACCTGATTTCCACAAGGATTTCACCGCTCACCTCGGGTCGGTGCCTGTTCCCCGGCATTCCGTACCCCAGCCCCTATGGGGAAAAAGACATTAGCATTAGAACATTAATGCATGGACACAAGGGGAACCACTTATAGAAAAACTTACCTGGAAGCCAAGCAAGTTTGGTTCTCACCCATCCGAAAATCCAGTGACGTAACTGGATACCAACGCGCCCCTGCATCAGAAGCAGGATGGAGAGCTCGTCCTTCCAGACCCTAAGGTGAGACGCTACAGGGAAGCACAGAAGGGTTTTGAGGAGGGTGAGAGGGGTAAGTGGGAGGCCGATTGCATTACCCCGCAGACAGTTAACCCCCTATTCTCACCTACAGAAGGATACTTCTGCGAGTCAGACAAGCCAGATCTGGGGCCCTGTCCAGTCCGTCTTCCGAACCCTGCGCATCACCTTAGACGAGGTCACAGCAGCGCGAACCAGGCCAGCGCCCCCGTGGGAGTCAGGTGAGCGTTACACAGGCTAACTGTAGAAACTGAGGTCTCATCTTCTGGGGCATTACAAGTCTTCTGTAGTCTCCTGGGGTAGACTCAATAGGTTAACTGTAGAGAAGGCCATCCTCCCAGAACAACCTGTGCTTCCCCGGCTCTTACCTTTCCAGCTGGGAAGCTGCCTGTTGGCAAAGACCTTCAAGAGTAGGACACTCTTTGACCTCTGCTGGCACCAGAGGTTTTACTAGACTGACCTGGTTTCACAAATGGCTTACCCTTCTTAGGTTTGTGGCCCTCTTTCGGATGGGAAGTTTTAGAATTCTCTTTGTCACCTTTCTTGTGCTGTTTCTCCTCATCCTTTTTGTGAGTGGCCCCAGAATCCTTGCGAGTAGCCCTGTTGGCAACCCACAAGTCAGCAGCTTTTGGTAGCTTCTTGGGATCAATCTCTGTTGAGTCAGCCAGGTGCTGTCTCAGCTCAGGAGAGCAGGCCTCAGAAATAGACTCCAACAAAAATAGATTTCTCATACCGTCAAAGGAGTTCAATCTGTATCCCTTATCCCAACCATCTAAGGTTTTTCAAACATTCACACACCCAGGTAGCCCAAGGGGTACCAACAGTCTTTCTGAGGGCCCTAAACCTCTTAAGGTACTGGGAAGGAGTTTTCCCAAATCTAGATATCAAAGCTAGCTTCACATTTTCATACTCCAATCTTTCAAGTTCCCCCACCTCCATTACAGCATCAGTTGCAACCTGGGGGAGCCTAGACAAAAGCCAAGGAATCAACTGATTCCCTGCGAAACCCTGAATCCCATAATTCTATACAAAAGCACCCAACCAATCCAAAATATCAAGTTTCACATCATACATACTGCTTCTTTAGGCATGCAAGGTCTCTTTGGACTGGAAGACCTAGAAGACTCTGGGATAGAAACATTTTCAAGAGACAATTTCCACTGAATGACTCTTATTGGGGGATCTGAAGTATTTGCCTGCTTAAGAATATTTCTGGTCTCTTGTATGTTCTAGTAATCTTTTCCTTTGACTTACACTTAAATGATCCTAAATACAACAGTGCTATATTAATGTCCTTGCCGGACAGTCAGCCAGCCAGTCACTACAGAGTGCATTTGGGTCTCCTAGGAGACGAAGCACAGAGTTTCGGGCACCTCCCCCACTTCCTGCCCACCCCAGAAACCCTGGAGCCAGCGGCAGGCTTCACTTGTGAATCCCGCCAAAGGCAAAGCAAAGAAAAGGGACCAAACCTGGTTTGGTGCGCAGAGTAAATCTCAAGAAGGACCTTTCCACAAATAAAGAAATGGCGAAAAAAGAAGATGGGGCCATTTTGACAGAAATGGCACCCTTGGGTGCTTCACTGCATCTGCGAATGCAGCCCGTGATAAATGCACACCACGGTAGTTAAGAGTAAACCACTGCCACCAACCATTCTAACCCCTCTAGCACCCTATTGTAAGATGGTGTGTGCTGGGTCTCGAACGTCATAAATGTAAGTAAAGTCAATTTCACTAGTTTATCCGAAAGAAGGTATTTAAACCTTTGGGAAATATGGAAGACTTCCCTGTGTCACTGCACTGAAGGTGCTATGTGATACAATGTAAAAGATGATGCCTATGGAGTTTGTCAGACACCACAACCAAGAGAAAAACAGTGTTAAAAAAAAAAACACATTAAAATACACGAGTGGGAAAGAGTCTCACTCTCTCCAAGTTAAAACAAAAAAAAGTCCTCAAAATCCAGCAAAATTGCTCGGGGTCTCTAAGGTGGAAGGAATTTGCACCTTTCTGAGAATTCTCCCTAATAGACTGGCACTTCGAACAGTCATCCGTAGCGGGGCCCTCGCCAATGCACCACAGGCCAATCTGATGCGGGTCCGTGATAAACATCTCAGACGCAGTCCCAACATTTCCTGAAGCCAGACCGCGGGGTCGTTGCGGTAGAGCAAGACGACATAGCACGGTAACTTAACAGTAACCACGAGGTGCGCCGAGTTTTACGAAGCAAACACGTTTGCAGAAAAAAACAGAACTGAGGCTACGGGCGCTGTGCGTGCTACTTATAATATCCGATGACGTCACCCCCAACGGAGGCCTTCGAGGGACATCGACCCCTACGCCATAGACGCAGGACGCCCTCTGCTGAAAAAAATTTCTGAAGCAGCACAGCTGTGGACATCACGTCATAGATGCAGAATACGTTGGAGGACACAATCCATTCGAAATGGTCTAAATACTCCTATTTAACATTTCTTGGGGTTTGGGTGCATAGTCTGTCTTTAATAAGGAATGCTGCACCAAACATTTAGCAGCCCCAAAACAAGGAACACTAAAACCTTCTAAAAAAAACACCCATGAAGTGGATTCTGCATTGAAAATGTAGGTGCCTTTCCCCATCTTACTACGTGAGAGAGAAAAAATAAAATAGACAACACCCCTTGTCGGGGAAAGAGGCACTGAGACCCGGCTGCAAGAGTTCAAAGGATGGTTTATTTCTCCAGCTAGGAAATAACCCAAAAAACTCTACCACATTTACATCAGTGCCAACATTTATATTAGTTAAAGTAACTAACAAAAAATACTAAATGGACCCAATTGGCCAGACGGTGTGGTGCTGTAGGTGTGGGTAGCATCTCTTCCTCCTGGTTGGCTGAGTAGCTGACGGATGTCAAACATCTTGCGCTCCATGCAGGTCAGGGTCCGGTCACTGTGGTCACTACCTAAGCTAGTATTGTTACATACTAAATGACAAATTATTTAAAACATTTTATGCTACTTGTCACATTTCTACATGAATTACACACAATGATTATTGTCAGTACAATTGCGTCATTTGTGGCTTTAATTGAAGGCCTTGACCTTTATTGTGCATGTAAAAGAATCAGGTTATGTTTCGCATCTCTTCCTAGGTTTCAAACTCATTAGTGCAAGTAAAAGCATATATAGTAATAAAAATGCTTAAGGTTAGTAGTGGGTGTGTTGGGTGGGTTTTGCAGTACAGGCGAGGGTCTGGCACTTGAAAGAAATACCTTACAGGGGGTGCAGGGTCAGGATGGCAATACATTGTTCTAATGGGGGTGGGTGGCCTGCACGTTTATGAGGACGTATCAAGTAGAAAGTGCTTAGCTCATCCTGGTTCACATGCCGGTTCTCAGACGAACAGTAATCTTAGAGGAAGAAAACTGTAGCATATTGATTGTTGCAACTTTCTCCAGCTTCAGCGTGAGAATGGAAGCGCAGCGCTTTCCTTCGCAGGGGGAGTGCAAGGGTGGGGGCCAGCCAGCTGCCTGCGCGCCTTGTGTGTGTGTCCGTCCTTGGCTGCTGCGGTGGAAAGGGGAGCTGAGCATTGCTGTACTATCGCAGTGAGGCCTACCCAAGATGGAGTCGAAAGGGGGCACAAAAGATGGATGCCCCGTGTCCTGCTCAGTAGTCCCATCTATGTAGCAGTCAACCGTGGTTAACTTTACATAAGGGCAAGGGGCAATACCACTACCGGAGGCACGCGGTCCAAGCCCTGTACTGAGGAGCGTACGACGCGAGGGGGCCTGAGGACCCCTCGCTCCCATACAAATCCCATACACCCATTCATGTACCTGGCCACGTCTGGTTATGGCTACCCTGATCTCCTAACTGGCCATCTCACGGAGGCCAGGGCGATGTGGCACACACCAGTTTCCATGTTTACTAGGTAAACACAAACCTCATTGTGGAGTCTCACTAGACCTTTCAATCAAGATCAGCATTTCAATGGGGACCTGCAGGGAAGACACTTTTAGTGTACAGCCTTCTAAATCACCACAAACAGCTGCCAGTAGCTAGTAGGTTACACCAGGAGTGAAGTAGGGACTGTTCGGGAGATTTATCATGTTAATGCTTCATCCCCTCTCCTGGTGAGACCCCCAGCACTTTTTGCTGGACTTCTGGGCATGTTTCTTTATATCCTGAATGAGTGGAGCCTTTTTCCACTCAAAACATTCTTATGGGCTCTCCATTTTTGGAACTCTGATTGAATTTTTCTATGGAGTCTACCTTCCTCCATCTCTACTTTACTTTTGTAGCACGCAGCTCTTTATGGGCAGTGTTGCTGGGAACCCTTTGGGGTCTCCTTTGAGCTTCTTAACTTACTCAATTTCTACAGTTTTTAAGAATCGAGATACACCTAAAAATGTATATTCTGAGAAATTTGCACATACCGCCTTATGTGGTGTGCCAAGGGGATACTTAGTATCCCCCTTCTCTCTGCTCCTGTGACTTATTAGTCACATAGAGAACCTTCTAGTTGTGGCTGGTGGCAGTGGACGTGTTGTACCGACTATTGTGCTATTTATTTTACCAGACAGTATTCACAGTCCCGGTTATGCACAATAGGGGCACCCAAGTAGTAACTTGGGGGCTTTTCTTTGTTAGAGGTCTGTGTGGTTGTTCTTTGTTGGAGGTGTGTGTGTGTGGTTGTTCTTTGTTGGAGGTGTGTGTGTGGTTGGTCTTTGTTGGAGGTGTGTGTGTGTGGTTGGTCTTTGTTGGAGGCGTGTGTGTGTGGTTCTTTGTTGGAGGGGTGTGTGTGGTTGTTCTTTGTTGTGTGTGTGGTCGTGTGCGTGTTCGGGCGTTCGGTCGGGCGTTTGGTCGTGTGTGGGTGGTCGTGTGTGGGTGGTCGTGTGTGTGCGGTCGTTCTTTGTTGCGTGTGTGGGTGTGTGGGCGTTTGTGTGTGCGTGTGTGTGCATTGGCTTTGTGGGAACCCTAGGGTGTCAACACCTAGGCTCCAGTGTGTCTGGGCAGGCAGGAAGTGGGGCAGGAGTTATTCCCTGCCCTGCCCTTTGTCTGCCTGAATGGCGCCAGCTCCCACTAGGAGTCTGGCTGTCCTGATTGGACAGCCACCCACCACTTTCTGTAAACTGCGGAGAGAGATTGCAGAGGAGTGTGTACTGAAACTGAATAGAAGGTGAGGTTCCTGAGGTGAAAGGCAAATAGACCACTGGAAACTGAAGTAACCGAGGAAGAAGACGACCAGAGACACCTGTGGACCCTTTGCATAGCCGTGAAACAGCCACTGCTGTCCTGACACCGTTTTCTGTGTGACAGAACTCTGAAGAGGACGGTTCCTTCCCTTTGACTGGTGTGAACAACCAGTCCATAGGGCCTAGGCGAACTCCAAATTGAGCCATCTCCCGAGGAGATGTTCCTCTCCAGAGCTGCAGAACCCAAATACCAGGAGACCTCCGACCCAATTGAAGTGCATCTTCTTTGAAAGGCCAAATCCGTCGAAGTCTTTGCAGCGCTCCAGGTGAACGTGCAGAGACACAGACTTCATCAAGTCTCCTCACCAGAGTGCTGGACTCCAGGGATCGAAGAAGGTTGACTGGGCAAATCGTGTCCTTTGTTGGTGCTGAAGAAAAGGCGCCAAAACTGCAGACTGACCACAAGAGCTGAAGAAATCCGAGCCAGGGGTCCACCCTTGAGACTGTTGCTGTGAGATCCAGTCCCTTGTTATGCCTTTCATCACCAGACGAAGGAATCCAGATGTCGGATCCAGCAGTGCCACAAAACAAGGAGAATCCAACCACAAACATTTCTTCAAACTTAAGGTACTGTGGGGAAAAAGGTATATTAATCCAAAAAGTCACTCCAGAGCGTTGGAGTGCATGTAGAGATGTCTAGGGTGCCCCCCTCTTATCTCCACCCGAAGCTGCCGTTTGTGTCACTTTAGCGAGTCCTTTAACAGGGTCTGGCTGGATCTACCTACATCTTAAAGAAAAGACTAGAAAGTATCCACACAAACTGTTTGTATTCTGCAGCTTCACAAGACTTTCAGCCTCTCCAAACTGCTTTTTAGCTAGGGTTGCGTTTTGGACTTTAAAAGCCTTGCAGTGCGTAGAAACTGCCTCTAGAACCTTAAGCTCTGCTAGCGTTACACTAACCAACTGTTTTCCTTGCTAAAAGCCATTATCTTATGTGGTTTTGCTAACTACTACCAGATATATCTATGCGTGCACGTTATTACACATAGTACTGTCATTAGTGTCAAAAGCTGTAACAATTGTAACTGCAAGCAACTACAAACTAAGCAGTGGCTTTGGAAAAGTATTTCTATGTGTTTTGGTTCAATGTACTAAGTATTTAAAGACATATCTTGTGTAAATATAATAAAACTATATTTTAATATACATTTATTTGTAAGTGATTCTTTGAATTGCATTACTAACTGGGTTCAGTGTACTTACCTACAGCTCACATCTTCCTCTTATGAGATGCCGGACTGCTCTGCTGCTCTTCCTCTCTACCAAGGTTCCACGAGTAGTACAAGCTGATACTAAGAGTTGGGGATCTAAATACCATTGGGATAGTTTTATAAAGTCTTACCTCACAGTGGACTTTAGGAAAACTCCCCTAACAGGAGCACATGCACAGAGTTACATCACAAGCAACGCACTGGATGTAGACTCAGACATAAAAAGGTTGGTGAATCACTAGTTGACAAATCAATACATGTATGGTGAAATCACTATGCAACAGATCAGGTCTTGCATGCCAACAGGGGGTGCCCACATAAGAGCCACAGATTTGGACTTACATCCCGATATTCGCATTTCTCCAAGAATGCTATGATCATAAGCGATGTATACAAACCCAACTTTACACAAAACTTCTCATTTGAGATTTTTAAATATAAAGATAACATTTTAACTTTTTCTATCCATATGAACAGTGATTTTGGTGTGCAGAGGTGCAATATAAATGTTCAAATCAGAGGCCCAAGTTCCACTGTTAGCGATTCCAAGCCAAAAGGCTACCAGTGGCTATGTTCACAATCACAATGGACAGAAAAGGTCTGACTGCACAGTTTTAAGTATTCAAATTACCTATCCCGGAAAAATATTTAATAACTGTAGGACAATGATGACTAAGAGTATTAGAGGAGTGCTAGCTTTTGGTAAAATGTTTGATAGTAGTGAAGAAACAGGATGGGAAATCAAAATCATGACTGCTAAAAAGACACTTGCATACCATTTGAATCGATAATCTGTTCACTGTTTGCACAAAGTGAGCCATTTCATACCTGCATGGTAGTGGCTTGGTACAAAGAATGTGCTCCACCAGACACTTCTGCTCTGCTGAAAGTTCCTGTAAACTGTCCTTATCCTCTTCGTCTGATAAAATAAAACATGCATCAATGACTAGATCCACGAGCATTTGAATAGGTTAATACAGACATGCACATACCAGTGGCCAAAGCCGGAAAACACATGCCCAAACAAGTATGTAGAAAAGCTTTCACACAGTACTTCTCACTAAAATGGTTTTGGCACCCCTTTTTACACAAACATCCAGGTCAAATTAAAGTAATCAGATGAACTAACGGCCCATGGAGCAACATACTGAGAACAAGCAGGCAGCCGCGCTGTAACCAGTGTGTGCTGCAATGCAAGCTCTCCTCCCACAGCCTGTCAATCTGTGCCCCGCTCCGGCTACCCTCTTTTGATGGTCCTTGTTAGGGAGAATTTTAAGTTTCTGTGCTTATTTCCATTTAACCCGAGAAACCCCCAGCAAACATTTTAGCCGGACTCTGGAATTTTTTGATTTTAATCTCCCGAGTGGAACATTTTTTTAATTTGATTTAATTGGGTTACTTATTTTTACAAAATAAATAGAACTTTTTACCACTCACTCATTCTTTTTCTCTGACTGGGATTTTTTGTACTGTTTTATGGAGTCTGGTAAACTTCATGAGCCCGATTCATGGAATTAGTTGCGTGTAAAACGCAGATTTGCGCTCCTTTCTGCCCAAAAATCCCTGTTTGAAGTATGGGGATTTTTGGGCAGAAAGGCATGCAAATCTGCTTTTTCACGCAAATAATTCCATGAATCAGGCTACATGTGTTTAATACAGGGATATGCTTTTTGCTTGGCGACACCCATCACTCTGTGCAGTGTCACCGAGGAGTCCCTTGGACTTCTCTTAATGTTTAAATACATTTTCTTGCGAGAACTACAGTTCCCAAGAATAGTAAAATAAAAGTTACCTTACTCAACTTTTCCTTTGTGGGTCCAGCACACACCATCTTATGTGGAGTGCTGGGGGGTTACATTGTAACTCCTTCTCCCACTCCTCATGTAACTTTGTTACACGGACCTTAAATGGCTGGTGGCAGCGATTACTTTTTACTACCTTTTGTGCAGGTTACTAGCAGGCTGATTTCTCAGCTGCAGTAGTGCACCCACGAGTGACCCTTTACTCAAAATGGCCCCGGTCTTCTTTTTTCGCCATTTTTCGTTTGTCAGTTCTGTAAGGAACTCATGGTGGCAACAGTAAAGACAGACATAAGTGATCACAGTTCAAGGGCATTTATTAAAAATTGTATATGCAGGTTGGAAAAACGCCTAATATAAACCTAAATCTAAGATGGGAGCAAGCTATGACCATAATACTATGAGCAAGCTATGACCAAGCTATGACCATAATACGGCAGTCCTAGTGGCGTCTTGTCAAATAAAAGGGACTATACTAAGAAAAACATATTGCCTAATCCTTATGCTAAATACAAACCAAGAGTGTGGGATAAGATTTACAGGAAAGAAAGAAGTGTTCACAAATAATAAGTCTGGATGCGGTAGTCGGAGTCTCCCTTCCCCACGTTTTGAGCATGGGACAAGGTGGGAATCTGAAGCACAGCACACGCTCTAGCTTTCCCAGTACGAGACTACAGTTCCTCTCTCAGTAATCAGGGCCTTCGGTGGTTAAGTCTCTTGTCTATAAAAAGTCTCTTGCCTCAGAGGACCTGATGTATTCCAAACTAACAAAAGTTCACAAGTAGTCACGTATTCTTGCTTCCGAGGGCCTGACATAAAAATAATAAACAAAAGTTCAACAAAAGTTCCAAAGTTCTTTTCAAATTGTACTTGGGTGACACTTCTTCACACCTGGGTCCTCCCTTTTCCGGCCTGAGACCCCTCTCGAATATCAGCCTCCGTCCGTCATGTTCACTTTGGCATGTATTCAAAAGACTTTCTCCATTGCCTTTTCTCTGTTGCATTCACAGGTCGGTGGGTGATGGCTTTTCACCCCTGGATCCCCTTCTTCCGGGCTTGTATCCTTCGACTGTATGCCGCCCTCCGTCAGGTTCACTACGGCTTTCAACACAATCTCCTCCTCTGTGACACAGACAAATCTTATTGTGGTTTTCACTAGTTCACTGTGGACAACCCTCTACTGGGTTCACTCTCGTCACACTATTTATCGGGACTTCATACTTCGCCCCCTCTTTATCGGCATCCCTCTGTCAAGATAATTATTTTGTCAATCACACACTTGCTTGAACAATCTTTCACAATGTAGGATTCACTTCCCTTAGCTTCACGAACAGTCGGTCAAAGGCTTAAGACTGTTCAGAGGATTTTACTAGACCCCCGAATTACCACTTTGACCCTCTTCTCGCCTTTCCCAAGAGCTTCTGGAAACAGTAGTTTCAACAATAGGGTACTCGCCTAGAGTTTCCAGAGGGAGCACTCACGTGGTGACTGACGCCTCTGCACCTGGTTTTCCCCCTCTCACATTAACAGTTCTTTGTACTTTCTTCAATTAGCTGTTTTGCTACTTTTGTTCAACACAGTTCGGTTTCTTATCGGCTCTCCTCTCAACTCACTGGCTATGATGAACCGCTTGGCTTTTCTTGACTCGGAAGTCAAGGTCGGTACCACGGAGGCAAGCGCTCATCCCCGGCTTGGTTATCAGTGGAGCAGGGTTCTGTGTACCGTCGACCACTGCAACACACGATGGCTCTTGTTCGCGGTTTTACTATTCCTTTCGCAGGTTTGGGTCAGAAAGGGCAATGTCATGTCTCTCCTTGTCATCCTCTCGGTTCGCGTCGTCTTTCTCCTCCTCTTGAACTGCCGAGCTTAGTAAGCTCTCTCGGTGTGTGGTCTGCCTTGCTCGTACTGTGCTCTCATGCTCCACCTTTTATCCCTGTGGGGAAGGGAAAGGGCTGTCAGGTGTGTGAGATTCTGGTCAATTGCCCGACTCTTGTGTTTTGACGGGTCAGGTAGACAGCTCTGGCGTTTGTTCATCGTCCATCGTGGTGTGCAAAGGTGTTCCGGGTCGGAAAGTGGGGGTGGGAGGGGGGGGGGTTTAATGGGACTCTGAGTATCCTACGGGGTAGGGTTGAGAAAAGGTGTCATAAGAAGGGGGATACCGCATCTCACCCGTCGGTGTCCCACTTCCACTCTTTGAGAACCCCCCCCCCACCCCGCCAATCCAGGTGATCCTCCCTCACTGCTCCACCCCCAGGAGCTGGATCCAATAGCGATGGGCATGTCCTGGCAACCTGGATGACGGATCCCAAGGGACTAGTTGGGGAGACACCTTCAGGTTTCTGACATAACCTTCCCCTATGCAAGGTGGATTTGCCCGTTTTTTGCCCAGGTCCTAGGTTGTTAATAGAGAAGAGATGTCCGTGAATTCTCACATATTGCACTGATCGGTTTTATTCGTTATAGGTCGAGGTGGTTTTACTGGTCTCTACAATAACCTATGTTGGGTTTTATGGGTTCAGAATTTTCCCAATCCCATTTTGGAGAGTTTGGGGAGTAATAGTTTGCCTGGGGTAGAAAATCCCCTTAAGGTGGTGGAGTTTCCTGTAGAATAGTAGAGAATGTGGGGAAGTCCCTCCTTAGAATAATTTCTTCGGGGAGTCCTGGAATGAAGGCAGATGGCACCTCACATGATTCACCCTGGATTTCAATGCGTACAAGTATCTTAGGGTACACTTCATGGTCTGTATACACATGTAATTGACTAGGGCTGCGTCAGCTAGGTCTTTTAGTGAAACTAAATCGGCTCGTATAACTGTTTGTTTACTCCTAGAGTCAACTAAGGCCCATACTTGCTTTCAGTTTATCCATGCCTTTTCATACGAAAAAGAAATTGGTAGGAGTCTGACAAACAGATGCTAAACGTCTCTAGTTGTTCCTCAGGTTCTTCCCACTCTTCTCCCTTCAAACACCCCATTTCCACAGGTTCATCCTTTATATTCTTTGGACAGTGTTGCAATGCTTGTGCAAAATGTGAGCTATAACATGGCGTCAGTGCGCAGCCATTTTGGACACTCATCTCCCATTACCGAAATAAAAGCCTGAGTCTCTGCGGGCTTCGTGAAGTAAACAAGCATTTCAGAAGCAAAAAGAAAGCAAGGTCACATAACTACATAAATATTGTTGCAGAGTGGACTTGCTGTGGAGAATAGTTATTGTATTGTCCGCTGAAGGACGAATTTGAGAGGGAGTCTGAGCACTCTGCAGGTGCAATGATAAGATTCTGAGAATTAAGGCGAGGAGAGACACACTGGGTTTTTCCACTGAGCTGGATTTTTCCACTCACCGCCCCTTCTACTTGTGATCTGCTCCTCGGCCGAGGGCAGTCATAACTGAGAAGGGCGGGTCCTGCCCCGATAAAGAGAAGAGGGTATTCCTCTGTGGAAAGCAGTTAGAACTTGGACCCCCGGGTGATGCAGTCTTGCTGAGAGAGAGAGGACGATCCGCCTCAGACACCGTTAGTAGGAGTTCTCTTCGCCTACCTGCTATTGGACTAAACGGTGTCATAGTGGCCAAGATGAAGGTATCTTCTGTTACATTACTAAAAGTAAAGATCTTTGAGATATATATCTGACCATATGTTTATGTATGCTGAGTGAATAAATGGCATATAACAAGCCATTTTCATTTGTATTATAACTATTAGTCTAAGTGTGATTTTTTGCTTGTCTGAGTCCAATAATTTGTTTTGCTCGGGTCAGGGGAAACGCAAGTCTTGGGTCCCCTCACGTGGCCAAGCAAAAGCAAAACATTTTGGTGCTGTGTACAGGGACTTTGTGCTGACATTGATGCCAAAGGATCCTGCAAAAAAAAAAAATCTAATTTAAAGTTTTGGACTCGGAACAGCGAGAAATAAAAAAAATAAAAAAGGCGAAGAATGGAAAAACTAAATATATGTGTGTGTATGTGTTGAGGTATTAACGATAGGGAGGTGAAACATTCCTTTCATAAAATGAGTTCCCTATTTAGGAAAAAAAAGTAAGCTCTGCGGGCGCAGACTGTCCTGAAGTAACTATCCCATGGAGGACTAAGGGACCATATGAGGGCGGGGGGGCGAAATACACAAAATCGCAAACATTTGGGTATGTGGTGCAGGATTAAGTGAGACCTGGGACACAAGTATAGGAGGAGCGGGTCCGGACGAAGTAGCAAAATGCTTGCAAAAAGTGCCTGTAGAGAAGGGGAAAGAGTTCGGCTCTAGGAAGAAGGGGGTTGGATCCAGTTACATGCATCAACAAAATGTGGAATTACAGGTGAATATTGAAAAATTGGAGAAGGAACTGGCTGCTGAAAAACAAATTGTGTAAATGCAGCAGCTTCAAATTAAATTGTATCATAAAGCAGATAAATACCAAGCGGTAGCTGAACGAGCTGCGGTAAGGGTTGCTTGCTATAAACATCGAAAAAGAAGAGGAAGGGTTACTTTTCGTAAGGAGGCAACTGCAATTGCTTCCGCAGGTATGAATTGGGACCCCGATCAATGGGATGGGGATGTGTTCCATTGTACTACTACCGACAGTGTTTCCGAACCGGAGGTTGTATCCAAGCCGGAACCGGTCCATAAAGAGGTGACTGTTAAACCTGTAGTACGTAGAAGGATGGGTCGTCATCCAATGAATCCGGGAGGAGGTGTGGTGGATATGACCGCACTTGAGGATTACTCACAGCAGGAGGTTGATGAGATAATTAACCGATTGAAACAAATGCCTGGTGAATCTTTGCTATCCTGTATGGTTACGCTATTAGATGGAGGGGCGGCGGGTCTCTCGATAGATGCAGATTACGCTATGTTCCTACCCTTGAAGCAAGAAGTCCAGTTACAGGACACCCTGCGTGCTGGCCCTCCTCAGGATGCTAATGGTGACGAGGGACAAATGTCTCTTTTACAGTTAGCGGCCCAAGAATGTAATCACAAGTACCCCATTACGTCGGATTGGCCGACAGATGAAAATAAAATGGTACACATTGAAAGAAGCTATTCAAAGAGTTAGGGAACATGCTATGAAGGAGGCCATTCATGTGGAAACTCTGGGGGACATGGGGTTGGTAAACCTATCCGTTTCTCCTCAAAATGCCCTTATTCGAACTGCCCCTCCAGCATATAAAAAACATCATGAGGACCCTACTGGTGGGAATGGCAGGTAAAATTACTGATGAAGTGGTGGATGCCATTAGACAATTGGCAGATCTAGGAGAATGGGAAAAACCAGACGAACGACCCAGAGAGAGGGAGGGGCAAAGTGAAAGACACTCCTGGGAAGAGGGTTGACGGCCAAGCTTGGCACGTATCCAGAAAAGATATGTTTCTGGCTTTATTGAAGGATGGTGTGCCACGAGAGGATATTGATGCAATTGAAACACAGGAAATGTACTTATTGTATAAAAACATGGCCTGTATGGGAAAGAGCGTTATAAAAACGTCCATAAACCGAGAAAGGAGGAGGATTCTTTTGGGCCATCTCCAGAGGGGGGGGGGGAAGACGATGAGTCTTCCGGCAGATCTGTACCTTCCCAGTGTCAGGACTGGCTAGTTTAATAACAGGAAGAGTAACAAGATTAACATTGTGCCTTTAGAGCTGGCTGGCTGGGTTAGTTGTGCTTTCAGAACTGGCTGGGTTAGTAACAGGAAGAGTTTGTTCATAGAATTAACATTGTGCTTGCCCAAGTCAAGATGGAGCGAAAGAAACTTAATCTGATTGGTTAAAGAAACAATGATATATTTGGTTGCCTGATTGGTGGAGAGGACAATGGGTTTGATTCTTGGGAGATGAGCAAGATTCTAAACTGCCTTTCATCCAGAGAAATTCAGTGGCTGGTTGTATATTAGTTAAGCTCCCTAAGTAAGGCCTTTCCAGAGCTCAGAAAATCTACCAAAGAAGTAAGAATATCGTTTGCTGATCCAATTTGAACAAGAAGTCATCAGGTGGGATCGTTCTTTTAAAGATTTTGAGATTGTCACAGTGAACTTTCATTTTCTTTTATAAGAAAACAAGCTTGAAGATTGTGCGTAGGATTTAAAAGTTGATTAACTGCGTGTAATGTTCTTCAAGACTGTTTAATGTGTGCGCGAGCTCGCAAGTTGTCGTTTGCGTGTTCTTTTTAAAGCGCGTGTACATTTTTTTTACGTGAAAGACGTTTCCTGAGAAAGCGCGTGTGGTTTTGCGATAGAGCGCGTGCCCAAAAGAATTGTGCGTGTGAATTTTAGCGCGTGTACATTTTTCACATGAAAGACGTTTCCTGAGAAAGCGTGTGTGGTTTTGCGATAGAGCGCGTGCCCAAAAGAATTGCGCAAGTTAACTTTAGCGCGAGTCCATTTTATCAGCGCGTGTTATTTTTATCGCGTTTACGTATTTTTTAACGCGCGCGGGTTTTGTAAAATTATCGCGTGTGTATTTTACACGCGAAGACAATTCTTCACGTCTTCTGAGTTCACGTGTTTATCGCACACGCTTGTTAAGGAAGAAACTATACGTTCTTTGTGTAAATGTGTAAATAAGGAAAACAATTCACATGCAGAAAGAAAGCAGTATTCCAGGAAGTTAAAGAATATAATTTAAAGTAATCTATGCAAATAGAACTCAATGTTTTCAGAGAAAGACTGCAACTTAAGTAAGCATTGAAAACTACATAAGGTCAAAAGAACTTTGAAGTAAGAAGAATATCTAATTCTGAAAAGATGTTGCAAAGGCCATCACTTTAGGATTCTAAAGAGACTAGATTGGCTTGAACTATTTGCACACCACAAGATATATTTACAAGATATTCCACAAAGATTACTAACCTCTAAGTCTTTTACTGACTTTAGAGTTTAGAGTTTATTTAGCATAAGTTTAGAAAAGAAGTTCTCTTATTATATAAGTAACCAGGTGTATTTGTTTACCACAGATACCAGAGCCTACCAGACAGTTGAAGGGCAGCAGTGTCTCCGTTGTTATTTTCTCCAAATTCCCCTTTCCCTTTCTTGGGGTTTTCAGCTCAGCTTATATTTAAGGGTTGAGGGGTGAACTCCTAGTGAGGGTCTGTGGGGCCAGCATCAGCTCCTGTGGAATTCAGTCAAGCCGGACCCTGACACCCAACCAACTTATGCAGACTTAAGGAAAATGGTGAGTACAACGAAAGGGAATCTAAACACGCACTCTAAATACGACTATGATGAGGGTCAAACTCTGGTAACAAAGGCCCATGTTAAGGTAGACAGACGGCCTCATGTAAAGGTTAAATTATTTTGGCAATCAGGAAATACACAGGAAGTTCGAGTCTTGATCGATACCGGGGCGGAGGACTCATTGATACATGGAAATCCTTCCAGATTTTAGGGAAGACATTTTATTACTGGATTGGGAGGCAAAGAGACCTCACCAGTCCAAACGAATATCGACACAAAAATTGGTCATTTAAAAAGAGACACCTATCAAGTGTTGATTGTTCCACTTCCATAATATATTATTGGATTTTATATTTTAGAAGGGCGGACCATCAGATTAGGAGGTAAAATTTACCAATTTGGGTCGAGTGCTTTCACTTGCACACCCGTGATTGTCGGACAATTGAAGATGCCCCCGGTGCAGGTTCCGATAGCCACTAAAAGAGTGTCCATGTAACAATATCAGATTCCCGGGGGGCAAAAAGAAATTTCAGAAACCATCAAAAGGATATGTTGAAGCCAGTGTGTTGCGTTCAGTAACCACGGCTTGGACCAATCTGATCTGGCCCATCAAAAAAAAAAAAAAAAAAAAAAAAGAAACAGACGGCAGCTACAGAATGACGGTGGATTATCGCAAATTGAATAAATATAGCCCTCCGCTACTACCGGCAGTACCGGATGGGGTAACCTTGCTAGAAAATGTAAACATATTCAAAGGAACTTGGTATGCAGTGCTAGATTTGGCTAACGCCTTTTTCACTGTACCGATTGCTAATGGATGTCAAGAGCAGTTTGCATTTTCTTGGAATGGGAGGCAGTATACATTTCAGCGTTCGCCAATGGGCTATGCATAGTCCAACAATCTGCATGGAATTTTGTCTAAGTGTTCTGCAACCAGCAGGTGACAAACTGAATGTACAATTGTGCACTACATTGATGACATATTGATTCAGGGTAAAGATGAGCAGAGTGTGCAAGTGCACTGGATCTAATCAGGGAGAGATTGCGCAAGGAGGGGTGGGAGATTAATGATGCTAAAACCCAGGGTCCGGCAGAGACCGTGATTTTTCTGGGGATACAATGGCATAATGGGCACCGTGAGATGGTGCCAAAGGCGAAACAGAAAATCCTCAAGTTCTTAACCCCGAGGACCAAGAAACAAGTGCAGCAGTTCATTGGGCTGTTTGGATTTTGGAGACAGCACATACGACATTTGGGACAGATTTTGGCGCCCCTTTACAAAGTGACGTGTAAAAAGTTAAATTTCGAATGGGGTAATGAACAAGAAACAGCGTTCCAATTAGCCAAAGACACCATTCAAAAAGTGCTTGATTTATGGCCATTGAGGGATGGTGAGAAGGAGTTGAACGTGTTCGTACAGGATGTCTATACCAACTGGAGCTTATGGCAGAAACAGGACAGAAAACTGGTGCCCTTAGGATTCTGGAGTAAAATGTTGCCCGATGCTGGCGACAGATATACTCCCTTTGAAAAACAGTTACTAGCATGTTACTGGGCACTCCTAGATACAGAACAAATGATGGTGAGTTATGATGTATTGATCCGGACTGAAATACCAATTAAGCAATGGGTACTGAGCTCCCCTAAGACACACCGAATTGGACATGCACAAGAGGTTATTTCAAATGGAAATGGTACATTCAAGATTGTGTAAAACAAAAACAATAAATAAATAAATTTTAAAAAAAACGAGGGGGTCTTGGGAAGTCCCTTTGCCAGACATTAGTCCTGGTTACGAGAGCCTTACCCAGATTCTTTAGCACACTATCTTTCACAGAAGAGAAATATCCAAAACATAACCGTCTTTGTCCCGCCCTGGGGCAATCCTGCAATGAAATGCTAGGCAATTCTCCCCTGAACAAGAGTACCAACAGCAGCCCCAGACACATGTGTCAGTCTGGTTGGACCTCATCAGTTGGTTGGAGCTGTGCGTCTCCAAGAAAATCCAGACGTGGACCCCTTGCTCACTCTTCTTAAAGTCTAATCTCGGCCTGTACCTGATGGGTTGCTAACTCGGTGAGGACATTGGCTAATTCAGCCATTTGTTCTGGTGGTGCAAGGGTCCCTTCTGTAGATGGTTCTGAATCAGAAAGGACACAGCTTTCCAGTCCGTTGGATAAGGTTTCGAAATCGTCCGACTCTTTGTCTTTTGAAGTAGGGGGTTGCGGTAGATTGATTCCTAAACCAGATGGTCCCGCAATAGATGATAATTGGGTACCAAAAAAGAAAAAAAAGAAAGAAGTTTGCTAGGAGGGGGATTCAGGGCACTAGGGCGGATGAAGGAAAAAACAGGTTGAATTTTTTTAATCATCCTGTTCCACGCTGGTATGTAGTAATGAGAGAGAGGAAGGGTATCTAGCAACTCTTGGGTCTTAAAAAAACAGATCCTGTGACCAGGTGGGACATCCAATTGAGAGAACACCTCTTTCAGTGCGGATACGTGATCCGAATCAAGGAGATTAACTATCTTATTTTACCCTTCTGGTGGTACTACAATAATATGCATGGGTTTCAGTTTTTATCAATTGAATCATATCCCACCCCTGACACCAAATTTAAGGAACTCATGGTGGCAACAGTAAAGACCGACACAAGTGATCAAAGTTCAAGGATGTTTATTAAACTGTATATGCGGGTTGAAAAAAAACACAATCTAAACCTAAATCTAAAAGATGGGAGCAAGCTACGACCATCGAATAATAAGCAGTCCTAGTGGCGTCTTGTCCAATAAAAGGGCCTATACCAAGAAAAGCCTATTGCCAATCCTTCCGCTAAATACAAACAGAGTGTGGGACAGGATTCTCAGGAAAGAAAGAAGTGTTCACAAATAAGTGAGGATGCGGTATTCAGGGTCTCCTTTGCCCACATTTTGAGCACGGGACAAGGTGGGCTTTTGAAGCACAGCACATGCTAGAGCTTTCCCAGCACGAGACTATAGTTCCACTCTCAATCAGGGCCTTCGGTGGTTAATTCTCTTTTCGATAAAACGTCTCTTGCCTCGGAAGACCGGCTGTATTCCAAACAAACAAGTTCCTTTCTGCTTGCACATACTAAACAAAAGTTTAAAAGTTCTGAAGTTCGTTTCAAATTGTACTTGGGTGATACTTCTTCACTCCTGGGTCCCCCCTCTTCCGGGCTCAGACCCCTCTCGAATATCAGCCTCCCTCTGTTGGGTTCACTTTGGCCTGTATTCAAAAGACTTTCTCAATTGCCTTTTCTCGGTTGCATTCACCGGTTGGAGGCTGATGCTTTTCACCCCCTGGTCCCCCTCTTCCAGGCTCGTACCCTTCGACTGTTTGCCTCACTCTGTTGGGTTCACTACAGCTTTTACACAATCACCTCTGTGCATTCACAAATCTTATTGTGGTTTTAAATAGCTCAATGTGGACAACCCTCTGCCGGGTTCACTCTGGTCTACACATTATTCAATCAGGACTTCAGGTTTCGCCCCCTCTTCATCGGCATCCCTCCATCGGGTTCATTCTTGCCAATTTTGTCAATCACACACTTGCTTGAACAGTCTTTCACAATGCAGGATTCACTTCCCTTAGCTTCACGATCATCAGTCAAAGGCTTTCGACTGTACAGAGAATTTTACTAGGCCCTCGTATGACCACTTTGACCCTCTTCTTGCCTTTCCCAAAGCCTTCTGGTAACAGTAGTTTCAACAATAGGGTACTCGCCTAGAGTTTCCAGAGCGAGAACCCACATGATGCCCGACTCCTCTGCAGCCAGTTGTCCCCTCTCACATCAACAGTTCTTTGAACTTTCTACAAATAGCCGTTTTGCTACTTTTGTTAAATAGTTCGCTTTCCTATCGGCTCTCAAGCGTCTCTCCCTGGCATGGCTATCAGCAGAGGAGGGTTCTGTGTACCGTTGATATCTGCAACACATGATGGCTATTGTTCGCAGTCTTACGATTCCTTTTGTGGAGGTTTCACAGGCCTGGGTCGGAAAGGGCAAGGTTGCGTCTCTCCTCATCACCCTCTCAGTTTGCGCCGTCTTTCTAATCCTCTTGAACTGTCACGCTGAGTTAGCTCTCGGGTCATGCAGTCTGCCTTGCTCGTACTGTGCTCTCATGCTCTATCTTTTATCCCTGTGGGGAAGTGAAAGGGCCGTCAGGTGTGTGTGTGTGTGTGCGATTCTGGTCAATTGCCTGACCCTTGTGTTGGGACATGTCTGGTAGACAGCTCTGGTGTTTGTCCGTCTATTGTGGTGTGTGAAAGTGTTTGTGCCGGAAAATAGTGATGGCCGTGTCCTAGCCACCTGGATGACTGACTCCTGGGTACTAGTTAGGGAGACATCTTCAGGTTTCTCACAGTTCCTTCTGGGCTTTTCGTCTATCGTTTAGAGTATATTGGAGTCGTTTGTGAGTTTTGCCTTTGGCGGGCTTCAGCCCTGACACCCGCCCAGGCCTCCAGTGTGTCTGGCTAGGCAGGAAGTGAGGGAAGAGCCTGAAACATCACTGTCTTGTCTGTAGGTGTGCCTGGTTGAAACCAGTTCAAACTTGGCGGCTGGCTGTCCTGCAGGACAGCCAACCCCCAGTGATTGACATCTCTATTGGAGTGAATGAATGGGTTCCAGCATATAAGGCAAGGATTTATGGACCACAGGCAGAAACAACCACTGGACCAAGGAATCCAAAGCATAAGACAAGCATAGACGCCAGCAGCACCTTACAGGATTGGAGAAGCACCGGTGAAGCCCTGCAGCTAAGCTGACCCAGTTTTCAAATCGACAGGGAAGATCCGCCAAGGACGACTTGCACCCTTAGGGTGGCGAGACCTCATTTTGGGCCATCCCCTGACTTTCCTGGGCTGCAGAACACCAATACTTGGGGTACCTGGACAATTATCAATTCCGAAGATCGAACCAGGCTGAAACTTTGCAGGCTTCCATGTGAACATCCAGAGGCACGAATTCTTCACCAAAAGTTCCCTCACCAGAGTTCAGGACCGAGTAATCGAAGAGAATCCAACCAACAATATTTGTTTCTTCTTGGCGCTAAGAAAAAGGCGCCAAAACCACAATGACACTGAAGTGAGCTACATCCATTGCTGCTGACCCCTTCTCCTAAGTGCTACCGCAGAAGTCTGTCAAAGGTCCCCCCGTGCATCGCCATGAACAAAGAGCAGGAATCAGTGTCTGCAATCTTGCACCTAGAAGGAAACCAGCTACAATTTCTTCATTTTCAAGGTACCGTGGGGATTTGGTTGCAATTACCTTGTGCCATTTTCGGTGCTTCCTTTCTCGGGAAGTGCCGTTTTCTTTCATTGAGAGTTGACCTCAAATCCTCTGTGCAGGCCTTACAACCTGTATACCATCAGGAAGACTCCTCTTGAGCTCCTGTGTTTTCTTCATGAATCACTAACTGGTTTACTAACTTTTCCTCTGAAGATCTTCATCAGAACTGGAACTGTCCATTTGACTTTGGCTGTTCTGTTTTCCCCAAAGGTACATCTTCTTGATCCTACTGGCTTTGGAAATCCTGGTTTCTCCATAGACTTTAATTGTTAACACTTTTATAGTTAAGAAACAGACTGCCTATATCCCTATGGGAGAGTGTACTTGCTATCAGTTGCTAGCGGTGTTCTGTCGAACCTTAACCTTTCCCTCCAAACTCTATTTAGCAAAGGCAATACATATAAGTGCTGTTACTGACCTTAACTCATGTCACTCTGTGTGCTGGTTATGTAAAGCATAGAAAATGTACCATCTAATTATGACATGCCCAGCGCTGGCCCATAAGAGAGCCCTATTTGGGTCCTTGTTTGGAATTGCAACGTATCAACTTGAGCCTGCTGCAAGATGGGGTCTATTGATGAGCGGGAAAGACAAAAAAAAACAATTTTCACGCTCACACAATTCATCGGTAACATACTAGACCTGGACACGAAATAGTCAAATGAGGCCAACAGGCTATGTTCACAGCGAAACCGAGATGACGATGTAGACTATCTTTTTTTAGGGTTTTTTCTGATTGTAGTAGAAAGATGTTTGAGATGATAATGAACTCATAATGAACTGTATATGTAATAATGAAAAATGTATTCATAAACGATATTGGATTTAAAAAATGTTTTAAAAAGCATTGAAAATGTTACTCACGTGGACTATTGTACCCTTTATAATTTGATTCCATTTCTAATTCAATGTTATTGTTAGTTGCTGCATTTTACATTTGCTTGTGTGCCTTACGTGTATATAAGTAAATCTATTTTAATATAACTTTAAGTGACTATATAAAGTACTGATTTCTTTGTACTGCTCGACAGCTCGCATAACTCCTTCCTAAAATCAGCCTGGCTGCTCAGCCACTCTACCAACTTGTGTAGTACAGGCCTATATTAAGAGTCGAGTCCCTAATACCAAGAGATATGTTTTATGAAGTCCCACACCAGTTCGACTTTAGAAAAACATACCTAACAGTCCTCCTTCCATGTCCTGCGATATATGCAGTCATCTTCTGCCCCCCATCTTCCACCATCTTCCAGAGTGTCCAACTCAAGGTTTTCCCCTTTACACCTCCTCTTCTCGGCGCCCTCCCTTGCTCCTACTCCCGTCAATGTCTCTCACTCTGTGCAGTCATATCCACCTCCCCATTACTCACAACTGTCTTTCTACATCCCCCACTTGGCTCTTTCCTCCCCTCCTCGGTGCACCTTTCATTCCTCCCCACTCACTGTCCACTTGCATTTTTAATGCCTGTGTGCCAGCATTTCTGCTCCTCCCCATTACATGTCCCACATTCCTCCTCTTCCCCCTTAGGTGTGTCCCGCATTATTATTCCTCCTCCTCCCTCTTCCCTGTATCCCTCATTCCTCCACATCCCTCTTCCCTGTATCCTACATCCCTCTCCCTTGTATCCTACATCCCTCTTTCCCGGACCCTGCATTTCTTCTCCTTTGCTGGCCCCCACACCCTTCCCAGGCACCAAGCTTCTCCTCCTACTACCAGTGCCCTTCATTTCCTCTGCCACTTCCCGGTGCCCTGCTGTGAGGAGGAGTTTTCAAAGTCACTACAGAGTTAGGACTGAAAGCCGCCAACCTGGGGCAACACAGTTGCCTCAACCAAACTTTACATTAACCACTCTCTTAAGGTTGAACGTCTGAGTATTCAGGAGGGGGTTACAGTTCAGTGGTACATCCAGTGCTCCAGATAAGAATTTGAAGTGGGGTAATATCCAGTGCTCCAGATGAGTATTTTACTCCCTAGTTTTTAAAGATGGGAGTAAAATGATTTTTAGGGAGTAAACCTGTCCAATTGCCAATGGGAGTATTTTATGAGCGAGTAAACATGTTTTAACTGGAAAACGGAAATGTTTTTGTAATATTACTTTGCACCTAGCTATTCAGACACATTAAAAGTTAGTGGTTTACTTCTTCCGATCAAGCAGTTATAGTAGTTTCTTCCTGTGGCATTGGTCAAAACATATCCACGGAGCTGTGTGAGTGAAAGCGAAAGCAGGGGCCCAAGATCCAATGTGTTTGTTTCCTATTTTTTTGGGGTGGGGCTTATTTTTACACCCCATTTAAATTTTTTGGGCGTATTCACCTATTTTTAGGGAGTAAAAGTGGCCGATATATCCATTATCTGTAGGGCTGGGTACATCTAACACTTACAGAGATCATCATAAAAAGGACAAACAAGTAAGATCAAAAATAAGAAGCAGCAGCATAGGACTTAAGAGGCTGAAGTCAAAAAGCATGAGTTGCAGGAATCAACTACCATACCTCGTGTCCACAAGGACATAGTCTAATAAGCAATGGCATGGCCACAACTGAGCCGAGTCAGGCCCAGATAGCGCTATAGTAACCAGGACTGAGCTCAATGCAAAGCAAATGGGGCTCGGGGCGTTCCAAGAGATAAGGGATCTCAGCCCCTAGAATCCCCACCAAGGTAGAAACACACCAATGGAAAGATATATTGCTGACAGTTATCTTCTGGTTCCTCTGGATACCTCAGACTGGAGTCGACTCACCCTGGATCAGTCCAAAAAACCCTCATAAAACTGAATGGATGCACTTTTTCCATTGATCCCAGACAGCATCAGGTGGCCCTACGCAGCTCAGTGGTTAGATTTCAGACACCGGGCCGGCTCATCTTCTGATGAAGATCAGCACAACAGGGTTCCAGAAGAGCACAGAGGATGCTCAAAGATTCCAACCTCCTGTGTAGATGATGCAGGTTTTTTAAAAAATTTATTTATTTGTTTTCAACATGTAACAATTACAATACAGCATTGGAAACAATCATACTTTGTGTTTAATTCCATTGTTCCCTTTTAACTCCCCAACCCCCTTCCCTTTAACTGCCTGTGTATAGTGTCTAGTCTTCATATCCCAACTTGTGTACCGCTCTCCTCAGTTCTGTCTCGTGTGTCCTGTATTGCATTTTCGTCCTTATTTTGATTCAACAAAGTCACTGTTAGGGCAACCCACTGTAGAAGGTCTGTTCAAAACTCCTGTTTCTGCACACCCAGTGCCTTTTCCCCACACTCCCCTTTCTGCTGTTGTCCATTTCCTCCCACCATTCATCAATGCTTGGTGCCTTAGTGGCTTTCCACTGCAGGGCTATACTGCTTTTAGCTAATATAAATTAGGTCTTTGATCTTGCCCATTGCTTTATGTTTTGTGCTCCTCTTAAATAGTCCCCAGCATACATGCCTCCGGCGATTGGATGTCTAGGTTAACTCCCTCTGGGGCCTCTTTATTTGCCACACTTCTGCAGAATACCTGTATAACATGACATTCCCAGAACATGCGAGTCATGTCTGCTTTTTCTGCCTTGCATTTGGGACAAGCCGGTGTACCTCGCCATTACAGCCGGCATTGGGTATGCCCTTTGTGTAATGTAGAGTTGAATCAGCTGCAGCCTGGCGTTTGAAGACAAAGAATGGCAAACCATAGTTATATGCCATTAAAAAAAAGTCTCAAATACTTTCCCCAATTCCCCCCCCACCCCATCTACTCCTGCACTTCAATTCCACTCTCGAGTTGCGTTCTATCAGTACCTCATATATTCTGAAAATAGCGTGTCCTCCCTCTGAGATGTTAATTAATGTTTCAATGTCTTCACACTCTATTGTCCCTTCCTTGACAGCAAGCCACTTGCTTTTTATTGTACTCAGTATGGTCCAATGTAGTAGGAATTGCCCTTATGTATACCTGTCGTCTCCTGCAGTTCATTAAATTCCAACCACCTATTTTCATTCCTCGGATCACCTATCGTCGCAATACCACAAGACTCCCATTGTGTTCACACCCTTGCTCTATATCCCTGTGTAGCTGCCATTACAGCCGCCATGAAGGTCTGTGGCGATATTGGGTCTCTCAGTCCCATGGTTCTGCAGGTCCTCTGCCATATCTGTATTCCTAACTTCACTTATTGTGGATGACTATGCGGTTCCCCCGGGGGTGTCCAAAACAAGTCTCTAAGGTATGATCATTTTACTGCTGGCTGCAGTAGAGTTCTCTCTTCTGTAGGGTCATCTGCCATCCATTGTACGCCAGTAAAGTACAACTCGAAATTGGGGATCTTCAACCCTCCTTTTGCATAGGGCCTTTGCAATACAGTAAGTGCGACCCTATGTCTTCCCCCCTTGCCATAAGAAGCCCCTACATATTTTGTCCATTTCTAGAAAGGATTTTTTAGGAATATTGAATGGGATATTTCCAAAACAGTGCATGAGCCTTGGAAGTGCCACCATTGTTTTTTTTTCAACAATATTTTTATTGATTTTTAGAGTAGGCATTGAAACTAGCCATCAACATATGGCGGTAAACCAAGTGTATCCTCCCATGCCCTCAGATTTGGTGGTTTGTGTGTGCTCCGTGTCTAGGCCTATTTTATAGATGGGAGGATAGCTCAGCGGGAACATGCTCGCCTTGGAAGCAAGACGACACGGAACAGCACAGGTTCGATCCCTGGGTCCGCGCTTCGAAACCTCTGGGTATTAAGCACGTTATAAATAACCTATCATGTTAGATATTAACTGTTCGGTTGTGAGAAATTTTTCAAAGGCAGTAAGGGGCCTTGTGGCCGCTGCCTGCATCTTGGGGCACATTAACCAGTGGCATATTTGGAGGTATTGCATCCTGTCAGTTTCCGCAAGGTCAAGTGCGGTCTTGCATTGGGGGAATGATTTTATATCTTGTCCATGGAATATGTCGCTTATCTTGGTGCATCTTGCTTCCTTCCACCTTCTAAATGCACGAGCGGGGATGCCTGGGGTAAATTGGGGGATCAGTGTGCAGGGTGAAGGGAAGGAGGTGAACTGTTTAACTTGCGCTAGCCAGTCCCACTGTTGCGCTCCACAAGGGTGGTTATGTCTGATTTATGCATATTAGGTGGGCGGCTGTCTTTGTGTAGCCAGACTTTGTGGACTTTGAGGACTTTGTGTGTCCTCCTCCTCCTCCTCCTCCTCCTCCTCCTCCTCCTCCTCCTCCTCCTCCTCCTCCTCCTCCTCCTCCTCCTCCTCCCCTCCCACAGAGCAGCACCCACTACTGCCTGGTCCATTTGGCGCCATATTTTCCCTGAGTCAGTGGATAGCCAGTCTTTGATTATTCTAATTTTAGCTGCCCTATAATAGATGTGGAGGTCCGGTAGGCCCAACCCCCCTCTTTTGGTCTGCGTCATTAAGAGTTTGATAGCTACCCTGGGAGGCCTTCTTTTGCAGATTTATATGCCGATTAGTTTGTATACCACTCTAAAGAATGATTCTGGCACTGGGATGGGTAGGGCTTGTAATAAATATAACAAACTGGGAAGTATCGTCATTTTTATGGCGTTGATCATGCCTATTAAGGAGCAAAAATGAGCAAGGTCATGGGTTACCTGGCTGAAGACCGAAGGGTGAACACATTCCTATGGGGGTTACACTTTTGGCAAGTGCTTACACATGGCTGTCAATGAATTCTGACAATGTGTCAGGACAATTTTAAGTACTGCAGTCAGATATTTAATAAAGCTGCAGTTTACGTGTTTGTATATACACTTAACTAGGAGTCACACAAGATACGACAAAATGTACACATTTTCCAGGTATAGTGACCAAATTGTAAGTTACAAAAGTCAAATATTTGTAGCGTCTTTCCAGTGCTTACACGTCCACGGAGGGGTCCTTGGAAAGGAGACCAGTGGACTTAGTGAGGTTATAGCATGTAATAGTTGGCACATTTGCATCAAAACAATGTAGGGTTGAACAATGACAACACAGACAATATAACAGTCAACACAACAGTGTTTCTGCCAGAAGGTGAGCTAGGATAAGCTCTGATGGTGTGGCCTTCATCAGGACGAGATATTCCATAGGGGGAAGTATCTTGTGAGGTCTGTTGGAGTAAACAGACGAGTGTTTCAGGAGTGGACACATTTGTAAATATCTAGCACAGGTAGAGGTTTGAGTACATAAAGGACCGGAGCTTACCGGAACTTGGGAGCGCATTGGCAAGAATACACTGGAGGATTTGCGAGGTCCTAGAATTGGCCATTCCTGTGGAAGTAGGAGGGACAAGGGGGCTGTATTAAGCCATGCAGATTTGGGGAGCAACTGAGTGTTAGAAAAGGTAAATGCAAGGCTCACCTTAAAAAGGCATGTTGCTGCACGTAATTGGGTGGAACAGGATGGCGTAGAAAATACGCTAGGTCAACGGCAAGCATGGAGGGCTGTGGAAAAATAGACACAAGGGGGATAGGAATGCGGGCCTGGGAGTGTGATGAGTGCCACGTTGCACGTGAGGACTGGTAATGCATGCAGGTCACCCAAGGCCACGGATAATGGGTGGCGGATATAACGGGAAGTGAGGAAGCATCACGTGTGTCCCAAGTATTGCGGGGGTTGGTCTGTGCATGACTTAATAAAATGGACATGTGTCCGAATACACAGTGCTCACGGTGATCAAAAGGCGTGTGATGCCTTCAAGAAGTGTTGAACACCTTAAAAACCCAAGCGGCGAACAAGCGTGATCACCAGTGTGGGATGTCAGGCTGAGGTGCAAAAGGATTTGTGTCTAAAATGGAGACTGGGCTGCCGTACGCGAGTAAGACATGCAGCCAAGCAATAGAGGCACAGGATCAAGTAGCTAGAAAATTGGCATGCGCGTGCACTCACCTTTGGTGAAAGGAGGAGCGCTGCAAAAGCTGTCAACGGTAGCGGTCCCTGGCTGCGCAAGGAGTGAGCTGGAGAGCTGCCCGAGAATAATGGGGAGAGCGGCCATGATGAGGTACGCATGGCCGGGGTTGCCCGTACAGGTGTCTGACCGGATAAGCGCACAATGCAGAAGTAAAAAAGTAAAAAACAAATTCAGCCCTGCGGGAGTGTACTCATGGGTGTGCATACACAGGGAATGATGTGTGGATCATGCAATGATGTGTGGATCATGTGTGTTCCACCTCCAAACGGTTGTCCCTATGCGGGCAGGAGATGCCTCGGTGCCAGGCTGGGATGCTGATTGGTCGGGGTCATGGGTGTGATGGTGAGGTGCCCAGAGCGGCTAGAGGTGGTTGTGGCAATGTATCTTACTGAAGATAAACAGATTGTATGAGCACAACCACATGTTTAAAGAGACACATCATAATTAACATCTATATAAATAGTAGGCGGTAAGTAATCAGGCAAGTCACTGTATGGCATATCTGCAAGGTCATACTGACATAGCGAACCTATATATGGCCCACTATGAAACAGAACACATCTTGTCAGCACACAATCCCTACAAACAGAACATCATCTTATGGAAGAGATATATTGACGACGTTCTTCTCATCTGGCAAGGCAACTCTGAAGACCTGATGGCCTTCCATGGATGGCTCAACCAGCACATCAGATTCACCATACATTGGTATTTCCATGGTATCGATTTTTTAGATCTACACATCTACAGATATGGGGACCACCTCAACACGGAACTGTTTCGGAAACCTACCGACAGGAACACCTTACTTCGTTTCGACAGCTACCACCCTGAGAACATGAAGTACAATTTACTGTACGGACAATTTCTTCGCATCAGAAGAAACTGCACCGAACACACTACTTTTGACAAACATGCCGCTGACCTCCAAACAAGGCTCGCTGACAGGGGGGTACCCCAGAAAAGCCATCAAACATGCCAAGAAGCGGGCCTCCAGTACCGACCGCACTGTTTGTCTCACTAAAACAACTAAAAAAGAACTAGACAGACTGGTGTGTGTCACCACCTTTAGCCCACTCAGTGACCTCATTAAAAAGATCAAACTACATTGGCCCATCATCAAAAAAGTGGGATCACTAAAAAAAGGCCCATTGTTCGCCTTCAAGAAAAACCGGAACATCAGAGAATCTTTGGAGCACACCTTCATCGAACTCACCAAGTCAACCAACACTATAATCTCCCACCGTACAATGCCACTACCGATGTGGCAAGTGCATGGTCTGCCAATTCACGGAAACTACTAAAATATTCCAACACAATGACATCAATTGGACGCTTCAGGACCACACCAATTGCAACACAAAACAGGTCATATATGTTATAACCTGTCCATGCGGACTCATTTACGTGGGCAAAACCATGAGACCAGTCAAGACCAGGATCTGCAAGCACCGCTCGTGCATAAAAAAACAAAGTTCCTGACAAACCTCTTGTAGATCACTTTGTCAAGAAGAATCACACCAATATGGACCTCAAATGGCTGGTGATACAGAAGGTCACTGCCACCATCAGAGGGGGTGATGTCAACAGAATCCCAACTCGTTTAGAACAGAAATGGGTGCACAACTAAATTCTGTCCGTTCAGGTCTAAACATTTGCGTAGAGTGGAAACACTTCCTGTAATTGCAACAATGCATCCACTCCAATTGATTTCACATGATACTGCTGGACCTTGTAGCACATCCGGAACTCTTTCTGTGCCACTGTATTCCAACGCTACACTATTGTGCAAATACGTGCCCCTTCTTGTGTGTCTGCCTACACAACCACCATCAAAATAATGGGGCAGGCCTTACTGTGAGGCCATTGACTTCTTTATAGGCACTGCTGCACGTTGGACTATACCTGGAACTTTGACCTTGCAGATATGCCCTACAGTGACTTGCCTGATTACTTACTGCCTACTATTTATATAGATGTTAATTATGATCTGTCTCTTTAAACATGTGGTTGTGCTCATACAATCTGTTTCGCTTCAGTAACACATTGCCACAACCACCTCTAGCCGCTCTGGGCACCTCACCATCAGACCCATGACTCCGATCAATCAGCAGCCCAGTCTGGCACTGAGGCATCTCCCGCCCCCCTGCCCGCATAGGGACAACCCTTTGGAGGTGGAACACACATGATCCACACATCATTGCATGATCCACACATCATTCCCTGCGTATGCACACCCATGAGTACACTCCCGCAGGGCTGAACGTGTTTTTTACTTTTTACTTCTGCACGGTGCGCTTATCCAGTCAGGCAGCTGTACGGGCAACCCCCGGCCACGGGTACCTCATCATGGCAGCTCTCCCCATTTATTTTCGGGCAGCTCCCCAGCTCACTCCTTGCGCAGCCAGGGACTGCTACCGCTGACAGCTTTTGCAGCGCTCCTCCTTCCTTTCACCAAAGGCGAGTGCACGCGCATGTCAACTTTCTAGCTACTTGATCCTGTGCCTCTGTTGCTTGGCTGCATGTCTTACTCACGTACGGCAGCCCAGCCTCCATTTTAGACACAAATCCTTTTGCACCTCAGCCCGACATCCCACACTGGCGATCACGCTCGTTCGCCGCTTGCGTTTTTAAGGTGTTCAACACTTCTTGAAGGCATCACACGCCTTTTGATCACCGTGAGCACTGTGTATTCGGACACATGTCCATTTTATTAAGTCATGCACAGACCAACTCCCCCCCCTCCCCTCCCCCCAATACTTGGGACACACGTGATGCTTCCTCACTTCACGTTATATCCGCCACCCATTATCCGTGGCCTTGGGTGACTTGCATGCATTACCAGTCCTCACGTGCACCATGGCACTCAACACACTGCCAGGCCCGCATTCCTGAGCCCCTTGTGTCTATTTTTCCGCAGCCCTCCATGCTTGCGGTTGACCTAGCGTATTTTCTACGCCATCCTGTTCCATCCAATTACGTGCGGCAGCAGGCCTTTTTAAGGTAAGCCTTGCATTTACCTTTTCTAACACTCAGTTGCTCCCCAAATCTGCATGGCTTAATACAGCCCCCTTGTCCCTCCCACTTCCACAGGAATGGCCAATTCTAGGACCTCGAAAATCCTCCAGTGTATTCTTGACACTGCTACTCCCTGAGCCACTGCGCTCCCAAGTTCCGGTAAGCTCCGGTCCTTTATGTACTCAAACCTCTACTTGTGCTAGATATTTACGAATGTGCCCACTCCTAAAACACTCTCGTCTGTTTACTCCAACAGACCGCACAAGATACTTCCCCCTATGGAATATCTCGCCCTGATGAAGGCCACACCATCAGAGCTTATCCTAGCTCACCTTCTGGCCAAAAAACTGTTGTGTAGACCGTTATATTGTCTGTGTTGTCATTGTTTTGATGCAAATGTGCCAACTATTACATGCCATCACCTCACTAAGTCCACTGGTCTCCTTCCCAAGGTCCCCTCAGTGGACTTGTAAGCACTGGAAAGACGCAACAAATAGTTGACATATGTTACTTACAATTTGGTCACTATACCTGAAAAATGTGTACATTTTGTCGTACCTTGTGTGACTCCTAGTTAAGTGTATATACAAACACGTAAACTGCAGCTTTATTAAATATCTGACTGCAGTACTCAAAATTGTCCTGACACATTGTCAGAATTCATTGACAGCCACGTGTACGCACTTGCCAAAGGTGTAACTCCATAGGAATGTGTTCACCCTTCGTTCTTCAGCCAGGTTACCCATGACCTTGCTCATTTTTGCTCCTTAATACGTTACTACCCACCTGGGTAGAGCAAGGCATCAACCAGGTGCCCTTTTTGATAAACGTTGATCATGCCTAGCCAGGATGTTGAGAGGGTCCCAGTTTATTAGTCGTTTCCTGAGCTGCTCGACCTGCAGGGGGTAGTTTGCACCGTACAGCCCCCGAAGGGATGGGGTCAGGTGTATTCCCATTACTTTGATGCTTGTGTGCACCCATCTGAACTTGGCCGGATTCTCCTTCAGCCCTGCTATTCTCCCAAATCTTTGAATTTCCTTCTGCACTGCAGAGAGGGATGTCTCTGGTGTCCTAGGAAGAGGAGCATATCATCGGCGTAGGCCGTTATCTTGTATTCCACTCGCCCAAATGGAATGCCCCTAGTGTCCCCATTCATACTGATAGTAGCTAGAAACGCTTCTAAATTGATAGCAAAGAGGAGAGGCAACAAGGGGCAGCCCGGTTTGGTTCCTCTGGATAGTTAATCCGTGTAAATAGTTCCCCATTAACTAGGATTCGAGCCGCCGGGGTGCTGTAGTTTGGTCTGACCACTGCCAAGTATTTCAGTCCTATGCCCATTTTCCCCAATGTATTGAAAAGAAAGGACCACTCTACCCTGGCGAGCGCTTTTTCGGCGTCAAGGGCAAGGAGAAATGCCGGGGTTCCCCTCTTCTGAGTTTTTTCTAGGATGTGGCATACCCGCCTGATGTTGTCGTGAGTTTGTCTCTGGCTAATGAACCCAGATTGGTCAGGGTGGATTAAGTGTGGCAGGTGGCCCTCTAGTCTGCCCGCCAGAATTCTTGTATATATCCTGGCATCAATGTTTATCAGTGCAATGGGTCTGTATGAGACACATTGCTTGGGCTCCTTATGTGGCTTAGGAAAGAGTAGAAATTTTGCCTCCTCCATCGAGGGGGTAATTTTCCCCAACTTGGCAAAGGTGTTGTACAGCGTGGCTAGTATATGCCAGTAGACTTTATAGAACCCAGAGGTATACAGGTCTGGTCCGTGGGGCTTTGCCCGAAGAATGGTGTTATTGCTTGGAGGACCTCTTCTTGGGTTAGGTCTGCCTCCACAGCACCGCCGTCTACTCTGGGGATTGTTGGGAGAGTGGTTGTATTCAGGAAGTCTTGTTGGGCTTGAACATCTGGGTTCTCTGCACTATGAAGGGTCTCGTAGAAGTTAGCGAATTGGGCCGTTAAGTCTGAAGTGGAATGCATATCTCCCTTTTGGGGGTGGTTATCCCTTTAATCGATTGTGCTGCAGTCTTCTGCTTTAGTTGTCTAGCCAGTAGTCTGCCTGTCATGATGCCTGCCCCCGGAAGGCCAGGCCAGGCCCAGCAGCCCCCGGAAGCAGGCATCATGCCACTTGGAGCATGCCCAAAAGCCCCAGTTAGGGGCCGTTTGGGTGCAGTCCTGGCGCCTATGGCGCCAGGCTCATTATTGATAACTTACCTGAAGCAGACCATGCTGCATACTCACCTGAGGCAGACCATGCTGCATGAAGACTCAAGCCAAATGAGGCTTAGGAGGGACTATTTTACTGAAGGGACTATTTTGTTACTTGGATGGGGCTGTGGAAGAATACTTAACTGGATCTTCTTCCAAGGCTATTTAAACCACGCCCGGACAGCCACACGTGCTTCGCGTTATTCTGCTTGCTGCAGTGTAACGCTCACCGTGTTTTCAGCAGCTCCAGTCTTCAGCCATGCCCGCTTCAGTCCTGGGACTCCTGAAACAAGAAGAAAAGAAGGATAAAGGTTAGAACAGGAGTTTTAACTTTAATCCTTACCTGAATCCTGATCCATTTCGCCACGGAGCTGAAAGACAGAAGTCTTTGAATCATTGCTTTGCATTCCTACAGCGCCGCGCTGAACTCACCTGCTTGGTGGTACTTCAGCATTCCATCACGCTCTCTCCATCTCGCGCCCGCCCTCCGACACCTAAGGAGACAAAGACAGCAAGGTGAGCAAGGGGACTCTCTAAGGCTATGCAAGCTACCTCTAAGGACTTACCCGATTTACCACGGGGGGTACTCACCTCATCTCGGCGCAGTCAACTGTGCTTCATCGCCGTACCCCGGCACCTAAGGGGAAAACCACAATAGACTTACCTGAATCTTACCAATTGCCATTTGGAAATCTTCGAGTGGCTTAATCGGCAACCTGCAAGGAATCGGACAGAGTGAAGATCAGACATTTGAAGTCTTATGAACAAATGGACTTTAAAGTCAATACTGGAACTCACCAATTCAACCAAACGCCAGTGAAGTAACTGGTCATCAACGCGCCCCTGCGGTCGACGCAGGATGGAGAGCTCATCCTTCCAAACCATCAGGTGAGACTAAGGAGGGGACATCAAGAGTGATCCGTGGGAAGACAACGGGAGTGGGGAAGGTGGGTTGACACTCAATTCCACGGGTGGTTAATTCCTCTTCTCCTTTGCAGAAGAATATTCCTGCAAGCCAGACAAACTAGGCTGCGCGGCCCAGTCCAGTCAGTCATCTCGGCGCTACACGTCACGCTGGTGGAAACAGCGGCCCAGCTCCGGTCGACGCTCCCGTCGGAACCAGGTGAGCGTAACACTGCCCGCTTTGTTGGCGTGTATGTAATATTTGTGCCCGAGTGCCAGCAGTCCCCATTCAGTCTTATTAGCTTGGGGCATGTTCAGTTGCCCCCTAACATGTTGGAGTAATTTACACAGCGCTCTCGTGGGGTTACGTGACAGTCTACCCATTACATTCTGCAAGTCGTTCCCTAACTGGGTCTCCAAGGCGCACTTCTGGTTTCGCCAGCGTGTTCGCAAATTACTATGAGTGCCCCTCTCAGTGTGGCCTTAAAGGCGGCCCAGATTTTTGATTCTGCCACCCCTGAGTCCCCGTTATGTTCAAAGTATTCCCAGATTTTCGTTTCTATATCCGCACAGAGGGCCACGTCAGATAAGGCATCTTTCGGGTAGGACCATCGCCACAACGTTTGCCGGGGGCGTTGTGTGTTTATCGTCACTAATATTGGGGCATGATCCGAAAGGGTTATTGGGAGTATCTATGGAATATGTCCTCCGTACAAGAGGCGGTGTTCCCCATATATAATCAATCTGGGTGAAGGATTGGTGAACATGGGAGTAGTAGGTGAATCCCGGATCTGTACCCTTCAGAGTTACCCAAAGGTCTTGGAGTGTTAAGTGCTCCATCTTCCTCTGTAAGGCTGGCGTCAGTGGGGCTTGCTGGCTATGAGTAGCGGTGCTTCTATTCCTTTGGGGGTCCCATGCCAGGTTAAAGTTCCCCGTTAAAAAAACTTCCCCTCGGGCAAACCCTTCGAGTTCTGCTAGGACTGTTCGAAAGAACCCATCCTGCCCTGTGTTCGGGGCATAGACCGTGGCGAGTGTGATGGCATTTTCTATTTCCATTGTAACAAATGCGTATCTACCAGCCTTCTCTGCTTTGGTGGAGATAATTTAACCTTGCAGAGGTAAAAAGGATAGATATATATCTATTACACGGCCCGCGGTAAAGGGCGTGTAGTTATGGTTAAGTTTCTAAACTCTTAGGAAGAGCACTTTTTTGGCGGCTTATAACTTTGCTCCCCCTGGACGTATCCTCACCAAACTTAAGTATATGATCGGCTTTGAATTTTTTCGCCAAGTTGGGTGAGGTTTCCTGCGGGGTTTGGGGAGCAAAGTTATAGGGGGGACCCAAAAACATTTTTCTCCATAGACTGAAATGTGGAAAAACTTTGCGCACGGCTACAGGCCGAACAGATTTTTACCAAATTTGCGGCAGGAGCGGGGCCTTGGGTCAGAAAGTGTGCTTTTGTGTGCTTGGTGGAAATCCAACCAGTACTTTTGCTGCAAAGAACTGAAATGCACGTCCCAAAAGATTAGTGGTATCTGGGTCCACTCCGCAGACCCATTTCCCTGTTAACTCCGCGGACATAGGCGTCATTGGTTCACGGTACAGCGTGCTGTCGGAGAAGTTTGGACGCAGCCGGTGGTTGGCTGGAGTCAACATTTTTTGGTAACGCCCCCATGGTGTATCGGAGGGCGGCGTGGCGGCAGGAGAGTCTGGAAAATTTACCGTACACACTGGGTTGGCGGCAATAAGGGAGGGAACGGGTGGGGGAGTGAGAAGTGGTTCATGGGACATATGTATACAGGTAGAAGAAGACGGAGGAGTGCCTGCAGTATTTGCGCATATTGTGCCAATTTGCGGGTACATAGACAGGCAAGTACTTTGTGTGGTGATTGGAGGCAGCAGTCAACGGCCCGATAGCTTCTGCCACGACCGGTTTGCGGCAACCTCTTTTCGTGGTGAGAAGTCAATTGCAGAAGGGGAGTGAATTGCACATGACATAGGCTGGGCGGGAGCCTGTGCGCTGCGGATGGAATGCAGTAGTTGGGCACATGGTGGCATGCCTGGGTGAATGAAGTTGCAGTGGGTCTGTGGAAGGATTAGACTATTGGGTGCATGACCGAAGGCCATAGGCTGTAAGGCATGAGTGTGGGCTTCAACATACCCACTGCAGGAATGCATGTTTGACTCTGCATCCGGTAGAGGGTGGTGCTTGCATAGTGTGGTGTGTGCAGATTGGTTGCAGTAGGGCCAGTGTTGCAAACAGAATATGGGTAGGTTGGCAGTGACACAGTACTTTGTGAATGGAAGCGGGTACGCCCATAGTATGTGAATGAAAGTGCACAGGAGTGCAGCAGAGAGTGTTTTGTTTGTACATTATTGGAACTGTTTCAATGTGTTGCTGCATTGCTCCATGGCGGTGCACTGCTAGGGTAGTAGTGCTGGTGGCAGTGGTGGCTATGTGGATTTCCATAGTTGGTGACATGCATGGTGGCAACATACTTGCTGTGGCTGTGTTCAAGGCCTATGCTGTGTGCAGATTTGTTGAAGTAGGCCCAATGTTGTGAAAATGTTGTGGTTAGTGACAATACTTTGTGAATGGCTGTGGGTAGGGGTGGTGGAGGCTGTAGTATGTTTGTGGATTCTGGTAATTGCGACCCGTTTTCGTGAATGGGTGTTTTATGGTGTTGGGGAGTTTGAAGTGCTGCTACCTACGTGAGGGTGGTGACATGTAAGGAATGGTTGTGGAGCACATTTCAGCCGTCATAGGCCAGAGTTGCAAACAGAATGTGGGTGGGTTGGCAGTGGCACAATACTTTGTGAATAGAAGTGGGTACGCCCAACGTATGTGATTGAAAGTGCACAGGAGAGAGTTTTGTTTGTACATTATGGTAACTGTTGCGATTTGTTGTTGCATAGCTCCATGGCGGTGCGCTGTGGTTGGAGATGCTGCATTGATAAGTCACACAGTGTGGGCAATGGGTGCAGTGTTTGCATACTGTCAGTATGGTAGATGGTATGGTTGAAGGGCAGCTTATATGTGCTTGGATAGTGTGCTGTGTGCACAATGCTTGCACTATGGGCAATGTTGTAAAGCTTTTGTGGTTAAGTTGGCAGTGACAATACTCTGAGTGGAAGTGGGTAAGACAATAGTATGTTTGGTACTTTGACTGTGCGCTCTCAATCCTTAATTGAGTCAATTTAAATTCCAGGAACGCTGATCCTGGCGTTGGAGGACAATCAGATCTTTGCTTCAGGATTCAAAGGAGAAAAAAGATAAATAGTAATCCATCCCTAAAGGCAAAGTACCTTAGAGGATTCATCACCGAAGGTTATGCTTTACACTGAAGACAATCCTCCAACCTTAAATAAGAAGCTAACAAATCTATGGTATCTCTCCTGATGAACCATAGATAAATCTATGGGGAAACGCGTGTTGAGGGAAATGCATAAGGATGAAAGTATATCTGTATGAAAAATTCAAGAACAACATTGTTGTATGAAAATACAATAAGAAAAAAACTGATTAAAAAGGATATTGTATGAAAAACAATACAATATACCGGATGACAAATGGAATGAAGTCAAATCAAACAACAAAAGTAAGCATGTATGTGGTTCTTGGAATTTAAATTTGACACAATTAAGGATTGAGAGCGCACAGTTAAAGTACCAAACAATTTAAAGAGCATCTTCTATTATTGCTACATTCACAATAAAGGCACGGGACGTGCAGATCTCAAAAATATAACGAAATTACCATACAAAAGGAATCGCCCAAGGGAAAGGGCAAAAGCCGACAGTGACTAACAAAAGAAAAAGAATAGTGTGTGAATGAAAGGGCGTAGGGGTGCCGGAGATAGTGTAATGTTTATACATTATGATAACTGTTGCATGTAACACTGTGCATGTCCATTGCGGTGTGGATGTTGGTTAGAAGTGCTGGTGCCAGTGGTGCATATGTGCATAGTGGTAGTTGGTGACATGCTGACATGCATGGTTGCATCACGGTGCGCGGGATGTGTGCAAGGAGCACACCCACTGGAGCAATGCAGGTTTGACAGTGCATCAGGCGCAGGGTGGTGATCTTTGGAGAATGGGTATGGAGTACATTGTCGACGTGCTACAGCACCACAAGTGAGTTGCAAAGCGTGCATTGTGCGTTCCATGGTTATGGTGATAGTTGCAACATGCTACAGTATTTGGTGTGCGGCAGGAGATGGTGCTGTGAGAAGTTGTGTAGTGTGGCCACAGGGTGCAGTGTTTACGTAATGTGAGTATGGAAGAGGGTATGGTTGAAGTGCAGCTTATATGTGGTTGTTACTCTGCCGTGTGCAGATTTATTGAAGTAAGCCCAATGCTGTGAAGCTGTTGTGCATATGTAGCCAGGTACAATACTGTGCGAATGCCAGTGTGTAGGGATTGTGCAGGCTTTGGTAGGTTTGTGGATTCTGCCAAGTGTCACACGTTTTCGTGAATGGGAGTTTAATGGTGTGGTGGAGTTGGGTGGAAGTGCTGCTACGTACGTTACGTTTGTGCATAATGTTAGGTGCCCACATGGCTTGCTTGGATATATAGTGTTGTGGTGGGTGTGGAAAGGGCTGCACTGTTGTGTGCATGGCCAAAGGTGTGCTGGTTGCATCTTAGGACCTTTGTGGATGCTGCAATCATACATTCTTTAGCAGACGTTTCTGGTGGATGGGATTTGCAATCAAGCAGAACGTGTAGAGAAAGTGTTTAAATGGTAAATATGGAGCGGTGTACAGAAATGAAAGTGTGCAATGTAGAGGTTTTGTATGTGATTGCTGCATGCGTGTTTGAAAATTTGACAGCATCCAATGGGGAGTGCTGCAAAAATGACTGTGCAAAGGGAAAAGGTTTTGTGTGTGCTTTACTGGGCCGTGGTCGTCAGTGGAGATGGGAAAGCGCACGTGCCACATCCTGCCATTATGAGCAGAGTGGGGAAATGGAATTGTGGGAAATGGGCAATTAGGAGTTTAGGGTGTGGTTAACAGGAAGGGGTAGTACCATTTCCTCCCAATACTGTGTCATGAGGGTGGTCGAGATGGAGAGATGCACACTGCTTATCGTCAGCGATACCTTTGTGCACCATCTGCACAGGTGTTGTGTGCAAAGAGGCGTTGCTGGTAATTTCGGGTTGTAAGGAGTGGACGCTTTCTGGGCCTGTCAGGGTGACTGCAGTTTCGGCGCGGTGGTTCACCTTTGCAGATATGTGTGTCATGCTAAGAACCTGGTGTCTGCAGAAGCTGCTGAACCCCCGACAATCCACCCAAAATGTGGCAGTCTGAGCTGACATAAATATAACTGCTCAGTTTACCTCACTTTCAGGGGAAAGGGGGAAGGGACAAAGAAACAAACACCAGGCTGGAAGCTATCAACTCGCTGGTTCTTCACCTGTAGTTAAAACATAAACATGCAATATACCTCATTACTCATGGGTTACTATACTAACCTTAAACTCTAAATCCTTAACCAAAATAGTTTAAAAACCATACCTGGTTCTTCTCTTCAGAAGCCCAGAGAAGTGAAAAGCAGACAAGACTTCCTTACTTGTGAACCAGAATCTTATAGATAATCCAGCCTTCTCAGTAGGTCCATGAATGTAATTTAACTTTGTAGTTAGTCTGCTCAAATCAAAGATTCTTGAACAAGGTCTTCAAGTAAGTTCTTGTATTTGTTTTTAATATTTTCTTTGTAGAGTCTTTTTCTCAGGAACAAATTTAACTTGCGCTGGAATCTTCACGTGGAAAGCCAGAAAACCGTGGGAAGAAAAAATCACGTGCTTTTTCTCCAAATCGCGGGAAATACGCACACGCGTAAAAACGCACTCGTGCTAAAGTCCAAGACGCGATAAAAATTACACGCGCTTTCCTCCAAGTCGCGGGAAACACACACACGCGCTGACGATTCAATTCGCGGGTAAAACGCACTCGCGCTAATGTCCAACTCACGAATAAATACGTACACGCGCAACATACACGCGCTTATTTTATCACGCAGAAAAAACCCTCGCATAAACGAACAGTAAACACGAGTCCAAAGTACACGCTCGCGCTTCACTCTCACGCGCAGAGACACACGCGCGGGCGAAAAGTAACGGACAAAAAACTCTTGCGCTAGTTTGATTTGACATGTAGCGATAAAAACAAACGTACGCGCTTCAATCTTTTTAGATACAGATTTGATTTCAATCCCTTAGATAAATATAACCTTTTTACAAAGTTCAACAAATCTGGAAAGTCACTTATCTTGAATAAGACTTGAAAACTTCTTTTCTCAGAATAAATGGAAGTTTCTGACTCCTGTCCTGTGTCTCCACCAAACTCCAACACGACTCCTGTAATACTTTCAGATCTTCCGCTCAACTGCTAGAAACTTGTCACCCTTGACAAAGTTAAGCAGGAGCAACAAGGCACACGACCTCTCAGCTGGGCAAGGACGATGAAAGGCAGTTTAGAATGTTCATTGTCCTCCCTATAAACAATCTCCAGCCAATCAGAATTTAGACTGAGAACCTCCATCTTGGCTTGGGGCAATCTCCATAGACTGCAATGAAGGTTAAGGGCAAAATTGGCTGTTTAAAAATATAACCCATAATAACTTCCTAAAACCTTTCTATACTAAATATGTGTCTCCCCTGACCCAATGTAAATGAGTATATGATACTGTATGTAAAGAATATGTCACTCCACCCCCCCTCCTAACGCCCAGTCCCTGGGCCACTCTTCAATGGAAATTTTTTATGGAATCTTTCTACCAAACGAGGAGCATGTACATCACTAGCTTTCTCCCAAGTGCGCTCTTCAGGACCAAAGCCCTCCCAATCAATGAGATACTGTAGCTTTCCTCTTACTCTTCTAGAGTCCAGAATTCTCTTAACCAGAAATTCTTCGGAAGCATCTTCCTCAATCACAACTGCCGAAGGAGTAGGTGTTAATCTAGTTCCTTTAACCACAGGTTTTAATAAACTAACATGGAAAGTTGGATGAGTTTTCATATGACTGGGTAATTTAAGACGAACAGCCACTGGATTAATAACCTTTTCAACAACAAACGGTCCTACGAAACGAGGACAAAACTTATTTCTTCCTTTAATTCTCAAAAACTTGGTTGATAACCACACCAAATCTCCCTCACTATATCGAGGACTAATCTTCCTTTTACGGTCAGCAAACTCTTTGTATTTTTGTTTACTCTCCACCAACACCCCTTTTGCCTTTTCCAAATTTCTTTTCATAACTTCTAGTCTCCTTTCGACTTCTGGGTTTCCAGAATCATTATTAATCTCAATATTAAGTAAACGAGGATGAAAACCTCGTCCCAAATAAAACGGAGACATAGAGGTGGCATCCTTACTACAGTTGTTATATGCGAATTCTGCAACCCACAACAAATCTACCCACTCTTCACCTGTCTGCAGATAACATCTCAAATATTTTTCCAACTCCTGATTTATCCTTTCTACCTGCCCATTAGTTTCTGGATGGTAACCTGATGATAAACATACCTCCACTCCCAATCTCTTACAAAAAGCTCTCCAAAACTTAGAAATAAATTGAGAACCTCTATCTGAGATGACCTGACTGGGAAATCCATGTAATCTTACCACTTCTTGCAAGAAACTACGAGCTAAACTATCAGCGGTAACCTCTCCCTTCATTGGAATGAAATGTGCTTCTTTGGTGAGTAAATCAACTACAACCAATACTGAAGTACAACCTTTATCTTGTGGAAGATCCGTGATGAAATCTAAAGACACCGAGTACCAAGGCCGCGGTGGAACTGGTAACGGCTCCAATAACCCAGAAGGCCTTCCGATGAGATTCTTAGATCTAGCACAAATTTCACAGGTCTTAACAAAATTGAGGGTATCTTGTCGAATTCGTTCCCACCAAAAATGTCTTCTGATCAACTCAAGAGTCTTCCGATACCCTGGATGTCCTGCCAAGACTGATTCGTAACACTCCAACATTTTTTCTCCAAGTTCAATTGATGGTAAGTAGAGTCTGTCATCTAAATAAGGTAAACCATCTTTAATTTTGCGAGCTGGATCCAAACTAACCCAATCTTCAAGTTGTGTCTCAGAAATGGATTCCCTTACTTTCTTGAAGATTTCGTTCTCCTTTTCAACCCCAGCAAGAACAAAACGTTCTGGAGCGATCAATGGAAGAGGCTCACAAACCGACTTAACCTCACTTTCTGGAAACTGCCGTGACAGAGCATCTGCCTTTTTATTTTGATTACCTGGCTTAAAAGTAACTATAAAGTCATAATCCGCAAAAAATAATGACCACCTAAGTTGTCGAGGTGTAAGAGTTTTTGCTGTCTTCAAAAAGAGTACATTTCGGTGGTCAGTTAATACAGTCACAGTGTGACGTGCTCCTTTTAAAAAATGTCGCCATTCTTCAAATGCTGCTTTGATAGCAAGAAGCTCTCGGTCTGAAATGGTGTAATTTTCCTCTGCAGGTGAAAATCTCTTAGAAAGTAAGCCACTGGATGCAATTGTCCTGTAACATTATGCCTCTGAGACAACACTGCTCCCATTGGAAGCATCAGCCTCTACAAAAAATGGTTTGGAAGTATCAGGATGAATCAAAATAGGAGAGGTAATGAATTTCTCCTTCAAAATATGAAAAGCCTCATCAGCCTTAGCTTCCCAAACAAATGGAACTCCTTTTCTTAAAAGTCGAGTAATTGGAGCTACTAAACTGGAGAAGCCTTCAATGAATCTTCGGTAAAAATTGGCAAATCCCAAAAAGCTCTGGATCTCCTTCACCTTAGTTGGAGTAGGCCAATCACGAACAGCTTCCACCTTTTTTGGATTCATTTCCAGACCACAAGGAGTAATCACAAATCCTAAAAATTCTACCGAATCCGTATGGAACTGACTCTTCTCCAATTTAGCGAAAAGATTATTCTCTCTCAATTTCCTCAAGACCTGTCGAACGTGAATTTTGTGTTTCTCCAAATTTTGTGAAAAAATCTTGCAAGATGATAAACTCCACGTAAATCCAACTTAGAAAATATGGTTGCACCTTGGATTTCATTTAACATTTCTGAAATGAGAGGGAGAGGATACCGATTTTTCACTGTCATTCTATTTACTGCCCTGTAATCTATACAAGTTCTGAGAGAACCATCAGCTTTAGGCACAAAGAACAATGGTGAGGCTGCCGGCGATTGAGAGTGCCGAATAAATCCCTTAGCCAAATTTTCCTTTAAATATTCTTTCAAATAATCATTCTCTTTTTCAGTTAAGGCATAAACCCTACTGCTTGGTAAAATAGCTCCAGGCTCCAACTCTATCTTGCAGCCAAAAGGCCTATGAGGAGGCAACTCTCCAGCTTCCTTTTCATCAAAAACATCCCAAAAATCCTGATAACAAGTTGGAAGTTCACCCACAACTGCTCCAATGTCAAAACCTATTGCCCCTCTTTCTGCAAGCGAGAATGAAACGGAATTCACAACTTTTTCTTTCTCTTCAAAAGATTTTCCTGAAAGACAATGTTCCTGACAAAAGGTTGATTCTAAGGATACAATTCTTGCACTCCAATCAATTCTGGGATTATGAAGTGTAAGCCAGGGCATAACCAAAATAATTTTCAAGATTGGAGTGTCAATTAACTCAAAAGAGATATTTTCTTTATGACCTCCAGTCATCTCCATCTCAAGTAACTCTGTATTATGAGTGATTGGACCTGAAGAAAGAGATGTCCCATCAACTGCTCTGACCTGCTCCATTTCTTTCTTAGCAACAATTTTTAGCCAATCCTCTATCCATAAAATTACCCGTAGCTCCTGAATCAATAATAATTGGCCCAGAACCTAAAAATACCTGTTCAAACATCAAGGATACGTTCACCGTTGTGAGGAACCGCTGTCTGTATTGTGTTTGCCACTTGTTGTACTCTGCCTGAAGATTTGGAGATCTTCTTGGGGGTAAAAGGACAGGTTTCAAAAAAATGACCACTCCTACCACAGTATAAGCACAAATTATTCTCCCTTCTTCTTGCCTTCTCTTCCTTGGACAATGGACCTCTCACCCGGCTCTGCTGGTCAATTATCTTTGACTTCACTTCTCTGTTCACCACCTCAACTTTAGGCCTCGCCATTCTTCCCGGAAACCTAACCTCTCCCTGAGAACGTCTACGCTCAGAACGTCTTTCTGTTAAACGAAAATCCAACTGTACCACCAAATCAATTAAGGCATCTAAAGTATTTGGTCGCTCTAAAACTCCAGCCAGAGCATCTTTTATCTCATCCTTTAAGCCCCTATAAAATAAGGAAGCCCTCTTCTCCTCTGGCCATTTACTTTCTAAAATTAAAGTTCTAAATTGAGTAATATAAGAAATCAACTCCTTTTCTCCCTGGCGCAGTTCCAGTAATTCTCCATCAACCTCTAAAGATAACTGTCTCTTATCAAACATTTTCTTAAATTCTGTCTGGAAAAGGGAATAATTATTCAAAGCCAAATTCTTTTGACTAACCAAAAGACTTCCCCACGCAGAAGCTTCTCCAGATAAATATGATAAGATGAATGTTACCTTTGAAGCATCTGTGGAAAACAACTCTGGACGACTTAGAAAATGCAATTCACACCGAGTCTGAAAGATTTGAAACTTTCTAGAATCTCCTAAGAAACGTTCTGGGGCTGCCAAAGGAACAGGCATAACTAAAGTTCCTAAACCTCTCTCTGCCCCCCTGGGAAGCCTAGGTTCTTGTTCTTCTCCTACTCTTACCAACTCAGATGGGTTTCCTGCACCTTCCGAAACTTCACCTTCTCTTTCTTGTATTTGGGTTACCTTTAAATTTAACTCATCCATTCTTTGACAAAGACTTGAATACTCCCGATGAGCCACCCGTAACTCTTCTCTCATTTCCCTAACCATTACTCCCAATGCCTCCATGGTTGTCTCGTTGGGGTTCATAACAGCTCGGGCAGACACTTTTTTTTATTATTGGCCTTTCATACTGTCATGCTGAGAACCTGGTGTCTGCAGAAGCTGCTGAACCCCCGACAATCCACCCAAAAGGTGGCACTCTGAGCTGACATAAATATAACTGCTCAGTTTACCTCACTTTCAGGGGAAAGGGGGAAGGGACAAAGAAACAAACACCAGACTGGAAGCTATCAACTCGCTGGTTCTTCACCTGTAGTTAAAACATAAACATGCAATATACCTCATTACTCATGGGTTACTATACTAACCTTAAACTCTAAATCCTTAACCAAAATAGTTTACAAACCATACCTGGTTCTTCTCTTCAGAATGCCCAGAGAAGTGAAAAGCAGACAAGACTTCCTTACTTGTGGACCAGAATCTTATAGATAATCCAGCCTTCTCAGTAGGTCCATGAATGTAATTTAACTTTGTAGTTAGTCTGCTCAAATCAAAGATTCTTGAACAAGGTCTTCAAGTAAGATTTATGAAGTTCTTTTAAGTTCTTGTATTTGTTTTTAATATTTTCTTTGTAGAGAGTCTTTTTCTCAGGAACGAATTTAACTTGCGCTGGAATCTTCACGTGGAAAGCCAGAAAACCGCGGGAAGAAAAAATCACGCGCTTTTTCTCCAAATCGCGGGAAATACGCACACGCGTAAAAAACGCATTCGCGCTAAAGTCCAAGACGCGATAAAAATTTCACACGCTTTCCTCCAAGTCGCGGGAAACGCGCACACGCGCTGACGATTCAATTCGCGGGTAAAATGCACTCGCGCTGAAATCCAAGACGCGATAAAAATTACACGCGCTTTCCTCCAAGTCGCGGGAAACACACACGCGCTGACGATTCAATTCGCGGGTAAAACACACTCGCGCTAATGTCCAACTCACGAATAAATACGTACACGCGCAACATTCACACGCGCTTATTTTATCACGCAGAAAAAACCCTCGCGTAAACGAACAGTAAACGTGAGTCCAAAGTACACGCTCGCGCTTCACTCTCACGCGCAGAGACACACGCGCGGGCGAAAAGTAACGGACAAAAAACTCTCGCGCTAGTTTGATTTGACATGTAGCGATAAGAACAAACGTACGCGCTTCAATCTTTTTAGATACAGATTTGATTTCAATCCCTTAGATAAATATAACCTTTTTACAAAGTTCAACAAATCTGGAAAGTCACTTATCTTGAATAAGACTTGAAAACTTCTTTTCTCAGAATAAATGGAAGTTTCTGACTCCTGTCCTGTGTCTCCACCAAACTCCAAACACGACTCCTGTAATACTTTCAGATCTTCCGCTCAACTGCTAGAAACTTGTCACCCTTGACAAAGTTAAGCAGGAGCAACAGGGCACACAACCTCTCAGCTGGGCAAGGACGATGAAAGGCAGTTTAGAATGTTCATTGTCCTCCCTATAAACAATCTCCAGCCAATCAGAATTTAGACTGAGAACCTCCATCTTGGCTTGGGGCAATCTCCATAGACTGCAATGAAGGTTAAGGGCAAAATTGGCTGTTTAAAAATATAACCCATAATAACTTCCTAAAACCTTTCTATACTAAATATGTGTCTCCCCTGACCCAATGTAAATGAGTATATGATACTGTATGTAAAGAATATGTCACTCCAACCTGACAGTACCTGACAATGTGGCGTCCGTCACGAACGTTGACTTTGTCGTGGTGCACTATGGAAGTCTACATTTGGGTTACATGTGGTGTGGACGATTAATCTGTCACCTAAAGAGGTAGCTGACCGCAGTGATGCATATTTTTCCTACTGCCAAGGTCATTTTCTCATGCATAACACCAGGAGGAGAATGGGTCCATGAATGTGTAATTTGTCTCAAAGTCATAGGTTGGAAGGTGTGCTATAAACAGAATTGTGCGTGAATTTATGCAGACTGCTGGCATGTTCTCCACTCACTATGAGATCATGAGGTCACAAAATATGCAGTGGTTCCGTAGAAATGGTATTTGAGCGCCATTGGCAATGACATTTTCTTTTACACTGTGCAAGAAGCATTGACCAGAATGTGGTAAAAATGTGAGGAGAGGCAAATAGAAACGCATATAAACAGAAAATACAAAAAAGGTTGCTCGCACGCACATCAAAAAAAAGGAAAACAAAATAAAACCTTCTACGATGGAATACCGAACCCCCTACCCAGTTTGATATGGTTTACCTCCCCCCCCCCTCTACCACCTCACTATCATGAAAAGGTAGTGGAGTATGCGTACGTCAGGATTACACGTGCCACATTCTGGGTGGCTATGTGGATGTATGCGGATGGAGAAATCGTGCATACTTCATTGAACTTGTACGTGCTTTGGAATGGCATATTTGTACTGTAAATGTGTAACGGTACATTTCAAGTTTTGTAATGGAGTGACAGTGTTGGATGATGGCGGCTTCGATGCGATTGGTGGATGCGTGTGTCTCTATTTACACATAATCCAATGAGGTAGAGCTGCAGAGAAGATAGTGCAAAGGGAAGAAGGACTGCTCCAGCTTTACAGGGGTGCTACTTTGGGAGGAGCATGTGCCAAAATCTGTCATTTACACCACTTTGCCCAATTGACATGGCAGTGTGGGGATTAGCCAATCAGGTAGTGTTGGGTGTGGTGCTCAGGATGTGCGTCACAGAAAAGTGCGGCAATAGGAAGAAGGGCTCCTACTTTACTGGGGCGCGGCCCTCACGGTACGGTACGTGCCACATTCTGCGCTTCTCACCATGCTGGCCAATGGTAATATGGCCTTTGGCCAATCAGGTGCTCAAGGTGTACGTCACAGGAAAGGGCAGCAATGATTTGTTCCATTACTTTGTGTAGTGCGGCTGAGAAACATGGCTGGACGCACAGTTTTCCTCGTGGGTGATGCCTCAGTGGAAGATCTGGTCGTGTATGCCATCCAGGAAGGCCTTTTTGGCAATTTCGGTTTGGAGGGAGTGTAGGCTTTGTGGCGCAGTGTAGAAGTGTGCTGTTTCGGCGGAGTGCTTGTAGAATGTCAACGCATGGCCACTTCTGGACCTGTACATGTTGTGGTTGTGCACTTTGGAGCCTTCTTTTTGGGTTCCATGCCTTGTTCCCGTGTGTACCGTCAACTGAAGATGATGATGAATGAAAGCAGTGCAGCACATTTTTCCCACTGGCAAGGTGATTTTCACATGTATACCCCCCCCAGAATAGTGTGGAACTATTCCAATGATTCCTGTCGCCAGCCAGAGGTCGGAAGGGGTTTCATCAACAGAAGCATGTGACTTGAGTGCTGCTTGGATGTTCTCCTGTGAGAATGACAACATGTGTTCTCGCTATATACACCTTTTCAAAGGAAATGGCATGTCTTTGTTGACCAGTGGCAGAACACCAACTAATGGGGTACATAAGAGTAAACCACTAAGTTGAAGAAATTGTGTCCTGAAGAAGGCCCTTATATCTATGTTGGAAAGTACACTAGAGATAGCGTCCAATGTAATCTGAGGCAGAATCAGGTCAACGATCTGGAAGACCATCAATAACAGTAGTCTTGTTTGACACAAATAATTTGTTCATACTGATTCATATCTAGTGATATTTAACCCTGTGAAATTTGTATTGTCTGCGTGATTATCCTGAAAAAGGTTTTAGTAATTGTTAACTATGACAAAAGATGAAATGATGTGGTCTAGTTTTGTAATGTATTATTCATTGTGAACAATAAATAAAAAAATGTTTTATTTGTGTTAATTGTATTACAAATTGTACAAAGAAAAACCAGAAAATAAATATTTTTTGTATGAGATGTGTATGGTCCCATGTTATGATGCTTGATTTTGCTGAGGTCTTGAGTAGTGAATTGATCACATTTATACGCATCGTTATTTTATTGTGTAAAAGCACCACCAATCTCAATGCCATTGGTGTAAAGAGGGCTAATCAATTTCTCACTTTTGTAGACATGCCTTTTGAATTTTTCCCGTTTGAGTATTGATGTGGCTGCGTCATTTTCCATTTGGTTCGCAAATGAAGAAAGCGCAGTACATTGCGAAGAAGTGGATTTATGGCTTTGTACAACATATGAAAATGGCGTACTTCACACATGGGATTATGACATTTCACAGCACGAACACTTTTCCCCAGCTATAACGTTTATCTTTTGTTGGTTTCGTTTTTGTTTTATTCGTACTTATATAGCGCACAACAGCCCAAGGACATTGTGGCACTTGTTACAGTACAAAACTTAGTTACTTAATGACATGGTCATTAGCAAAATATATACAGGTTGCAATATATTACTATGCTTGCCATCCCGATTTCTGCACACCCCATCCAAATTGCCTTGGTGCCCGTAGTGAAACATTTTTGTGTAAGTGTTGCGTGCTGACAGTGTTCAAAATGCTCTAACACCTAAAGAAACCTCTTTCTACAGCAACCCCCTTTCCAACCGATTGAACTACAGTGTTTTGCACAGTGCCACGCTACCCCACCCTGCATCCATTCATTGGCAATTCCATTGTTCATCTCGAAAAGGTGCTTTCTTTATTTCCTCTCCCAGTTCATTTCCATTTCTTATGGTCTTCTGACACACCCCATAGAAGGAACAGCAGGAAAGGCCCGGTCCAGAAGGGGCAGGACCTGCATGGATACCATAGGGGACATGCCCAGAGATGGAATTATTGGATGGCCCTCACCTACATGGGCACCAGTCATTGGCTCCTGGAAGGACCCTTTCCACGCACTTCCAAGTACCTTCCCTCTGTAGTGTAGAGTAGAGTAGTGTGTTGCAGTACATGCACAACACAATGCCCTTTGCCGGGTACAGGTCTGTAGCATGCCATATGGTCTGCAAGGATGTTTAGAGCTCCGCTGCCCTACATGAGTGCCCCTTTTGTTGCCCGCAGCAGATGTGGCAAATGCTATACATGCATTTATCCTACGTTATTGTTGGAAGGGCGGTACACTGCCATTACTCTTAGGGGTAGCATTCACAGAAATGCATACATTATGGAATACAAGAAGGTTTAAAACAACGCGAAACACAGCTTCATTACGTGGAGGAGGAAGGCATTTATTCTGTGTGACCCATGCAGGTACAGTACTTTTCCAAGCACCACTAACATTGTTTTCGCTCTGCATATTGCACAGTTTGCTTACCTGCCTTTACATGCACTTGTATGTGTGTGAGCAAGCTGCACCAACTTTGCCATTTTGCAGACCGATTACAAACGGTCCCACCTGCAGTTACATGTTTTCTTCAACTGTACGACCCGCAAGCGACCTCTTGACCCTTTCCGTCGCACTGCTCAGTGCAGACACGATGTGTCTGTCTTACGGGTCATGGAAAGGCAAGCAGCACAATCAAATTAATGCAATTTATCACATCCATGTTACACTGCCGGTTGCTGTTCTTTGTTTACCAGTGGGCGTCATACAGTGAGGCGTGCTTTAGCCACACATTGGTAGGTTTGCAGAGCCACCCACATAGTCGGCAGGAGTACTTGAAATGCGGTAGTCTACTGTATGAACACGTTGGGCCGGCGACAGGGGCAGTGTTACCAGCAAACAGTGGATGATCTATGCATTGATATAGGTGTGGAACGGATACACGTGCGCTTCCACAACTACTTAAAAGTGCATTAGAAGATGCACACATGCAGAGACTAATGGAGTCCTATGGATACTTGCAGTGTGCTTGCACATACGCCGACCAGGTGCAGGCTCCTTAGGAAACGTCCATATTGCTCATCTGTAGTCATCTCGGCCAGTACTGTGCGGCACAGATTCACCATGCAATGTATTAATACAAAAAGAGAAACTACTGAAACACTCACCAACATTTACCATGTACATCTGTAAGTGCTAAGATACACCAACACTATTCGGAAAAGGAAGGGGTAGTCCAAATGGATCCAAACACCACACAATTTGGCCTTTCCACACGTTTATCATGAGGGCAATCAAGGAATCAGTAACAAACCATTGTTAACAGGACATTATGGTTTGTTCCTTTGCAGTACCAAACAGCTTATCTTCTTTACAGAAAACACTATGCTAAAGCAACGTTCTGGTTACAGTCCCCTACTAAAAACCTATGAAATTCACTAACAAAAACATTGTTAAAAGGGACATTCTGGTTAAGTTGCAGTAGCAAAAACCTATGACATTCAATGGAAAAACGTCGTTACAGTGACGTTATGGTTACAGGTAAAACTGAAAAAAACAGAAATTTGCCAGTTATGGTAAGCTAAGCAACCATAACTCACGCCACCAGTGTGCACTGCAAGGACTAAACCCATGACTTCAAAGATGACATCACAAATCTCATTGATGACATCACATGTGCATTTAGTTTTCATGGAAAAGCCTCCACAAGGGATTGTTATTGTAATGGTGGCAGAAAACTATCAAAGATCATTGAAGAACTATCAAAAGATAAGTTGTTCATTCAGCAATGCACCGCTATACACACCATTGCATTACAGACTTCCTTGCAGTACATGAACCAACTCATGTCGACACGTAGCTATAGTCTGGACCATGCCCCAAAGAAGTGTAATCTTATAAATCTTCCCAATGTTACATCGTTTAGAGTTTCGGGTACTGTGAAACTTTTAAGAGGTAGGTACCATTGCCTTAACTACATAATTGCACTACTTCACAGAAAACAAAGACACCAGAATGCATACAAATATGAGCATATACAGGTAAATTACAGTAGGCAAACAAGGAGCAGTATTACCAGAAAGAGTTCATAACATAACTGATTACCTTCATGCACAGAAATGATTGATGTGTTTTACGGTTTCTTCTTCCCCTATATGTATTATATGATGTGAGTGAACCCTGAGGAAAGTAGTGCAAGAACACATGAGAAGATAGAACCTTTTGATTTGTTACTTCCTGACTGGTAGTAAAGAAAAGCACCTGGCCTACTTATGTCAGTGAACAAAAAAGAGGAAGCCACACACATGATGTCATCAATGTGATTTGTGTTGGCATCTGATGTCATGGGTGTTAGTCTTTGCAGTGCACACTGATGGCACGAGTTATGGTTGCTTTAACTGTAACCATAATGTCCCTGTAAAAACGTTTTTCCACTGAATTTCATAGGTTTTGCCAGTGCAACTTAACCAAAATCAACGTCTGTTAAGCAGGTATATGGAAAGTATCAACGATGTTACTCTGGACAAAGTCAAGGGACCAAAAAGTGTCCCAACAGCACTACATGGAAAATGGCCTATACTGCAATGGAAAAAGGGAATAAGTCATAACAAGTGGATGATCTCCCACACACTGGTAGGCACATGAGCACACAGTGCACCTCATATGACAAAGAGAAAAAGGGACCTTAATGGCCCTTTGCAGAACTCTATGTAAGGGAGTGGAAGGGCGGGGGAAGGGGGGGATTTGGAGTTGCTGCTGCAGTAAAAACAATTTCCAGAACAAAGGGAGAGGCCTCCCGGCACGGTTAGTCCAATGAGGGAAATAAATCGCTCTCAAAAGCCATGAAATCAAATCCTGAAACTTAAGCAGTAGTGTTGAGTGATACAAACGAAGTAGTGGCAGTATTTGCAAAAGGGAAAATGTTCCAACACTTGCATTTCTCCTCCACATGCCATGCATGTCTACATCTTCCTGTGCCCTGCATTTCTTCTCCTCCCAATGCCGCTAATCAGTAGATCACTCCTTTCGTAATGCCGCTTATACGTTTCAAAGCTCCTCCTCTTGGAAAGTCAGCCACTGCATGTCTGGTAATTATCTTCACCGTCAATGCCAGTCATTGAAAAACACAGGCAAAACAGACGCTTTCTGCACTTTTGACTTTTGATATATTTATTTAATCAAATACCAGAGTCCTCCCGTGACTAAGCACAGTAATTATTTATGTTTATCATCAACCCCTGGAAGGATAAAACAGTTCACCCTGAGGGGTTTGAACCTCTAACAGCTAGATGGATGTCATGGTGGAGGACTTACGTTTTAAGCTGTTTTAGGAGCAGATTCTTTAGTTGCAAAATTAAACTCAAGTCTGCCCTAAGCACTGTAGATAACTAATATGTATGTAAATTCTAATTAACTGTGATGCGCAAATATGAACAACTGTCTTACCTGAAGCAAGGAACTTCTGCAGCTTATTGGTCCACGTTAGCCCCACACTATGCACCCCAGCTTCATGTGTGCAGTGATATCTGGCAGAGCAGACTGGGTCTAAGATTTGGGAAGGGAAAAAAGAAAGGAGATACAAAGCTTAGCATTTAATGTGACACAGATTTAATCCTCATATCCTCCAAATAAAGTGCTCCAAAAAACCCTCCGACAGTGTTATTGGATTCTCTACTTGAGATTCATTATTCAAGATTACAAAAAAGTATACCGGACCACACTTTTCGCCAAGCACCGCTCACTTTCGAGTATACATTACAGGTCTACTGGTCGAATCTTTTATGCTCACATTTTTTTTATTGAATTACATCACCAAGATGTAGATGGTGGGTTGGGCAATATTCATAAAAATTGGGGGAAGGAGGGCGTTCTGTAGTGTACAAAAAAATACAAATTCATGCACAAAATAAACCCCCCAACAAAACACAGTTGCACAGTCCTCCCCCCACCCCTGAAGTACAAGATACACCGCCCATTTGAAAAACCCTAGTTAGGCGATAGGGTATTAGGGTGCTGTGCAAAAGCGTATGCAATTAGAGATTTTAAAAAAGGAGGAGAAAAAAACAAGCAAAACAAAGTGAAAGAGGAGTGCGTTTCCTAATAAGTTGGCAAAGAAGGAGTGATACATGGACAAAGAGTAATAGCAGCTTGAAGAAAGTGCACAGAAATATGAAATCACACACACTTCAGATAGATAGCAGACAGGCACGTTTAAGCACAGGAGTCTTCAAAGCTTTGTTAAAACGGTAAGAGTGAGCGAGAAGACATTTCTACCAAAGCTCCATGGCCAACCATGTTAAATGCTAATGAGAGTCAGGCAGGCACCACAAGGTACACATAGGTCCTTAACTGAATGGAGGCACTCAGTGCTACATCAAGGATGGAATCTGGGTGAATAGGTGTGAAGTAAGTGGTTGTGTGTAGTAAGGTGAGGAGTTAATATGCTGCACACCTCCGAGGATCTTGCCCAGAAAGGGAAACCTGTATTAGGACGCAATTTAACCATGACACTGGTATTAAGTGTAGTTTACTTAAAAATTTGCAACGGAACTCATGAGTAGGAAAAATGTCTTGCATGCCAGTACGAAGGAAAAATTACAAAAATGTATTAAGAAATAACTTGCAAACAAGGGCAGAAAGTGGATAATTTGTATATGGGATCCCGCCTTCATAGGATTCCAAATAAAAAAGGTAAAACCCTGGAAGATCATGATCAAAAGGGTCTGTCCTGCATAATAAATATGGCCTGGAAAAGTAGGGATTTTAGTGGAAGCTGTTCAAGAACAGGTAAACATGCCATCAGGAAAAAGAATGACATCTGCGATCTGTGGCCAACAATCCAAAATATTTACACAGGCTGAATGATGGCAGCAGACGTTCCATTTTACAAAAAGGCTGACTTAGCAGCCACATAATAGGTTTTATGAATGAACCTTTGGTAGAGGAGTCCAGCAAATTAGCTGGCAGTTTGCGGTTTTCTCCAACACTTCCCAATAGGCTGTTTTTATATCCAGAGAAACACTACCACGGATGAGGTCTACCCACAGCTCTATTCATGCCAGCAGTATTGGCCATTTTATACTTACTTCTGTTGATCAGGAGACTATTCAGCTAAACACTAAATCACGTCTACATGATGAAGTTTCAAATGCATACTTTTTCAACTAAGCAAACCAACCATTAAAATAATACTGAACTTTTGATGCAGCATTTAGAATTATTAATGTACAAATTCACACAAGAGGTGCTGAATTTAAAAGAAAAAAGGTCTTCAGTTGGTACTTTGAACAGGAAAACAGGGTGCATTTATGATCTCTACAGCAAAAGCCAAATAACAGCACCAAGACTCAAGTGTTCCTAGTGCTTGGAAGAGGTTGACCTAAATAGCCAGCTGTTTATTCATTTCTAAACAAACCAGTGCTCCGAGGAGGTCCTCAATACAATGGGTACATGTTCCATCTTTTGGTGCCACAAATGGGTAGGAAAAAACGAACTTAGTATCTAACACGATATCCTGCAACAGTGATCAGGTACACATACAATTGAGAGCATTACCTTTGTGCAAACGAATTGGACACGAGAAGTCAGATTCCAGTGTGTCTTCAGTCTCCACAGACACGACCTTTAGCGCAAGTTCCAACTCTACACACTCCAGCACATACAGAGAAGGGATGGAATCGGAGCGCTGGTCCCATGACTTTTCTGACTGGAGAAAGATTTAATCCATACCCTTAATAAACATCTATACTAAATATTAAAAAACGGCACACAACTTGTTTAAACAGGAATAAAACATGTATATAAAAAGGGAATGTAAAACAGAGACATTTCATTGGATCAATTACTGGACCTATGAAAAGTAGGTCTCCGAAGGAAATCATTTAGAAAGCAAACAATGAAGCAGCAAGTATTTTACAACCTAAAAGTGTAGTTTACAGAAGAAAACATGGTGCGCGTACCGTCTGTTCCTCCTCTTCTTCAGCCTCCAATACCACACAGTGGTAAAGCATACCCGCTTCTGTGGCAATCACCAAGATGTTGGGTACACAGGGCAGGCAGAGTACAGCACAAGCGTCATAGCCGTAGTTATCCTCTGCTGCCGGGTGCATAGGCAAAGGCCCGAGGAGCTTCCCAATGTTTCCCATGCTGAAAAGAATGGAGAGAATGAGTTCCTGCTCTGCGAATCAGCTTTAATTTTCAAATAAGCACTTTATTGATCCAAAACAATTAGGACCGACATGAAACATTCACAAAGCCCATTATCATAAGCCACCTCTGTACTAGGTTTTAAGGGTAGATTTTCATTTGCATGCACAATCTCCTCCACATGCGCGTCCTCCCAGCACTTTTGTTGGACGTATTGATTTTTGGTCCGTTCGCCTGAGCAAGTGGGGACCTTTTTCCACACTCACTCATTCTTTTGGGAGACTTTGTATTTAGTTTTATACATTTTTCTTGGATTGATGTTTTCCAGGTTTTATGGCATCTGTCTTTTGCATCACACAACACTGTGCACCGTTGCTAGGAGCCCTTTGGGCTTCCCTTTTTATTTTCTGTTATAGGGGGATATTTTTTATCATTCCCATCTGTTCCTATTGTGAGATCAGCACACCACACCTTGTGTGGAGTGCTGCGGGGTTACACAGTAACCCCTTTCTCACTGCTCCTGTAACGTTTTGGTTACAGTGGCAAGCTAACACGAACGGCTGCGGCAGTGATTTTATCCTACCTACTTTTGTGCAAGGTTTACTTCCAGGCTGTACACAGCCGCAGTAGTGCACAGGGTATCGCCCCATTATTTGTGGGCCGAAACCTAAAATCTCAGCTCTGTGCACAGAAGAGTCAACACTGACCCAAAAAGGCGACGACTTTTTTTGCCATTTCTTCCGAAGCAGACTCCCCCCGCCCCCTTTAGATTGTGGGACCAATCAGTTTTGAGATAACCTGCATTTCGAGCCATCCCACGACGAGCTGGGACCTTCACGGTCTCCAAACCGTCAACACCATGGGAGCTATGGCCACTGATGTTCATAAGCGTTCTCCTCCCGGCGGTCGGGGCGTTGCAACCCAGTAAATTTCCTCTTTGGGTCAAACGCTGTCCTCTTTGCAGATTGCTACTGAGCGCCTTCCCGTTTAGGCTGCTTTCTCTCCTTGGCCTGCCCCGCTCTCAGCTGTGCCGTCGGCTCTGCCTACTTTTCGGCGCTGCCGCATCCCCAGTTTCGCTGCTAGTTTCTCTTTCTACCTCGCTCTCCCCTCGGTCTGTGCTTCTGGAGGTCTCCCTAGGCTTTCCCTAGTTCTCCCTCTTTGGCATTTCTCCTCCTCTCTCTGGTGTTTGTTTCCCGCCACGACCAGTCCCAGCATCTTGGTTCTACGGAGGTCTGTGCCCTCAGCTGCTTTTTGGGTGCTTTCTCTTTGGTCACCAAAGACCAGTTGCTTCTTGTTCTTGTGGTCCTCTCCCCGCTGCTGCGGACTCACTCCCCCTCGCCTCTCCCCCTGCAACCACTTCTCTTTCTACCAGACCTGGGAGTCTGCCTACCTCTCGGGCCCATTACTGGGTGAAGACTACACCTAGGTTTGTGTTTATTTTATTTATTTTTTTAAATGCCTCGCATGGCTCCCCCCCCCCCCCCAACCCCCCTCTTGTGGCTACCCTGGAAGCGAAGTCACTGGCTTGCTAGTTGGTTAGACAGTCAGTTTGGCTTCCTTTCAAGGGAGACCCTATCGCCACAAAAAAGCATTTTCGCGCAGCAGGTGAAGAAAAAAGCAATCTCAACCGAGCTCCAGCAGTTCAGGTGAGGAAGATGTGAATTTCTCGGATTGTGGAGACAAATACACCGAGGTTGACAGTTTCCAACGCCAAAGGATCGAAATGGCCAACGCAGAGCAAGTCCGGGAATTGGTTCCCGCTGTCCAAGGACTCACTGAAGAAGTCCAGAGCTTGAAGACGGAGAACACTGTCCTACGGCAGCTCGTGTCTCCTCGGGAAAGTCACCCTGCTGAATCATCCCCCCCCGCTCACATGGCCCTAGCATCGGGGAAGTTTGACGGATCCCCAAAGAAGTTGAAGGAATTTGTGGAAGCCTGCATGGTACATTTCACTTTCAGGGCCAGCACCTATTCTTCAGAACATGCCCGTGTCGGGTACATGATGATTTCCAGTTCCAACCTGGTCTTCCATTACTAGGGGGGGGGGGGGGGGGGGGGATTGCTTAAGCAGACTTGGGAACAGCCAGAGAAAGCTTTTGTGACTTGTGAGGACTTGCTGGATGTCTGGCAGGGGACTACCAACCTGCTTACATACATAACCACCTTCAAGCGACTAGCATCCAAGGCTCGATCACCTGAGCCAGCACAATATGCCATATTTCGGTGATGTCTCAAGGATCAGCTAGCCAGAACATTTCGTCCTTCCACTTTCTCAGACCTGCTCTTCACAGTTCTTCAGATAGACTACCATATAAGCGAACGGAAGACAGAGAGAAGGAAATTTCGAGGTTTCCCCCCACCCACTGACCTATATGCTCCATCCTCCCAGTCGACTACTCGTCTTCCGAAGGAAGAACCCATGCAAGTCTGAACAGCCCGAGCCCGTCTAACGCCAGAAGAACTGAAGCGTAGGAGGGATAAAGGTCTTTGCATGTATCGCGGGTCAGATGGTCATCTTCTCCGGGACTGTCCGGAGGTACCGCCTTGTTGCTCGGGAAATGGACGACCTCAGTCCTACGAGGGACAGGCTACCGAGGTTTCACCCTATGTCACTCATCTTCAGGCGCTATGGAGGATTCTCGCCTCATGGTTGCCATACAACTCTTCAACCAACAAAAGATGGACTCCCTAGCACTCAGATTGAGGAGCGGCAGGGAACTTCGTAGACAGCATATGGGCTGAGAAGGTCAGTATCTGCCGTGCGAAAAGGAAAGATCAGAAGGTGGAAGGGGTGGATGGCAAACCACTCAGCTCCGGTCTCATGAACCACACTACTAAAGATGTTGAGGTCTCCATCCTCCAACATTCTGAAAGTGCTTAGATTTGACATCACCCGTGCAGCCCATTTTCTGGTCATACTGAGAATCTCATGGCTTCATCTCATTGTTACCAGGAGCATTGATACCCTTTGGGCGGATGTACTCTCTCCCTTTGGTCATAAAGAAGGAGCTTCGGGAGTATTTGGATGTCAACCTCCAAAACGGTCCCATACAACCTTGTTGATCACCTGCGGGAGCCTCACTCTTTCATCCCCCAAGGGAGACTCCAAGGAGCTAAGGCCCTGTATCGACTATAGAGGACTCAAAGTAACCATCCGGGATAGCTACTCAAGGCCCTTCATCACAAACATTCTAGAAGCAGTCCAGGGGCAACGATACTCTCCACACTGGATCTCAGAAGCACCCATCATCTCCTCAGGATACGCTCTGGCGACAAATGGAAAACTGCTTTTAGGACCCCATTTGGGCACTTCAAATACAAGGTGATGCCATTTGGGTTAGTTAATGCTCCTGCTGTCTTCCAACGCTTTATGGACAGGCTGTTCTCCGATTTGTTGCTCCACTCTACTATAGTCTATCTGGATGATATCCTGTTTTTTCCTCCACACAACAGGAACACAGATCTCACCTTTGGGAAGTCCTGCAGTGTTTACAGTCCCCATCAACTACTGGTCAAGCCCGAGAAGTGCTTGTTTGGAGTGTCTTCTATTCCCCATTTGGGATTCATCCTGTCTGGTCAAGGGGTCATGAGGGTCTCTGTCATACTGAATAGGCCAACCCCAGCATTGGTTAAGGAAGTCCAGAGATTCCACGCGGCTTGTACATTTTTATTGCAAATGTATTCCGGAATTCTCCAACGTGGTGCTGCCCATTACTAGCTTGCTTAAAAAGACAGCAGTTCCAATTAAGTGGATAGAGGCTGCGGAAACAGAGATTAGCCATCTCAAGGCTCTATTTTGCTCAGCCCCTGTTTTGCGCCAAACGGACCAGAACCAGCCCTTCATAGTGGAAGCGGATGCTTCATCAGCAGCCATCGGAGCTGCCTTGCTTCAAGAACATGAAGGCTTGGAACACCCCGTGGCTTACATTCCTTAGACCCTTACGCCTAGCCAAACCAAATTATTCTGTAATTGAAAAAGAGCTGTTGGCCATGAAGCTGGCCCGTGAAGAATGCCGCAATTTGCTACAAGGTGGCACTCAGCCTTTCATCATCCGCACAGACCATAAGAACGAGAGTCCTCCAATAAATGGAGTGGGTTTACTCCCGCCAGGCAAGGTGGGCCCATTTCTTTGCACAGTAGGACTTCTCAATAACCTACCTGCCTGGCAGTCAGAACACCCTAGCTGATGCTCTCTCTCGCCGTGAGATTCCTGAACGGTTCTCGGATAAGTAGCATGAACATCTCTTTCCAAGGAAGAGAATATCATCACAGGTTTCTACCTTTCTCCAGGAAGTCAAGGAAGCTACTGTCCAAAGTCAAGCCTCACTCCCTGGGAAACCTAACGACAGAGTGGACAGGAAGGATGGCCTTCTCTTTATAAACCATTGCTTGTTCATTCCAAACAGATGAACACAGCAGTTGGTGCTATCTTGCTGTCATTTCAGCAAGACAGCTGGACATTGCGTTAAGGAATGTACACTGGAATTGATAAGGCGCACTTTCTACTGGCCGGGGAGGAGTACTAGTGTTGAAGATTATACTAAGGCTGCCCAATCTGCGCTCGGAGCAAACAGTACACACTTAAGCCCAATGGGCTGTTGGAACAAGGACCTCTACCTACCAGACCTTGGAGTCCCATTTCTACAGATTTAATTGTAGACCTTCCTCGCTCTTAGGGCTGTTCTTGCATAATGGTCACAGAGGACTCCTTCTGCAAGTTGGCCCATTTTTCTCCACTTGCCAGTGTTCCTTCCGCTTAGGAGATGGCGGAGGCGTTTGTTAAAGATGTGTTCCGTCTACATGGGCTACCGAAAAGGATTGTGTCCGACAGAGGAAGTCAATACACTTCCAAATTCTGCAAGGCTCTCTGTTGCATTCTGGGTATTGCGAGAGCCCTTTCCTCCGGTTTTCAGCCGCAAACCAATGGACAAACGAAGCGGCTCAATGGCACCCTCGAGCAATAACTGCATAGTTTTACCAACCAACAAGATAACTGGATATCACTGCTAACTACCGCATAATTTGCTTACAAACACACCATGCATTCTGCCATTGGATCAGCCCGTTCTATTGTACCTATGGTCAAGACACATGTAGCATATTCCCAGTTTCAGCTGTGTCTTCAAACCTACCATCTATAGAATCCACCTGGTCTAATATTGCAGAAGCTCACAAGATCGCCAAGCTAAGTCTGCAGGAAATCCGAAGGACATACAAATCACAGTCTGATCGACATCTCCTAGATGGCCCGGATTGGAGGCTAGGTTCCAATGTCTGGCTTTCCACAAAATGTCTACCCCGATGGGTCCGGCCCTCCAAGTGATCTCCTCGTTTTTTGGGGCCCTTTGAAATCCTGTCGCATTTAAGCTTAGGCTCCCGAAGAGTTTGAGTCGCATCCATCTAGTGTTTCACTCTTCCCTCCGGCGTCCAGTCATTACTGATAAGTCTGATCGCCCCATACACTACCATAGAACTGGCTCTGGAGTTACCAACAGAATATGATATGTCCCAGATATGTGACACCGGTTACCCGAGGGGGCGTTTGGAATACTTGGTAAGAGGGAAAGGATACCCCAGTTCGGAAAACTCTTGGGAACCTTGGTCTTATGTTCATGTCCCCAGACTCATCCTTAAGTTCCATCGAGCACACCCAGGCAAACTGGGTAGCCCCTGGGGTAGGAGGGGGCATACTGCCACGCGCCCCTATGGCTGGCACTTGTAGAGGACCCGCATCCATTGACAGGCACACCACGTCCTTTCCGAGAATTGACAGAGGGGCATTTCAAGGAAAACCACTGTTTTTCATCTTTTTCCGGGATGGTTTGCAGTTCTTGAGCAATCTTGCGGAGGGATTCCAACTCTGGATTGTATGCGACAACCTGATTTTGTGCCTTGTTTGCTGTTTATTCCAGGAGAATTCCTGCAGGGGATCTGTCCATCCACAATCCTGCAGTTGTATCCGTAGTTCAGGAAGTCAGATCTCAGAGCTGGTAGGTTTTCATCCCGGTCCTTTGTGTGAGGGTATTCGATTGTACCTGAATGCCTGGCTGACTATTGAAGCATGCTTTGTGTGTACTGCTCGGAACCGGTCACTCTTCAAATAGCGGTGTCAGTCTGTTGGTTTGCGATATATTGTGGTTTTTAGCCGGCCATCTTTAGTGGTTATGGGGATGTCATGGAAATTCACTTTTGCAGCAGAGTTTGAAGTGGGTAGTGGCGTGGAATTCATTGAATATTCTATGGAAGCTTAGAAGGTCCTGTTCCCCAGCAGTTCAAATGAGAGGGATATCACCAATCTACTGCAGATTCCTTTGTGGTCTGCAGTCACAGGTAACAAAGAAATCATTTTCTTGTTGTGCCGTGAATAGACTGACATACTGCGGCGCCATCCAAGTGCCCATGGTTGTCCCCATCATTTGGAAATCGATATTGGTACCAAATGTGAAATAGTTGTGGATTAAGAGGAATTCTATTCATTTGGCTACAGGATAAGCAAACAGGGTGTTATTTCCAAGAGCATTCTTGCATGCCTACGTGCCACAGATGTGGGAAATGTTGGTGTAGTGCGACTCCACATCCCTGGTTGTTAGTAACGTTGCCCTTGAGAGGGGGGGCAATAGCAGTCAGTTTGTTTAGTAGGTCAGTGGTATCCTGGATATAGCTGGGGGCCTCTCTTACAAGAGGCTTAAAGATGTTCACAACACAGTGTGAGACAGGCATGGTATCAAGAGATAACAGTTTTGAAAACTGTTATTAAAAATATCAAAATGGGTGTAACACCTTTCCTGCCCTATTGCTATGGTGGGGATTCCCCCATCTAACAAAGCTAAGGACCATCTATGTCCAGTTCAGAAGTCCAAAACAAGAGTGTGTCAAAACCTATGCTTCCCCCCACTTCTAATGCCCGAATGTGGTGCAGGGATATTGTAGCTCAAAATATTGTCCAATTTAAAGTCCAGAGCAATTTCTAGCTCCCTTACCCAAGTTCAGAATACAGTTTTTTTTTAAAACAGCCTTCTGAAAAGGAGCTCAGGCAGGGCTCTTTCCCCCCAGCCAAGCTGCAGGGACTGGCTCACCAAAACTAAGTTCCAAAAGATTGTGAGGTTCTCCACAAGTTAAGCCTGGATTCACAACACAATGTTTCTAAGGTAATAGTTTCAAGAAGCTCAGGATTCCCTTTCCCAAGCTTATTGTCTTGCTTCACCAAACATCTCACAGTGTTCAATAGGAGCTTAGATTTCTCTTTCCCCAAGCTTGTTTTACTCCTTCAAAACCAATACTCCGCTCTTTCTGGTTCCTAGGTCGCTTGCTCAGTTCCTTTCATTTTGCTGGGGCTCCCTGCTCTAGGCGCAGTGGACAGACCGCATGGTCCACTCACTACAGGTCGTGCAACCAGTTGCCCTTACCCAAGCACTTTATCCTTATAACTTAGGATGGCTGGGTTATCCACACTTGGAGGATTCAAATGCAGCTCTAACTTTCAATTCGGTATTTGGCCCACACTTCGTTGCTCTCCTCGGCTGCTCACTTGCAGAAAACACTCACCATTTCAATTTTATCAGAGGCTTTCGTGAACGTGCAGCCTGCATGCGACCACTCCGATACAATGTTGCTTCATAGACTTTCAAAGGCACACTGGGTCTTTCATTCATTGGCACTCATTGGTCGCATAAACTTTTCTTCCTCTGTTTCTTTGTTAGCACAGTCAGGATCTCACTGCCTGCCCGCAGATATCTCTAGACTGTTGCTTCCAGTCAGGGAACGAGCACTTCTCGGCCACAGCATAGGGACTGCCAACTTCCACTGCTCCTTTCTCTCGCTCTCCCCGGCTCCTTGGAGACACGGCTCGCTCACCACGCAATGACACTGCCACACTGTTTCCTTCTGCAGCGTCTCGGCGCTCTGTTCCTTTCTGGGTTTCTCGTGGGCTGTACTGGCCTTCCTGCTTGTCTTCCCCACAGGCTTCTCGCTTCCCACCAGCTTCTCGCTCATCCCAGGATTTCTCCTACTGTTCGTAGACTCCACCTTTCATACACCTGTGAGTCTAACAGGCTGCAGGTGTAAAGTCTCAGGCTCAATTGCCTGACCAATTACCAGGACATGCCTGACCTTCAGTTTTATAGCCTTCAGACTCCCTCTTCTTCGTCTCTGTACTATAGTGGTGCCTCCTATAGGTAATCTTCATTACTTTTGGTGTTAGTTTCTTCTTCTCAGTACTTAAGTCTGACTTCAGAGGGGGGGGGGGGGAGTCAAATATGAGCAACAATAGCCTACAAAGGCTGAGGGAGGGTAAGAAATCACGGTTAGGAAATGGGGGATACCACGTCTCACCCTCTGGCACCCTCTCCCCAATCACCAAGAACCCTCCGCCCAAGTGATCCTCCCTGGCTAGTCCACACCCTGGGTTGGGATCCAAAAGTGATGGCCCTTCTCTGGCCACCTGAACCGAAGAAGATGCTGGGGGAGTGGAAGTAAGAATACCTTCAGGTTTCTCACAAGAGCCAGAAATGTTCTCAGTTAGCCTGCCTGATCCAGAGAGGATTGGACGTCCAGGGTTGTTTTCCTTGTAGATCTTAGGGAGCATATAAAATGTACCGGGCACTGGGTTGTCTGGTACCAGGCCCTGAATGTGTTCCTTGATGTCATTTTGGAGTGTCTTTAGAATCTTGTTGGGTTCTCCTTTATATCATTTGGTTGGATATTCCTGCAGCTTAATAGACTATCTTGTGTCAGTTGCCTGTGTGGTTCCTGCACATAGTCACTGGTGTTCATTATGACAACATCTCCTACTTTGTCTGTAGGTTTGATTGTAATACTTTGATTGCTGTACAGGGATTTTATACCCCCCTCCCCCTTTCTGTGAATGTCCGGTTATAAGGCTGTTTAATGCACTTGTCCAGTATGGCAGATTTTGCTCCGTGTCACTTTCAATATATCGGTCCATGTTTGGGTTGCATCCAGGCTCAGGGTTCCAGTTGGAGTTCTGCTTTTTTTCTCAGTTTGTGGCCCAGTTAATCACCATTCCATTGCAGGCTTAGGTGTCACACCGTTTGTCATGAAAGGATTCCTTCAGTTTGAGGCATCTGAAGAAGGCTTCAAGATCACTGTGCAGTTTTTGTTGAGAAAAATGTTTAGGCGTCAGATAAATGATGCAGCAGAGTGTCCAAAAACTAAGCTGTGCTACAACAACTTTATTTTTGTTACACAATGTTGGTTTTGTTACACTAGCTGGTTAGGTTGTGTTGTGTCAGGTTATATTCAGAAATGTTTCATAATCATGTCAAGCCCTGTGGATAAGACATAGCTCCACAAAACACCAAAACAAAAAAAAGACAAGTCGGACTTTGTTCAGGAAAAGGGCCATAATGCCCAAAGTAGCCCTGCAAACGTTAGCTGGTAAGCAGGCTCAAGCGCCCAATGCTGCCATCTATTAACAGGACAAGGTAACTGCAGCCCAGGTTGCGAAGGGTAGACAAGGCTGGATTAACAGATTAGCTTCCAGAAGAGCCCAGACTCGACCCAACAGTTATCCTGCTTCCCACACCACTAGAACCATCCCATTAAGTTCCCAACAAGCATCAAGAACTCCCAAGAAGCCCAATCCAGACCTTTTCCCCGCCCAGAGGAGCCACAGTGTGGTGAACCAGCAGAAGGACTCAGACTACAGTGGATCAAGGCTCAACTTGAAATGAAAAGAAAAATGCCTGACTCGATTACTATGAGGGACGTTCCCCATCTTTCAACAAAAACTAAAAAAAGGTGCTCATTGCAATCTAAATCAAAATAGTCCAAAGTCCAAAGTCCAAAGTCCAAATCCTAAACAAACAGGCACTACCGCTTTAGAAAATGTAACTAAAAGGGAAAAATTGAAGAATGCACAACAGCCTCAGAGTTAGCTTCTGCCTGGCGAAATGGTTATCCTCAGACTTAAAGTTCCTTGGAAATATTGTGTCACAGTTCCCAAACTTCTTATATGATTTGTCAATAATAAAATGTAAAAAAAATAAATTACTAAAAAAGGAATTACAAAAAAGAAAAGCACTCTTGTTTCTTTTCTCAGTTTGCCGTTGGTCAAATCCCTCCAGGATCCTTTTTGACCACACCTCTGTGCCCCACGTTGTGGCACAGGTACTCCCCAAAGTCATCAGTAGGTGGGTCTCAGTCAAAATAAATAAAAATAAACATAGGGCGCGTGCCCATTCCCTTTTCTTGGGTGCTCATCTTGTTGCAGTCTTCCTCAGCTTTTACATAGAGTCGACATTTTACTCTGCTTTACACCCTTCGTCGGCTTTCCCAGGCTTGGTATGAAGTATAAATGTTTCTTCCACCCCTTTTTACAGAGGGTGTGTGCCTGTTAAGTTCTCTTAGCTTTTTGTAATCTTCGGGGCTTCCCCAGCCTGGATATGCAACGTTTGTACCATTTTCAGCCTGTTTTCCCTGGGTCAGGGCACCCTCCCATTCCCCCAGGCTTTTGTACGGTATTTAGGCCCTCTTGATAGCCAGAGTTTGTAACGCTCACCAGCGTCCTCACGCTGGGGGGAGTTTGCTTTCCTCTGGGTTCTCGACTTTTCAGCAAATACACTTGCCTCATGGAACTCGGGTGTCCGGGCTACGCTCTCTCCTGGTCTCAACAAGGTTGCCAGGAGCCAGGCCCACCACAGCTTACCAGTGGTCACGCCACTAGGGAAGACTGTCGTCTTCCAGTCTTTGCTTCTGCCCTGACCGGAGTCACTGGCTTGGTCAAGTTGCCCAACTCACAGCTTCCAGCTAGCGGGTCTCGCTGCCTGCATTCCACCACTGGCTCCACGGTTCACCATCGCTCGGCCCCTCCAGGACGCCGTCTCTACGGAAGTTTGCCTCTGCATAGCAAGGACTCTCCTCCATAAGAGTCTCTCCCCATGGAAGCCAATAGTACGAAATAAGGGTCCTAGTAGTTTATTGGTATAAAAGTGCCCTTCCCCATATACACAGAAAGGGTTGTTTGAACTGGTAGTTCCTTCATGGAAGAGGGGCAGTCACTATCAGTGAGTTCCCACTTGCCCAGACGCCCAAGGAGGGTCTTGCTGAGTGGGCTCACTTCATTAGCCTAAAAAGGGTTGTCTCTCCTCTGGGGAGAAGGAACAAGTTGTCCAGATTCATCACACCACCCTCATTTAAAAAGGTCCTGTAGCACCACCTTCCCCCATCCTCTACCCTCATATACGGTCTTTGAAACATGAACGTTCAAAGTAAAAGTGGGCTTGAAAACCTGTTGCTGCTTCATGATCTCTCCACACCCAGGCTCACAATGACAACCAAGCATAGTGGACACTTAACAGCCTGTCCGCCACTGAGATTCAGGCACACATTGCATACAAAAGAAAGAAAGAACAGACATCTGGCCCTTCTATCCTTACCTAACCTCATTCACATCTGTATTACACACAATGTAATAAACAAAGCATGCATATGGAGTTCGGGGTAGATTTTCTAACGACAGATGGTTATGGATCACTATGCTTTGATAGCATAGTCCCAAGTAAGGCCCCATACTGTCTCACAGTGAACTAAAATAAAGTCCAGCATCACATGACCTGGAACAAACTGTTAATACCAATTCTTTACATCAAGGTAAAGAATGTTAGTTTGAACACTCCATTCTTACCTTCCGTTACTAACAAAATTCCTGTTTATACAGTCTATTCTTGATTATGCCACTATTGACTCAGGCTTGGCAATCCCAAAATTGACTTTCTGCAAATATGACCAGGGCACATTGTATATATATTTCCAGACTATAGTCAATCACCGCTTTTTTAGCCAACACCCCCAGTAACTTTCCAGACTATTTAAACAATGAAATAGTTCTTTCAAAGCACATTCTGCCACCTCATTGTGCTCTGAATCGAGCATCGGCAAGAGACACTGTGGTTCAGCTTTCAATTTTCATATTTATTTCCTAAGCCACATTGCAGTGTGAATTCATGCTCTTACTGTCTGCAGCACAGGGTGTGGCCTAGACAAACCCACTGACTCCAGCCCAATTACTAATGTCAGTTTTATTAAAAATTAGTATTTTTACCAGGGTTAGTAATTAGTCGGGTTAATGTTGTTAATACCCTACATACTATGCTCCAGATCAACACCCTCTTTAGTTTACCCTGAATGCCACACATCAGCACCAAGTCACACACTTTATGCTACAACATAACTATAATTGTTCATTCGTAACGCGCTTAATACCAGGGGATGTTTCTAAGCATGTGATCGGGATTAAAACCTGTGTTGCGCTGCGTTGTCTTGTTTCCAAGACAAAAGCGTTGCCCTGAGCTAGCCTTCCTCGCAAACATTAGCATACTCCATTGAAACTAGTAAACGGTTGAATTTCGTGCACCAATTACTTCAACAGTACTGAAAGTCCTACTTGACATTAAGCGAAAACGTAATAAATGTATGAATCGCACCCTTTAACAAACCAAAATGTAACGTTTTCTTACAGAAAATAAGGCAAATAAAATGTCTATTACTCTACAATTTGGGGATTGCTCTAGAATTAAATTGAAGTCTAATGTTTGATATACAGAAAAAGCTTAGTTAAATCAGTGATCTGAGAGCGGAAGGGGTCAAAGTGACCTCAGACAACTAGTGGAAGCCTATACATACATACACACACACACACACACACACACACACACACACACACACACACACACACACACACACACACACACACACACACACACACACACACACACACACACACACACACACACACACACACACACACACACACACACACACACACACACACACACACACACACACACACACACACACACACACACACACACACACACACACACACACACACACACCTCATGTTTGACAAGAACAATTGGTTTCACAGCATCAGCTGCTGTAACTTGAAAATGTATATTTCTTATAAGAGTGGCATACAGCAACTTTTGTTTGGTCCATTTTGTTTTTAATGGAACAGAAAAATCACAAAATAACACAACCTTTGAAGACAAAAATGAAGCATGCTGTTCCTCGTCATCATCATTAGGCTTGTAGTCATTTGCCAGAAAAATATACAATAAAAACTGTCATGAAATACATACATTACAATCAAGAATTAGAAGTCATACAATATCTTAAAATAAGACATACACTGCCCCATGGCATAAATTGCAAACTGTGCAAATACTGCAAATTGTGCAAACCTGTAAACATTAAATCTGTGCAAACTCTGCATTATGACAAGAAATTCAAAGCTTCACAATATGTTTTGCGGATGTTCTAGTTGCATTGTACATGGTTTAAGCACTTATGCCGGAGCTTTGTTGGCCTGAATTTTTTTGGGGGGGTGGGGGGGGTCCTGATAAGGTTAACATGCTACAAAGTTTCCGCCAGTGGTTTAGAAAATTAAAAGTCCAATGTAAAACATAGAAGAAATCCAAGCATAAAACAAAGGCTCGTCCGCATCTACAGGTTTGTTCCTTCTACAGTCCCGCATGATCGCACAACCGAACGCGTATCAAGCAGGGATTACCCACTAAATCTGCACAGGAGCGTACGGACAGAATACAGCAACACCTTCGTCTAGTTACAACAGTGCACCTTCTTCAGTGGGCTTCCAGTCACCTTGCTCAGCTGCTCAACTTTATGGTCGCTACCAGAAGAGTCGTTGACTAACTAGAGAAGAGCATAGAGACAATCAGACATTTTGAAATAACAGTTTGGCAGCTACTTTTAACCAGGCGTGAATACCAGCATATGCGATTTAGCCCCATTTCAAGCACGGGTCCATCTTTCACATTGGGGATACTGCAGCATCAGGACTGCATCCTGGCAACCCAATCACAGCACAATCCATCAGTCCCATTCCGACCTAGGAAAACAGACTGCCAGTTGAGTATCTTCAGACCCCTGTGCATCCCCCGATAGCACCTTTTCTGTATCTAGAGCATATATTCGGGTCACTGCAAATTCCAAGTCCATCTGGTACAGTCATGACCTCAAAACTCTAAAAGACACTTCCTTATTACGTATCTGTACCTGCACAAAAAGGAGCTTTGTACAGATCTAATTTCATAAAATCTGTGTTGACAACCTTGTATTTTAGGGCGCAAAACTTGCACTAGCCATTGCTCTTGGTGAGTAAATTTTTTTTTTATTTTTTTTAAACTGTGTACTGTGGGTCTGTATATAATTGAAGTGATGAATGACTGGCCGACTAGTAGCTTGCATTTTTCCCCCAATCTTATTTTGTTGTATGTGCGTTACACTGTATCTTAACCACACCACTGCATTTCTAAAAGCTGCTTTTGACTGCTCAGACACGTCTGCCAGTATGTGAGCAAAAAAGCTTGCGATGGAACCCTGTTGCATCACTGTGGGTCAGTCTTCCTCCCTGCTGAACAGTAGGAAAATAAACTTTCCTAACTTAAGTCAGAACAAAATACTTTGCTGTCCAATGGCAGGGATTGGTGGGGCTAAAACAATTTCATTTTTGGAAATTCTGTAGGTCCTTGTTGCGTTCCCCCTTTTTTTGGGGTCACTGGTGCTTTTATGGTGGTCAGACACATCTACTAACACTGCAACCCTATTTCACACATTAAGAGTATATCGTCATGGGTCACCCATACGGCTCACATGCCAAAGTGTGCTTCTTAAGCACCCCATCTGTACCAATGTAGGGATTATATCACCATACATAGAATCCTGGGGGTAGGCTGGTGGCATCTACTTTGGCATCACGAGGGATCCAAGACGATTATCACGCTGGTGGCACAATGCACCCACTTGGTAGCCATTTCAGTTCCAAAGATATTTTTTTGAAATCATACTCTTTGCCATTTTGTTTTAGTGGCTCGTTTTCACATGAACCACGCGTCCGGTCTAAAACAGCAGTTGTACACATGTTGGCACCTTGTGAGTCCAGTCATGCACCCACTGCAGTGGTTTGAATTGGTGCGCACCGGTTCTAGCTCGGAGCAATCCATATCATATCTTGTGGGAGCAGTCCGGGCTGAGCAGTGGATTTAGGAGCCAACCAGACTGGCTGGCTGCCAAACATTTTGCCCCCTAGCGCGATTGGTGGCCTGGTTAAGGCCAACCCCTGTGTGTATGGGTAGAATTAGGGGAGGCCATTTCATATAGTTCATTCTGTTAATCTTTTCAGAAGCAGGTTTACTTACGTCTGCAGAGTTTCCCACCATTGCTGCATTTTTAGGACAGGTTTGACCATACTGCCAAAATCCTCTGCACTTGGCTGATCTCCAGTTGGGATTTTTGGCTACGGTTTCTTCCTTACTGGGCCTCTTCTGTTCTCCCACTGGCTCCACTAGTGTGCCGAGTCAAGCCTTACATGCTCTGACCATCTGCAGGCTGTTTTAATACCAGCTTCCAATTTTATCTCTGTGGTCATCCGGACTTGAAGCTGATCGCTGCATTCACCAAAAATGGTTTTGAAACTCGAAAAAGCCACCCCATCTTCTCTTCGGTACAGTCCTAGGTCACGCCCACCATAGTAGTCGGCATGGGACCGCTTACTGTGGCTGTGCAGCCTTTTTGATCATTTAACTGCTCAAATCTGCTTTGAACGGTTCTTCCACTTTTTGGGGAGTCTTCATGAATGCTACTTTTGCTTCTGGCTCATGGGGTTCACTCCAAGAAGACAGTCATTTCCGCTACTGGTGTCATCATTAGTACAGGGTTCAAAGTCCCTGGGAGGTCGCATCCTGTAAACTCCACCTGAAACTTGCCAGGTTGTTTTGCCTTCTAGGAACCAACCCTGTGACTATGCCGAAATCCTCTGGACCCTAAGGTGGTGGGTTATTCACAATACTTACCCTAAGGGGTCCCAGTGGTTGAGACCATTTGCAGGTGGGTCTAAACTGCATTTTTCCATTGGTTTCAATTGTGCTTTGCTGCTGTGCTGCATCTTCTGTGGCTCATGGTTCTCAAACTCACCCTTTGGAGCTCTTGATTGGGGTCTCCGCTTGTCCTCCCTGGGGTTGGTTGCCACTAAAACTGCATCTGTGGGGTAGAAATGGTACTTGCCTACCTTTTCCCCATACACATGGACTGCATATTTGTATGGCCCGGTTGGCTCCAGTGGGGTAACTTTTAATCATGTGAAACATTGTAAAGTGACTTTGGGAGTACAAGCCTGTCCCAGCACGTGTCCTGCTTCCGGTTGGGTGCAGAGATGTTTTTGACTAAAACCTAGAATTTTAGACTGCACACGTGATTCTTAATGCAGTCGCCCGTTTAGCTACACCTCAAAATACCATCTCTGGTGACAGATGGTCCAGACACTTCTCTTGCGTTTTTGCTTGCACATCTACACATGGCTGTAACTCACGGGTCTTGGGTTGTAGAAATGCTGCTCGACCATATTGAATCAGCAATCAAGTTACTACAGAACTATCGTGCCGCTGGCCCAGACTTGATCAGCAATGTGATGCTTATAGAGAATTTAACGGTCTGGGCCCACTTTATTGAACGACTATTTGCCAGTATTGCTTTCCCAAAACGTCTCCCTGTGTCATGGCTAACAGCCATTGTAGTTCCCATTCATAAGAAAGGTAGTTGGGACCTCCCTACCAACTACCGTCCAATTGCCCTGCTTGATTCAATCGGGAAAATCTTTGGCTCTTAATTGCGACTGAAGCTTGTTCATTGGATGCAGTCAGCTGGTATCCTTGACGTACGGCAAACTGGATTCACAAAAAATGTGGGTGTCGGTGTCAATCTTCTGATTCTCACAACTCTAAAATTTGAAGCCCAGAAAGCCGGGCAAAACATCTACTTTGCATTTATTGACATGAAGCAATTTCTTGACTCTGTAGACTCTTATACTTGGGTGTGCAGTTTACTCTATTTGTGAACACCAATGGGTCAAAGATCTGAAACTAAAAAGCATGAGTCTTGCTTTCCAAGAAGCAAAAATAAATAAAAGTAATGGAAAATTCTCCATCCTCGGTTCTGACGTTCTACTTACAAAAGGTAGTTCCTATACTAACTTCTGGAGCTGAAGTCAGCTGGAACATCAGAGAGCAGACTTGGAACTCTTTAGAAGGGCGTTTTTGGCGCCATGTCCTCCACCTACCACATTGTGTTTCAATGATCGCCTTACGAGATGAATTGTCACTGAACTCCTTGTATAGTCATGGGATTTGGAAATCAATTACATTAATGCAAAAAATGTCTGTTGAAAATCCAATACCTGCCTATCAAATATTTAACAAAACATATGCTGACAACAATGTTAACTTAGTAGATATGTGGCGTCTCAGAGTGCAAGCATGGGTTGATGCTGCGGGAATCTCTGAGTTCGATCTTCTTATTAGACCACAACATGCAAAAAAGAAATTTGAGTCTTGGGCTTGGGTTATCAACATAGACGAACGGAAAAAAACTCTTCATCGAACTGGTTAGGCATTGGACAAAAAAAGTTAAACAACCAGTCGCATTATCTCACGCAATCCCCATCTCGCTACTATCGTGAGCAATTCCTTAGATTTCGATTGAATCTCTTGAAATCTAAGGAAATTCTCTGGCAACGAAAAGATAAATTGGTAAAAGACAATTTGTGTCGTTTTTGCTCATTGGCTATTGAATCGCTGAAACACCTTGTTGTTGAGTGTGTGAAAACCAGTGCTTTGCGTTCCGTCCATCTAAGTCAATTTGCCCCCCTAGCCGATGATATGGCTGCTTGGTGGTATAAGATCTCATCTGGCGAAAATGCAAAACATGCTTGTGCAATTGTGAATTATCTAGATGCACGATTGAAATGTGCGCCTTGAGCAGTGATCTTCAAGTATTGTTTTTGTGCATTGGAGGAAATGCAATGAAAAGAAAATGACATCTTTTATGTTCTGTATAAACTGGTCAACTTGTTTTTCCCCCTTGCTTTCATACATTTACCTCTTTCTGATGTGTAAGGCCGATGAGTTAAGTGATTTTTTGAGTTGGGTCCATGGAATTGAAACAAACGTTTTTACGTATGTTAAACTAGATTTTTTTTTATTGAAAAATGTATTTTTAAAGATTCTACTTCATAAGTGAACGTCTGATGACAATTTCTGTTTTACCCTGACATGTAATAACTTGTGCTCTTTGTCTAAATGTCCCTTGTACTCTGTGGCACCTGGCTGTGTTTTAGAAATGTCCCACTCCCCAGGACCTTAATTTACTATGATGTGTGCATTTGTATTTCGCAAATGCTAGATCGTAGAGGTTTAGGGTCACCGTAGCTTTGTTAGTTTTGTCATTGGGATCCTTTGAGACTATTATTACTGTATGTTTAATGGACTGGTTTTAATATCTTCCCACCCATTGTCTTTATCTGCAATGTGCAATAGCTCCAGATAGTGGAACAACATAATACAGGAGTGGGGTGTGTCTTTATGACAATGCACTGTTTTTCTAATACACTTGGTATGTTTTACTGTGTATTAGTATTTAACCCCCAGCCCCCCAGCCCAGCAGAGGTCCCGAGACCCGAGGAGAAAAGAGGAAGCGAGCGCGCCGAGGAACAGGGCCTGCCTGACCCCGTCCCCACAAGTGCCTGACTTGCCCATGCCGGGCGCATCGCGGCACGAAATCGAGGCTAATCCTCGATTTCACTTGTAGGAACCGCCGGCAGGCGGATCGCCGGCCAATCCAAAGGCCAATCTAAGGCCTGTTGAGTGCCACACATTCCCCCACTCCCAACATCCATCTCGAGGGGTGAGGGCAGGAGCCCCCCCAGCCCCCCAGCCCAGCAGAGGTCCCGAGACCCGAGGAGAAAAGAGGAAGCGAGCGCGCCGAGGAACAGGGCCTGCCTGACCCCGTCCCCACAAGTGCCTGACTTGCCCATGCCGGGCGCATCGCGGCACGAAATCGAGGCTAATCCTCGATTTCACTTGTAGGAACCGCCGGCAGGCGGATCGCCGGCCAATCCAAAGGCCAATCTAAGGCCTGTTGGGTGCCTGTTTGGAGCATCAGGAGCCAGGGGCCACGGACCATTAATCTTTTGTGAGTAGTGGGAATACCCTCAGTCTATACTATTGTGCTTTCTGGTATGCCCTCTGCTACTCCGCACCCATAAACATTTGAACTCGGTTTCTTTAACTGTTTGCTACATATGCTCATGCTTCCAACGCCGCCGCCACTATGCATTACTGCTGCCACCTCTTTAATAGTACAGGCATCCTTAGCCCTTAGTGCTCCATGCCTCATGACTGCTATTTGGCCGTGCCCTATGGTCGCTAACGTACCACCGCAACTGTGTTGTGCCCTATGGTCGCCTAGACCCCACTTGCATTGTGTTGTGCCCTATGGTCGCCCAGACCCCACTTGCATTGTGTTGTGCCCTATGGTCGCCCAGACCCCACTTGCATTGTGTTGTGCCCTATGGTCGCCCAGACCCCACTTGCATTGTGTTGTGCCCTATGGTCGCCCAGACCCCACTTGCATTGTGTTGTGCCCTATGGTCGCTTAGACCCCACTTGCATTGTGTTGTGCCCTATGGTCGCCCAGACCCCACTTGCTTTGTGTTGTGCCCTATGGTCGCCCAGACCCCACTTGCATTGTGTTGTGCCCTATGGTCGCCCAGACCCCACTTGCATTGTGTTGTGCCCTATGGTCGCCCAGACCCCACTTGCATTGTGTTGTGCCCTATGGTCGCCTAGACCATACTTGCATTGTGTTGTGCCCTATGGTCGCCTAGACCCCACTTGCATTGTGTTGTGCCCCATGGTCGCCTAGACCCCACCTGCATTGTGTTGTGCCCCATGGTCGCCTAGACCCCACTTGCATTGTGTTGTGCCCTATGGTCGCCTAGACCCCACCTGCATTGTGCTGTGCCCTATGGTCGCCTAGACCTCATTCGCATTGTGTTGTGCCCTATGGTCGCCTAGACCCCACTTGCATTGTGTTGTGCCCTATGGTCGCCTAGACCCCACCTGCATTGTGTTGTGCCCTATGGTCGCCTAGACCTCATTCGCATTGTGCTGTGCCCTATGGTCGCCTAGACCTCATTCGCATTGTGTTGTGCCCTATGGTCGCCTAGACCCCACTTGCATTGTGTTGTGCCCCATGGTCGCCTAGACCCCACCTGCATTGTGTTGTGCCCCATGGTCGCCTAGACCCCACTTGCATTGTGTTGTGCCCTATGGTCGCCTAGACCCCACCTGCATTGTGCTGTGCCCTATGGTCGCCTAGACCTCATTCGCATTGTGTTGTGCCCTATGGTCGCCTAGACCCCACTTGCATTGTGTTGTGCCCTATGGTCGCCTAGACCCCACCTGCATTGTGTTGTGCCCTATGGTCGCCTAGACCTCATTCGCATTGTGCTGTGCCCTATGGTCGCCTAGACCTCATTCGCATTGTGTTGTGCCCTATGGTCGCCTAGACCCCACTTGCATTGTGTTGTGCCCTATGGTCGCCTAGACCCCACCTGCATTGTGTTGTGCCCTATGGTCGCCTAGACCTCATTCGCATTGTGTTGTGCCCTACCTATAACGCCTATGCCCCCTTCACGCCACTCCCCTGTACATTACCTTAGCCCCAGCATGCTACTCTGCCTGACTGCGATCATGTTCCCTTTCTGTGTCATGCAAAGTAACATACCCTGCACTGGCAACAGTTACCTAGCCTATAACAATGGTTTAGTCAGACCCGCCTGCCCAAGACACCACCCGATCACCTGCCCTACACCATTCCTGCCCACCACACCAGCCTTCCCCCCGGATACCAAGTCCGCCCTTCCCACCCATAGACATGCACACGTTCCGCATGTCGCAGCTAACACACACCTAGCTGTCTATAAGCAGAACCCCATCAACACGAGAGCATCTTGCCCTACCATTGACTACAACACCTCTACATTAGCTAACCCAACCAACTCCCGTAACACTACCCTCATCCCCTCCGATCGGAATTCTAGACTTGGCGCTAGAACCCACTACAGACCTAGCAAAGGCCCTACCAAATCACTCAATAAGATCAACCCTCACACTGTAACACCCATCAACACTATCCATCCCAGTCTTAAAGGAGCTCTCCTAAATGTCAGATCATTAGTCGCCCATGCCTCAGAAGTCGCTGACATCATTCTAACAAACAACCTGGACTTCCTTGCGGTAACCGAAACATGGCTGCACGATGCTGCAGGTCCATCTCTTACCCTAGCCATACCTGATAACTACACCATCCTTAGAGCAGATAGACCGAACGCTCGAGGTGGCGGCGTAGCTATCATCTTTAAGTCCACGCTTGACATCAGACTATCCTCTGCTCCCCCACTCAAATCCTGTGAACACATTACAGTCAAATTTCAAACCTCCCCTAAAAGTACTATTAGGCTGCACTTAATTTACCGACCCCCGGGCCCTCCTGGCTCATTTGAGGAAGACATCACTTCACTAGTTGCTGAAAGTTCCAAACCATCAGCACAATTGATTATACTCGGAGACTTTAACCTTGGGTTTAACGACCCCCTAGACACCCCAGCCACTGCCCTGGCCATGGCATTAGAGAAGCATGGCCTCCAACAACTTTGCTCCAAACCTACCCACTCGAAAGGCAGAATCCTTGACTGGATAACTACCCTTAACTGCAACATTACTACGAAAGATCCCACACAACTTATCTGGACTGACCACCACCTCCTCCCGTTTGACATTCTTACCAGCGACTCAGCACATAAAAGGCCTATCATGGCACCTGCCTGCCCTACTAGGAAAAAGAGCAATATCACAGCGGAAGCCCTAATACCTCTGGTGATCCCTACTTTAAACGCACTACCCGCCACAATGGACTTGAACCAACTGGTCAACGCCTACAATGAGTCCATGGCCAAAGCCATTGACATCATTGCCCCACTGAAACTGCGCAAAGGAATACCCAAAGCGCACCTGAACACATGGTTCACCCCGGAGCTCAAAACCCTGCGTCAACAAAAAAACAAACTTGAAGCACTCTGGAAATCAGTGCCTTCTATAAATAACAGAACCAATCTCACCAACATCTCCACCCTCTACAAAAATGAGATTATGCGGGCCAAGAAAGAATCTCTCAATACTAGGATCTCCCAGGCAAGCTCCAGTACTAAGGAGCTCTTTAACATACTAAAGGAATTAGAAAACCCCATTACCCCCACTGACTCTTGCACTAAGGATAAACCCTGGTGCACAGGGATCCAGAATGCCCTAGCTAACAAAATCTCAGGGCTCCAAACTAAAATCAACAACAAACGACAACAACTCACTCTCGATCCCACCTCCTTCCCCACGCCCCCTCCACCTACTGCCACTAATTCAGGCTTCACCTTCAAAAAGGTATCCATATTGGAGGTTCAGAAAATTATAGCATCCCTTAAACCATCGAATTGCAAGGGGGACAGCTGCCCCGCACAGATCATAAAAGATGCAGCTAGGGATCTCTCCCCATTTATCACCAAATTAATAAACCTGTCCTTCGCCAACAACATGGTCCCCAGCAATCTGAAACAGTCCTGGGTCCTACCGCTACTAAAAAAAACTACTCTCAACCCTGACATCCCCACGAATTACAGACCCATTACCACCGTCCCATTCCTACTAAAAATCTTGGATAGAGTGGCTTATTTACAAATCCAGGACTACCTTGAGGCCAATCACCTACTAGGAACTCGCCAATCTGGCTTTAGACCACAACACGGGACAGAAACGGCCCTTGTTGATCTCAAATGCCAGATAGACGAACTCAAAGACAAAAACAAGGCTGCCATCCTTCTACTCCTTGACCTCTCCGCTGCCTTTGACCTGGTCGACCATAAAATCCTGTGCAACCATTTATCTCTGGCAGCACACTTCTCCCACTCTGCAGTCACATGGATCCAATCTTTCCTGGACAACAGAACCATGCGGGTCTTCTCCCCCCTAGCAGCGGCTGACCCCATCCCCATCACCTGCGGTGTCCCACAAGGATCCTGTGTCTCACCTACCCTTTACAATATTTTCACCAAGCCCTTATTCGACAAGCTGGACAATCTGGGTGTCACCTATACTAACTACGCAGATGACACCCAGATACTCCTCACCTTATCAGGCAACTACAACAAGGACGCCAAATGGATCAATGAAGTCTTTTCCATCATTCAGGCATGGATGGCCACACATGGCCTATGCCTGAATGATGACAAGACTGAATTGCTTCTTGTCGGCTCACCGAACACTATCAGTAAACTCTGTCCCGGCTACACTAGCTTCACTATTGACGGTAACACCATACCCATTGCCAAGAGCGTAAAAACCCTCGGTTTCTACCTAGACACGAACATCAACCTAGCTAAACAAATCAACATGACCGCCTCAGCCACTGCCTACACCGGTAAACTTATCAGGGCCTGCAGACCACTGATCTCCCCTAGCAACTGTCTCATCCTAGCCAGAGCACTCATTCAATCTAAACTGGATTACTGTAATAGCCTCTATGTAGGTGCCAACAAAACAGTAATCAATAAATTGCAAGTTTTACAAAATAACGCACTCCGTGCCGCCCTCAATATTCCTAGAAGGGAACACATCTCCGCCACCAGAACTGCCTGCAAATGGTTGTCCATCCAACAGAAAATTGATTTGAAAACCATATGCCTTACTTACAAAGCCCTCAATCATCTTGCCCCACCGTACCTCTCGAACAAATTTACACTAAGACAGAACACTAGAACCACCAGATCGTCCAACTCATTACAACTAACAGTTCCCAAATACTCCCTCAAAAGAGCTGGAGGATCCAGCTTCCCAACCTTGGCATCACAACTCTGGAATTCCATCCCACTGGATATTAAATCCACACCTACTTTCCAACCTTTCAGAACCAAGGTCATTTCCTGGTTAACCAACAAATAACTGTCCTACCACATATATATGCACTCCGAATGTCCAATTTTATGTATATTGTTTGAATACTATACTATTGTCTTTTACCTGTAACCTGATGTTCAAAGCGCATATATACCCCCGGGTCAAGAGCGCTATATAAATAAATAAACAAACAAACTAATAGATGTGTAACTAATAAAAAGGTGTAAAATGTCCAGTGTACATGGGTGAGATGTTTTATGGAAAGGTTCGTAGACTACTTGTACCTTTGTGTCAGTCAAATTCCCTTCCCTGGAGTAATGTCAGACTGCTCTGCCACTCTACCGTTGTAAGAGATGTTCAGTTTCCCTTTGGGGTTGGATGATCAGTCCCACCTTTAGAATGGTGGATGTACAGCCCTTTCCAGAGGCCTGTGTAAAAACTGCCTTAACAAATGGACAACCCAACTGCGCCCCAATTTTATGGTGTCAGCAGAATCAACAACTGTTAGAAAACACTGCACACACCTTTCCTGATGCTCCCTAAAAAGAGATAAGTATTTAGGAAAAACAATGCAACGCTCCTTACCTTTGAAGAAGGTTGATATAAACGAGGAAGGTCTCCCCGTTCTCATATAAGATGTAGGCTGGATACGCCATCACTTCTTTTCCTCTTTGCCCGCCTAGATTCTTCGGAACGGCTACAAGGGGGCCAAAGTCAAAGGCCACAGCAGTCTCTCCTAGTGAGGCTGTGTAGGAACGCCTGCAAAATAAGGAACACGCTATACAATAAGCTTTAACATGCTGTATAACCTACAAGTGTCCGAGCAGTTTATTCATGCCTCACATTGAAACGCCTCTAATACAGGTAAAACTTCAAATGTCTCATCAATTGGAAACACAAGCACACAACATAGTCAGATCCATACTGGTTTACTGAAATAAAAATGCAGGGGATGCTTCTCCAGAGTCCACATCTACCAAAGGTAGATCGGTAACTTTTAAAGAAATAAGTAATTCTTTAAAATGAGTCCTTAAGCACAAAAACGCTTTAGCGCCCTTAAAGTAATTATTTGCTTACCCCATTACCCACAGGGCATTCTTGCTCCTGGAGTACTGCTCTGGCTGACACCTAGCATGTAAATACTAACACTGTGGGCGTCTTTCTTTGTTTGGCGAGAGAAATGAGGGGTTTGCATTGTCCGCGATGGTTGGGCTCAGCAGGCCTGTGGACTGGGCAGCAAGCCAGGAGGCACCAGTAACTCAGTGGCACCTTGTAGAGCAGAGTTTAATAATCTTTAATAACGCACTTATTACCTGAGACCAGTCTCTAAGTGCGGGACCGGGATTCACACCTGTGTTGTCTTGCTTCCAAGACAAGCGTGTTGTCCCCGAGCTATCCCCAGGGCCATTATGGAACTTATAGATAGTGGTTAATCAACAACCCAACCAGTAGCTTCTGTGAGCACCACTTATCAGGGTGCCGGTCTCCCTCCATCAGGTGGAGTCGCAGGAGTGGCAAGGGCTAGCAAAGTCTGGGCTGGAACGCGGAGCAAGAAAGCTGAATAACTTAAGCAGGTCCTGAACTGTTTTTAACTCGGGTAGTACTCTGTATGTATCTAAGTGCACATGTGCACACAGTACTCACGGACACTACTTCCATGAGGCAGCCTTTACAAGAACCATATCATTGTCTTTCTGGCACTGCCACCTCCACTTGGCCCACAAAATCCATCCAGAGTAGTTACTGCCTAATTGTGATGGACAGGTGAGGATATATGACTGGGCTTTCCAGTTGTCCCAACAGTCCTTGGTTCTTGGTGAAACAGTTACAAAGCAAAATACAGCATTTCCTAGACAAGGAAGACATAGGCCTCTGAATTCCTGTACTCTGCTTCCCCAAGGAAAGGCATTACTCTACCTACAAGAGCTTTTTAGCAACTTGAAAGCCAGAGGAAGCTAGTGGATGGCCACGTTAGCTTGTGTCTTAACACGCCTCCATGCTTGGGCTAAATGTATGGCCGGAATGACACTTCCAGGTCACAGACAGAACCCTAAAGCCCTTCCCTTGCCACAACCACTTGCTGCTTTCTTTTCTGGGGTCATTCAACAAGTTCCCTCTGTAGCCTTTTAATTATTTGGGTTCGTTTAATGCCACATGTTGTTGCCAATTCAAAGCACATGTCCACCCTGGGTTAACATTGTAACAGTGGAAGTATAGTACACATGCCAGTTGCGGAGTGGGAGTGTCAGTCTGGTCAGCTGGGAAATGAAGGTTATGCCTCAATTACCTGCTGCAGAAATTGGAAAAACGTTGATAAAGGGAAAGTGCCACTGGTAAGCAGTGTATAGAGACTGTACTTTTATAAACGTATACAGTCGGAGAGAAGCAGTGTCGACCTTCCTGTTCTAAAACTTCTTAGTTCAGTTCTGTTCAGACTATAAGGCCAGGACATGCATTTGATCCCACATACATACATGCATACATACCCATGAGCCTCACACTAGCACAGACTAATTAAACAAATATGCATTGGCAGAGCAACAGTTTTGGCTTTTGCACAGGCATATGATAGGCATTTACCAGGTGATGCCATAATAGTACTACCTGCCTACTAGATGGTGATAGATGTAAAATGGTGTGGTAACCTAGGCAGAGGATAGCAGTTTCTGGCAAATGCCTATCCAATACCTAACACAAGCTGAACGTATTGTTTTTAACAGGACTTCAGCACAAGGACACCCATAGTGCTTATAAATCAAGTGGCAAAAAGCAGACTTGGACAAGACATTTTTATTACACATGTACTGTATTTATAGTTGCAATTAAGCCATTAACTCTCAAAAGACTGCTTTGAAATAAAACTGGCAGGTGCTTACTGCACAAAGTTTAGTGTTACTGCATGATCAAGCTAGCTCAAAGAGATCCCAGGAGGATGTGTTTTGGGTCGGGAGAGGCAGGTAGTGGGTGGAAACGGTTATAAGGATTAGCAAGGCATGTGCAGTCAAATGGGTGAGTAAATAACCAAACACCGACAAGCTCTGTGGCCCCCTCACATCTCCTCTGCAATAGTTTTAGCTTATAGGTGGTGGTTTAGCGCCACCCAATTGCCAAGAATAAAAGGAGCTGGGCTCTGACAATATCCCGGCGAGGAAAATATAGTGCAAGGTGTAGAAACACCCCTACTCACGTTCATTACCGGTCAGGCCCCATATAAAGCCGAAGCTGGAATTACCTAAACAGATTTTTAAAAGCATATACAATTAGCCTCTATGTGACGGGTTTTCTACACACATAAAAGTTATATTTACATAAAAAGGAAGGTAAGTGGCTGATCCATTTGAGCTCAGAAAAGGGTGGGAGTAGACTTCGCTTCTATGCTTCAGAGAACCCAGAACGGTGTCGCACACTCACAAAGGCGAGAGGGTTATTTAGGTAGATTAAAGCAATGCCGGCAATTCTAGGCTTTCAATAAATGGCTCATGTTAATTTGTTTTGGGATTATCGCAGCGTTTCGGAGAGGGTTTTGTAAATGAAGGGGGCATACAATACCCCAATCAAGATTACCACACACCCCATAGGCTACCAAACCAAATTTCACAAGTCTGGGTCAGAGTTTACGCTTCTGCAGGTGAATCACCTACAATACTGTGCCAATTTGTGCTGTGCCACCATGGTCCACCTAGTCTTGATCCATAGTGCACTTCAGGTTTCACAACATACAAACAAATATCAATTAAACATTCACACATCCCATCCTATGTGCCAACATACCAATCAAGCTGTCTGCTTTGCAGCAGACTGATATTGGGGGGGAGCTCCCAAATAAGTCACACAGCATGCAGGGGTGCAGGGGCGCAGTCAGAACTCAAATGAATCCCCCCGGAATTAAGCTTCAAACTCAAATCCAACACACTACATCCTCCACACAATTTTCAGGGGGTGGGGGTGGTTTAAGTGGCACATACGCTTTCGGGAGCACAGTGTTTTCCTCCTCTGGCTCGGAAAGGGCAATAACTTTCACTGGTGTCAATGGGTCTTTGAGGCTATATATCCTGGAAGAAAATAAAAAAGGATCAAATTAATAACAAATACAACAACAAAAGCAGGAAGTTTCCGGAATTGGCGAATTACATTTTTTTTTGTGCCAATCATAAGAGGATGCGGCAAATAAAATCATGTTTGCAGTTTATTCTACAGGCAGGTTGAAAGGTCTTGAGAGGGAAAGGATCAAGGGAAACTTCACAGAAAGGAGAAGCAAAAGCGATCCAGTTACCTCATTGAATTATCAGAAGTCAACAGCACTAGATGAGGCTCCGGCGATTCGCTAGGATACCATGCTGCATGTTTCAGAGTCAACGAGGTAGAGCTGGTGAATAACCGTTCAGCAATAGGAATCGTCCTGCAACCAAAACATACATACAATGGGTCAAAGAATCATGTATTTACTATCAAGAGGCAACCAGTTCAACTTCCAATCTCACACTGATCGGAAAAATAGGAAGCCATCATCAAAATATCAAAAACCCAGTTAGTGCACCTTTTTGTGCACACTGCACAATTTAATTCCCAGTGTATCATCTACACAAGACGTGGCAAACTATTTGCACTCATCATCGACTAGTGATAATTTCTTCTTGAATAGTAATAAATGGCGTGATGTCTGTATGTATACAATTGAGGTGGAAAGTACATATTTTTAGGGCCGACTACTAGCTTGCAACTTTAATCCCCCTCACCCCCCCCCCTCCCGCCCAAGTAATAAGGTATTAGCTAGCCAAGAAATATGTGGATTTGGCCTTTATTCCATATCGTGCAACATTGTTTACAAATTAAAACAAGTAACATTTTACAAATTCCACTTTAGGCATTTGGTACACATAATTGGACGTACAGCCCCAGCAACCGTGCCGAGCAGTTAAAGTGAGACAAAGACCAATCAATGACCTCTACGTCTCCAGGGGCACACCAATCTAACATGTCTGTTGTCTCGCGCAGTGCTGAAGCTGCCAGCACTACGATTTGGTCACGGGACCTTCCACAATGTGTGGCTGCAGTAAAAGCTGCATAGTCTGGCACTTGCTGAAGATGCCACACAGGTTTCAATTTCTAAGATATTGCTCCTTTCTAGCTCATTCAAATCAAAAAGGCACACAAAGCTGCACAGCAGAATGTGCCTGCCGACATAGTAGGCATGTGTGGCTGCATTAATGCCTTAACGTCTACAGTTAGAAACATACATCAAGAAATGGGGGGTAATTCCGGCACAGCCGTGTTACAATCCCTCAAGTAACGGATGGCCGAAGTTAATGGTCTTACTAAACAAAATCAATGTGGAGGGATTCACATGTTGGAGAAATAATATATTTGTATTTTATGTCATCTTTTGGTAAGAAACAAGAATACAAAAAAAGTCACATTGACACAAACTCGCTAAACTTTAAACACATTCGAAATAAATCTAGAACAAGAAAGAGGCCTGCAATCAGAAGAAGCAACCATATTTGGACTGGTTGAACTTAAACTGTTGGCTTATGCTGATGATTTGGTAGTTGCGTTATCGGACCCTCGTGTTTGTTTTCCACTTTTGAGGGGCGTTTTTCATGAAGTAGGCGCACTCTCTGGCCATAGGATAAACTGGGCAAAGCATTTTCCCCTTGGAGTCAGGTTGTTGTTGGGGTGATTTTGAGGGTTGGGGCTGCAAATGGTCAAAGGAGAGTGTTGTCTATTTAGGGATAACGATGGTGTGGGATCTGAAGAAAGTTGTGCCCGTTAATGTGGAGACAGTGGTTTTGAATATTAGGAAGGATATTGACAAATCAGGTTGAGTGTGTGGGGCAGAATTAATGTTATTAAAATTGGGTTACATCCGTTTTCTATATTATTCAGTCACTGCCCTTGTCATTGAAAGTGTTTAAGGAATTGTTATGGGGGATAAACAAATTAAGGGGATCCCACATTATATTCTGGCACATGAGGTTATGATGGGAGGGTATGGTTATCCGCATCTGGTTAGGTATTGCAAATAATTTTACTTTGCTCGCAATATGGTGAATCCGCCATTTGGTTTAGTATGGAGGCTTGGGTTGCGTCACCGTTCCAGCTTGTGAGCATCTATTTTTTGGCCAAGTTGCTGCAGTCGACTCAAATTCTACCCTCAATGCAGACGACTCAAGGTGCACTGCTTCATTAGTTGAAAGAAAATGACGAAAATTGCCTGGCTGCATAAAGAGGTCTCTTTGTGATAGAATACAGCCTTTCAGAGGAATAAGACGTTTTGCAATAGTTGGGCATTGAAATGCGTGCTGCGTGTGGGTGATTTGATGAGGGAGATCAGAGAATTGCAGGGTAATTATGGCCTAGCTAGGAGTGAGAATCAAAGATACATGGAGTTGTGTACCGTCATTGTCGCCGAGGATTGGTATGTTGCACGCCCCGTTGGTTAATAAACCTGATCTTTTCAAGATTTTTGACAGTCCACAGCAGATGGTGTTGTGCTTTCTTCGACTTATGCCGGCTGGTACGGAGGTCTCAGTTGGGTGGAATCATACATGATCTTAGTGGTCTGCAGAGCTTGGCTGTGACTTGTCAGAAAGCGAATGGGAGGGGGAAATTAAAGAATCTACTATGCTGGAGTTAGATTTTACTTGAGGCTTATACGACAGAAGGTTTTGGGGAGGCTGTATTGGACCCCGGATAGAATGTGTTCCTCAGGCCTTCAGAGAAATTATCATTGTTGGGGGTGTGGCAGGGTAGGAGGGACATTACTGCACATGTCGTGGGGTTGTACTAAGGAGGAGGTGTTTTGGAGGGAGGTCCTTAACTGAAAAGAATTGGTTGAAGATGCAAGTATTACAAGGTGTCTGAAACATACGATACTGTGGTTGATTGGATGTAATAGGGGAGCTGCTTGTTGCTCGTGAATGTGGTTGGTTAGAGCACTGGTGGTTGCTCAGAAGCAAAATGTAAAGGTTTGGAAAACCAGGAAAAAGCCTCATATAGATGAATGGATAAATGATTTGGTTATACTGTCTCCATATGAGAAAGTGTTGTACAAGAAAAAAGATTGCTTTGATATGTAGGAGGAGTTTGGTCACCCTTTAATGATATATATGGGTAGCTTTTGCGAAACTGCTGTTGGGCTCCATTTGGTTGTGTGATTGTGCGCAGTTGGTTTGTGTGTTTTTTTTTTATTCTGTTAGTTATGTTGTTGTCGGTCTTACATATAGTTGAATGTATGTATAGGATTCTTTCATTCGCTTTCTTACTGCATAACTGATCTTGTGGCTTCACGATACTTGGTAGAACTACTAAACTTGGTTTTATGGAAACTGCATTGTAATTTTTGTTTTATATTGTGTTGCATTGGACGGATGTTAATCTATATATTAAAAAAAATAAGCAGCCATAGCTTTGTCAGGAACAAGCTGGTAACAGCAAACCCTTAAATGTTGACATTTTTCACCAGCGAATGGAAATGAATTACAATAAAAAATAAAAATAAAAAAGGTATTCTTGTTCCGATTAAGGTCACGTTTGCATCAAGATTTTTCTCAGAGTATAGCTTTGTTTCAGAACCTTCAACCTAGGCAGGAAGGTGAAATGAAGATCTTGTACAAATTGGGGACCTTTTTAACAGGCCCAATCAAAGAGCATCATGTTCAAGGAAAAGAGGAGAGCAAAGCGCAAAAAACACACACTACCACCACCACCCCTGACCCCCTTGAATAACACTAACCTGCAATTCACAGTCTTTTCACCTCCTTGAAATTCGGAATTCTTTCCCCAGCGCTTTGGCACCTCCAAAACCATCAACCCTTTTGTTCCTACAAGCGCTACATGGTGTTGTAATGGGCTAAGCAGAACTTGCTGGATTTCAAACAGCGGTGCATTTATGCATAGCAGGGTCTGAAAACATGAAAAAAAAATCAGGGGTCAAAAGCATCGTGAAATCACATCATACTAGCATGAGATGCAAGTGCACTCGTGGCAATCCATTACAGATTGCCAATGGGCTCTTGGAGAGTAAGAAATGTTGTGCTGTGTACATGGTTAAAAAAAAAAAAAAGCCACAACAACAAACATCAAGGACAACTTGTTTGCTTATGAGCGACATGAAAAATCCAAACCGGGTCATGGTAAGAGCACAAGAGGAGGAGCAATGGAACAGCTCAGTGATTTAAGCGCCCACTGCACAGGGCTAGATGCAACCTGCAGTTGCAGATTTGAATCCCATCAGAGCAAACTCAGCTAGGAGTACCAATGAAATGGTTAACAATGCAGCCATCAGCCTCGCATTCGGGGGCATACAGGGCCAGTAACAGCATAGGCCCAAGCGAAGCTGCTGCAAGGCTGCTGATTTGTAGACGAGTGCTGATCAGAAGAATGCAGGTTCGTGCTGGTAAGCTCAAAGTGTTGTGTTCTAGTGATTTTAGATCAACCTTCAATTACCGGGGGAAATCCTTGGAGTTCCTCACTCTCCAAGTGGTAGAATGGAAGAACGGTCAAGGCAACCCTCGAGACGATATGAGCTGGTTTAAAAAGGTACAGTAAATATTTGTGACCATCACACAATAAGGGAAGGGTCGATACAATAGGTCTGCACAAATATATTCTTTAAAACAAAGTTGCGCATTGGAAATAGCTACAGCATATACAGGCAAATAAAATAATTAATATTCAAAGTGCTCTCACCTGACCCTAGATCCCCCCTGCTCCCAAACCACCAAGTTAAAGAGGTCCAATAGAACCTTTTCTGGAGACAAACATACCTCAGGAACATACTTACCAAGAAATGTTTATATTACTTAGATTTTATGTATATGGTACCTTTATCCAAAGCGTCGTACAAGTAATGAAATACGGTGCAAAAAAAAAAAAAACCAAAAAAAAAAACGAAAAAAGGGACATGAAGGAAAAAGGACATGAAAATCTACCTCCAATGACTACAGAGAACCTATTTGCTGCAAGATAATAAATTCCACTTCCAATAAAGGAATGATCCTGTGAGAAACTCGAGGGTATTCTGCAGAGAAGATCCCAGGAATCCCTTTAATCAGGTGACCATGGACGAACTTGTCCTCTCAGATTCCAACCCTAGGGGAATACGATCACATGGGTAGGGGAACCCAGGGTAATAGCCAAAAGGGAGACGCAGTATTATACAGAGGAAGGTGGTGAGGGGGACAAAGTCCCCGAGTTTTTTGGGTTATTCCACTTCACACCCAAAGAAGCTCCCTTAATAAAATCCAACTACATGTCTGGTAAATCCACTAGGAGCCCAAACCCTGTTACACTCGGAAACTACCTCTCCCAGAACCCCTGTTCTGGTATGTACTCCCCAAACGCTCCACTCATTCTCTGTTCCTTCCCTCTGATTACTATCTCCCGCACTCCCAGCCTGCTCAGATAAAAAACTACTGTTCCCACAACCCCCCCTTATTTATGACAATAATCCAGGTAATTTCCATTTGCTTCACAAACCCTGTGAAAGACAACAGACTAATAAAACTGTTTACCAGACATGCCCCAACCCAAGGGTCAGGCAAAGTCAGGCAATTGACCAGAACCTAGATTTGTAAGCTGTATGAGCTGGCACTGCCGATTTCTTTTTTAAGCTTTATTTCGGTTGCTTTCATGTACTTTCCTTTAGATAGGTACTTCATGTTAGTGGGGTGCAGACCCATTAGTCCGTACCACTGTGCTGGGCCCATTCAAAAAGCAGAAAAAAAACAGACCTAGGCACGCTAGCCTTCGGTGTGGGTTGCACAACCCAATATCCAAGGCTGTGGTTTTAAGACATTTTTTCAAAGGTTTTTAAATCTAGTTTATCGTTATTATTTCTTGGTGTGACTAAAATTGTATTCTTGATTGCTTTTCTTTTCCAAGATACAATTTATTAGATTAAATTTGAGTGCAGATAAGGACTTTGCCAATGCATTGCGGACTTAACTCAGTCCTTCATCGGGGCCTATAATTCTCACCTGATTAGTGTAATCATCACATTTAACCCCCAATAAAGCACATTCCCATTCCTGCGATTAAAAACAACAGTGTGTTATGTTTATCAATCATCAGAGACCCTTATAGTCGTCGTTTACAGGCTCCATCATTGTAAGCACAGCAATTAATAACGTTAACACAATTTTGTCATAAGGTTGGGAATACCATTGTGTGCACATTTGTTATAATTGAAATTTTACATGTAATCCCCGCAAGACATAACATCAATACACCGGCAAAACGTAGAGAACATATAGGAAAAAATAAGCAGAAATAGTTGTGAACTTAATGCAAACCCATATTAAATTTATTTTAAATTCAATATCACCATTGCATTAGCTCCTTTGTTTTGTGTTATAGACACCGTACGTGGAGCCCTGCAATTCATAACATTTGGTGGCACTGTAATTCACTGTATGTGAAGTCCTGTGGTTCTTAAGAAGGATTATATTCCAATATAGCCACTATGCCCATATGAACATTTAAAACTAACGGCATATGATAATAATGTAATGACTTCCAGGGTTTACAGAAGGATTGCAGGGTTATGAATTGCATAGCTCCACCTTCGGTACAGAAAACCACTTGAGTAATGCATTAAGTTCCCAACTGTTTCTGCTTCTGTTTTCCTGTATGTTCTCTACGTGTTGTCGGTCTATTAATGTTGATATGTCTTGTGGCCTATTAAATGTGTGCACTAGGACTCCAACCGGCCCATAGAGCTTGGGGTTACCCAATAGCACTTCCAGATGAGGCAGCAGTACCTGTGAGATGGATGGGGATGCACATTCATACTCTTGCATCAAATAAATAATGACAACTCAATTGTTTGGCAAAGGGAGTCCGTTAAATGACAAGTACAAAAAAAGGGGAGTTAATGGATATCAGCAATCGCTCGATCGTCCTTCTCGCTTCAACTCCAATTCATTTAATAAAAAACACATCATTTATACTAAAAACTCGTCATCACTGACGTGTAACGCTTAAAAAGTTGCATGGAATTCTATTGGTTCTAGGAAGGTAACTTTGATATAGGTGCTATATCGGTATATGGTCATGAAGTGAGGGGATTGGATAAACAGTGTCATGTGGGGCATCTAAGCCCTTCCTTCAAAATGGCTACTGTAGACGTCACTAAAAGTACGATGTCTCGTTGATTCTACTAACTATAGGACCTAGATTACTTGGTTCACTACGATTGGGTTGAGAACGACCCCACTGCTACTTTCCCGCTGGCCTAGCAGCGTGCAAGGAGTTTGTTGTAATTATTGGAGGGAGGTTCAGTGGTCATGTGTCAATTATTTCTTTGTATTTTGGCCTTGACACTGCTTCTTGATCTGGAAAAGTTAAGGTGTCTGGCCATGGCACAAATCCATGCGTAGGTGTGAAATTTTCATCCCTTCTGCTTGTTTGGTCACGTGATTTTGACACATTGAAATCGTCTTATTCTCCATGTAATTAGTGTATTTGATTTACATTTTGTCAGCCATCTTTTCTTCTGTGGCTTATATTGACCTTTCAGCATAGGATACTCTGTTCTTCTCTTCATTAATTGTATCCACTGTTGGGCTATTTCAGCTGGTACGACCTCGGCATGACTTGCCTTCGTCTGGGTTTTCGCTCAGTCCTTATTTCTTGATTTTCCTGCTATGAAGTGATCCTCTTGAGACCTCAAGTAACCTTTGGTCGGTTCTGCTCTGTAGGTATCAGCAGGAGAAGCAAGAAACCAACAATATGTAAGTGTGGCAAGGGCGTGGTCAGAAGCAATTACTTCACGCCATACTGCCCTACCACTCAACCCTAGAAGCTAAACTATTGTAAAAATCTTCATACTGTGCCAGCATTGCATTTAGAAGGGCGCCTTTACAGCATCCCTGTGGTATAGTTGCATTTAGAAAGTGGGAATTCTCCGTTGACTTTAGAAGTGTGCCTAATATCCTCTCTGTGCAAAGTTGAATTTAGAAGTGTGCCTAATAGCGTGCCCTGGTTGAATTTAGAAGTGTGCCTAATATCCTCTCTGTGCAAAGTTGAATTTAGAAGTGTGCCTAATAGCGTGCCCTGGTTGAATTTAGAAGTGTGCCTAATATCCTCTCTGTGCAAAGTTGAATTTAGAAGGATCAGGGTGTACATTGATGAGACTCCCTTAACATTTTCAAGGGAGCAGCACTTGATAATTGTGCAAGATGCCTGCCAACACGTCAGCCAGCCTGAACTCAGTATAGGAAAAGACAGAAGTCATGCCACACCCAGTGATTTGGAGGAGCACATCACTTAGTCCGGACTTTATTTTTCCTTTTTGGTTGCTGCATGCAAATACTTTGGGGAATCTCCAGAGGGGCAAAATTACACTCTTGGCCCGGTTGTTCAAGGAGAATGGCTGCAATGGCACCCTCTGCACCTATGTACCCAGCTGCTATGCGTATATTCTTAAGCCGCTCCCACTTTTTTTTTTCCACCAGGACTGGAACCCTGTAATTTTGTTAACATTGGGAGACCTGCAAAATTGTTTATTCTCACTGCCTGAAACCATCCCAGGTAAGTAGGCTCTAACGCACAATAAGGCCATCCATAAGGCCATCCATAAGGCCATCCTGCAATGACTTAATTTCCCCCATAGGGTGTGATTTTTGCCCCCTCCCTACACCCCAAGTAGGGCTGTGTGAAGCAGGCACAGAACCAAAAGTCGTATTCTATGGTATAGGGTGTCCCTAGGTGTTCGTTCTAGCGCTAGGACTGTTTCCTTGAGTGTTCGCACCCCTTGACATACTTGACAAAATAAAGCTAGGAAAATGTTGTGAAGTTCTTTTTGAACTCAGAGAGACATCATTCTGATGCATTATTAAGAAATACGAAACTGACATTTGAAGGTAGCAAGTTAATATATTTAATATCACTTCTATTTCCTACCAGCTCCGATTTTGATTACACCTGCTATGGAAGCAGCAAATATAACATAGCATATTGTCATACATATGAAGAGAGTTATTGTACAAGCTAAGAGCATGATTTACATTTAATAAAGAACAAGTACAACTAATCACGTTAAGATACCAGCTTGAGTAACAGAGTTTATGTTATGTTGGTCTATACTAAGCTATGGTATGATCGGGAGTGGTGTACTATACCAACGCCTGCAGTCTCACAAAATGCATACAGTTTCGACTTCCACATTTAAACTCACGCTTTCAGGGCTCGCTAGCTTTCATACGAATTGAACAAAAATTCCTAGCAATCAGGCCTGCTCGTGCCTCTGCGCGGGGACCTGTGATGGATGTATCTTTCCATAGCCCCTTGGATTCGGGTTCTTCTGCTACGCTGTGTGTGCGTGTACCCAGCCTGTGCCTTTAAACTTTTTAAACTGTGCACTCTCCTCTTTGCACGCTAGTGCCTATAAACGCATAATGCAATGAACAGTAAACACCCTAACTATTGCCATTGGCAATACCGGTTCATTTTGGGACTCAGCATCTGTCAAAAACGGAACGCCAACAACAATCAGCTTCAAGAATAACTGTAAAAAAAACAGCGCACTTGAAAGGGTGGTGGTGAAAAAGTATGGCTTTTGGGATTTGTACAACGTTAAAAGAGGGTTCTCTGCAGGGACGATTCGGGTTAACGATTACACTAGCCACCATGTGAGAAATCGTCTCTCGCTTGATCCATGAGATGTAACACACTTAGGTGGACTGTAAAAAAGTTTCAGCAAATGTTTTCAAAGCAGTTGACATTATGTAATCCCGCCAGTAAAAAAAAGCAGTGCCCTGCGAAATACCAAGTGCATCTCCTCTGTGCAATAATAACAGCCTGCGCCCAGATCGAACGCGGAAACACGTCTACTACGGGGTCCGCATTAATACTTTTGGTCCAACCTACGGCCACTTGACATTGACAGAGGCGTATGGCATCTGCATGTAGTGCATGATAAAGGGGCATTATATTCTCAAAGCTCGCTCGTTCTCCGGGTGAGACAAAACACGTGAGATTTAGCCTGAACTGTACCGTAATCTAGAGAGGAAGTGAGAACATAATGTAAAATATGCCATTAATAAAGGGGAGGCTCGGTTCTAAGCTAAGAGAACGTACCTGGTAACTGGAGAGCTCGGGTTCGTCTCCGGTCAGCCCTTTCAGGCTCACACAGTGCAGCCCAGCTCGCTCCCCATCCCACACACACAAGTCGTCTCCAAGGGTGAGCATCAGGTTGCGGATTAGGGCCCGGCCCGGGCGGCGACTTCCCGCCTGCTCCCTTAGCCGCACAAACACCACATGGTTGGCCAAAGCATCCCGCCACTGCTGGCCGCAGCGACTCGCCATGGCACCTAGAGCTGATGCCAAACGGCGGTCACTAAAGGCTGCGCGGGACCAATTACAATCCAGTACTACAGGCGGTGCGTGACATCACAATCAACAGACTGACGTCATACGGCCCACAGCCAACAGGGGAAACCACACGGTGGAGACACATGCGAAGGGAACGATAAACAGAAAAGAAGGGCGAGTTCGAACGTCCAGGCTGCTCGAAAAACCGGCGGCCATGTTAGACTAGTGGTTCTCTAAATTCGCGAAGCGGAAAACCTGTAGGGGGTGTGGCGTGCGGGAGGACCTTTATTTGCCTGCTGTTTAAATGTTACTAAATTGGGGGCATCCACATGTGAAAAATCTTTTTTATTTGTACAAGATCTTCGCCTTGAAATAGCAAAGGGCTAATTTACCAGAACACCATGTCCCTTTTTGTTAATTGTTTTATAGTGTTTATAATGTATGTCGCTGCGTAATAAATTATAAAGTGTCCGAACTTGCACACTCAGCAGACTATTCATATTTCTAGGAAACTGTCAATCTTCCTGTATAGTGCGAACATTCGACTTCCGTATAGCCGAGTCTGTGTGTTCGATGATGTACACGGAGCGAAAGAGAACTTTAGCGCCTCGCCCATTTTTTTATGTCTCCTTATTTTCCAGAAGCCGCCTATAAAGAACAGCTATTCACATAACCCATAGAGTGCAGAATACTAGCCTGCGGGACACCTGATCCCGCAATTTCACGCGAGCAGAGCCCCGCCCACCTCCAGCAACAGAGTCTCTTAAATAGCCGCAGAGTAGTATCGGTCCTGGTTGGTGAGCAAGGGTTTTCGGGTGTTGGAACATGGAAGCCTCCTTGAAGCATCGGTCGCTGTATAAGGCCAGCTCGCCCCACTGGAAGGAGACGTACAGGAAGGTGGGTTCATATGAGCAGTCGGTGCATGTTTCATATGGTCTAGCTGTCGCGGTCCCACAGCCCCACCTCCTCCTCTCCCGGGTTTCGAAAGTAAACGTGCGGGTAACGCAGCCCCTGGGTGTAAGTTTCTCAAACTTCCTTTGCTTGGTCCGGGCGTTCCACTGATCGCATTCGGGTTCTGCTGTTTTGCACTGATTAAACTTGCAGGACGGTCTCTGTTCTGGATATGTCGTTATAGCAGTCACATGTTCGGATGTTCCAGTGACTGAAGTGCATGGAAAGAAGTAGTGGGACTATGTCCCCTGCTGGCTTGCCCCACTCCCCCCCCAACCCCCATAGCCACGCACAGTACAATCCCCAGGCACATGCACCTGCTGTTTAAAGGTTGTTCCGTGCAGTGCACTGAAAGTGCAAGTTTCATCTACTTCCTACACGCTTATTTCAAAACGGAACGGTTGCTTTTTAAGGAACTGTGAAACTTCATTAAAAAAGTAGAGGAGCACAGTTCCCGCCCACTTCGACCACTGGCAAGGCATGACCCGGGAGTATCTTGTGGTGGTAAACGTTTCGGTTTTCTTATGTGCTGCACTGCGCTATGCGACACCAGAAGACAATTCGGCGTTACAATGAATAAAGCCAGGGAGCTGGTGACTTATGTCTGCATCGGGCACGGGACAACCGGATATCTGGGTGCATCGGCAGACAAGTCTATGGGTTGTACGACTACAAAGACTTGGCAAACCCATTGAGACCGAATGGGCTGTAGTCCTTGCTGAAATGTCTATGCGTCCTTTTTTACTTATTTTTGTTCAAATATGAGCAAAGGAGCTTCATTTATTTCGCCGCCCCCAATCAATCAGGCTGAGTGAAAAGGCGGCTTTAAAAAGGTCTATACGTTGCGATTCAATTTATTTAGGATTAGTCTGCTTGAGAATCATTGGGACGTTGAACTGCAGAGTACACCATACAAAAAAACAGCACTTAACAGGAGCTGTGGCTGGCCAGGCAATGGCACCCATCCCCACACCGTGTCTGCTGCAGCCACCAATACAATGGTTACTTGCAAAAAAATATTGGTGCTCAAGTTTCCCACGTCTTCCTGATTTTCTTTCTGAAACTTTTAGTGTGGCTTTTCCCATGTCAAACTAAAGACTGAAAATCCCAGAAATCAACATGAACAAATTAGATTGTGCCCTACTGAAGCATGCATGGGGGGGGGGGGGGGACTTGAGAGCTCCGCAAACGTTGGCTGGATGGTGGTAGCTGGTTACATGTGTTTTTACTCTACCACAAAATGCGGCAAATCCCAGCTCGCGTTTCCTCTCCCAAACCTACCCCCTGCATTTCCCAACATATCTTTGGTAAAAAGGTGCCATTTCTGGAAAGACTGGCCACAGTGGAGCTGCAACACCTTGTATCTCCTGCGTGGCCCTCTTGACTGTTCTCGCAGAGACCCACGCTAACCTTTGATTTCAGTGTGTCTGTATTGGAGTCTGTGGCATCAAACTCGTTTTCTGGAGTGAGCACAAACATGTCAGCTTTTCAAGGTATATGTTGTAAGAGGATTCAATTCAACACTACAGCTAAGTCAATGCCTAGTCTGGGATACTGAATGGAAACCCTTATTGATATATCTTTATGTCCAGTTCATGCGTTCTGGATGACTACCCCTATATAACACCCCTCTCTTGGAATCCTCCTAACCCCACTGAGCCAAGAAGTAGTTCTGTTTTGCAAGTTAAAAAGGTTTGTGATAATTTAAACTATGTTTAAATTATCACACTTTATAATCATTTAATAATTGAATATCACACTTAATCTGATCAGTAATCAATAATGGATAGTCTGGCACTAGCACACTTCTTTTTAATCACTAAGGAGTTGACAGGAAATGGATAAGATAGCAACAATACTTTTATGGTTTCAAATGGATGCAATGTGGAATGAAATGCAGTACAGAAAATAACTTGATAGGATTTCAGCAAAAGACAATGTAATCACTTTCGTGGACAATTCCCCCCCTCTTTTTTATGCAATGCAAGGAAATGGAAGGAAGGCACACAGTTCTCAGAGATGCAATCAAATGTGATTCAGTTCACCCCAGCAAGCTTAGACTACAGAAGTTTGAAACACAGGCCCAAAATGCTTTTATTTGTGCTGGCAATGAAGTGAAAAATATGCTAAAATGCTTTTAATTCCCTCTAGAGGTTCAGGCTGAGTGGTATCTAGTTAATATTAGTCCAGGCTCACCCTAGCAATGATTTAGGAATGATTGGCAGGTTAAACAAATTTTTTCTTTAACGGAAGGCAAGCAGCAGATTTTTACACGTGGAGAAACTTGCAAATCGCGGCAAAATGTCAAATCGCGGCAGATTTTTCCGAGTGCGCCAGGCGCGATTACAGAGGAACTACAAGGACTATCAATATCGTTTTGGGGTCCTAGGACAGCCTCGGATCTCAGCTTCCAGATGAAAGTTACTGCAAGTCTCTAGGACAAACGGTCACGGAGATATGAGCAATTAAATAAAGGTCGTTTTTCAGATTTGAAATTTTAAAGTTCAGAAAGACAAGTGACAGCTAGCAACTGGGAAATGACAAGTGACAGTTAGGAGGCAGTTCTAATTAGGTTAAAATAGATTGAATTATATTATTTTAACTAAGAGATTGGTTCTGCACAGTTCTACTATGTACTCACAATATATTTAGAAATAGAATGGGCCTCGCCACGGATCTGGTCAGGTTTTGGACTGGACTCCGGTTCAGCTCTCTGGTTCTGCTAACAACGGTCTGGGTCAGCTCTACTCTGCCTCTGGTCTGGTCTGGGTCTCTGAAGGTGGATAGATTGAAGTCTCTAGGTTGGCTCTCTGAAGGTTGATGGAGGTAAAGTATGCATTTTCCGGCAGAGCTTCCAGCTGCAAATGGATTTGAAGGTCCCTATCTGTCCTGTCTGTCTGATTTTATCTGTTTTTAAAATGGGTGTGTGTGCAGCATCACTAGGCTCTACCCCTCTCCACTTGTCATTGGCCAAGCTTTCATTTCTCCCCTGATTGGGGGGAGCTAAGTTGTGTCAGAGTGATGTCATTTTACAGCCTGCAGAAAGTCCACTCCTCCTGTCAACTTGCACACAAATCTAGATTTGAACCAAATACATATTTGCAGAGGTACATATTGTTTTAAAATCATATGCACCCATCATGCATTACAGGAGGTATACCCTGTCCAAATCTGCTCTTCCTGAGAGCTTGCATTCAGAAATGGCAATATTTTGCACTTTTTAACTGGTTTGCAATACCGGACATTACCCCAAATTTACACACATGTGCGCAAGGAGTATGGACATTAGTTGATGAAGTGTCAGATTTTTCACATGCACACATTTTGAGTAATATCCTCTTTTCCGCTAAAACCCCCCTGAACATACCACCGGGTCCTAACACGTCTTAAAATGTGGGCAGAAAAATCACAAGGATTATGGTGTCATTTAAATAATTTTCACAAGTCCGTACTATGAGTTATTCATCTTTTTAGAGTTATGTTCTGGCCACAAAGGGGTGTGGTTTCCCCCCAGCACAAGGTTGAATTTCTGGTTTTTCCAGTTCTGCCAAGCCAGCTTGCTCTCACAGGCAGTGCCCCTCCCCTGTCCTTCCAGGAGGAAGCTCCATTTACGACTCCCGCCAATAAAACATTTGCCGGAGTCAGGACAGGGCTTTGTTCAGAGCTCCTGTATTCTGTGGGGGCTCCCCTTAATTCAATTATCAGAGAGATGGCATATCCTTAGTGTGGCCAGCAACAGGCAGATAGGCCTGGGAACACAGCTGTGACTCAAGTTTCACTCCTGATGGGGGGTAGTTGCCAGGCAAAATTGGAATCTCTTAAGCCAGTTTTTAGCTACATGTCATTTCTGTTCCCCAGTTTTCTGCATTCAAATAAAACTAAACATTTTTACATATGCAGCTAGAATGCTGATTCTAAGTTTAAAACTATGACATTTAAACAATTGAAACCTATGTGACACTCAAAAGTAGGTCACTCGGTCAATTTAAACATTTAGATTTTTAGTGTCTTTCAGTCCAAATTTACTTAAACTGCTGAAATCCACAGCTCAGCCAGTCTTGTTATAAACCTTCAAGTCACTTCAGAATATAACTTTACATTGGATCCACCTCTCAGTAAGTCTTTCTTTGGCTTGCCTTGGGTTCATTTATTCAGTTTTACACAAAAAAAATAAAATCTGGTGTTTTAAAACGCCGGCTTTTTGATAGTGGTGAGTACTGGTACTGCACCTCTTTTTGGGATTTAAGAAAATGAATTCCCAACAGTTAGGGGTTTGCTTTTGGCAATCAGCATTGCCATTCCCAATGGTTTCAGACTACTGTGTGGGTAGTCCAATGGTGGTTTTAGGCAGTGTCCTTCTGTGCCCACAACATCGGCAAAAATGCGTGGCAGCCTATTCTTCATGCATTTCCCTGTGCATTTTCTGGGAAGCTCTGGCCATCATGATGTTTTCCATGTCAGTACTGCACAGTTTTGAGGTAGGGCTTGGATGCGTGGATAAAAACATCCCACAATGTAGTGTTTTCTACTGATCGGGGGAGGGAGGGGGCTTCAGAACAATTATATAATTTTTGCACACCGTCGACCAGTGTGTGGTTTCTTTTTTGCACAAGGGTGCACTTAACAGTAAGATTTGTGTACGTACAACAGACTAGAACGGGCCTAGTACTTGTCCGTTATTAACCTGATTGTTGAACGCTTTCATGTTGCTGTGGCCTATGTTTGCCTGAATTCAGCTAGAATAGTTTTCTCTATAGGTTTTAATGCAGATTCCCCCTGGCTGCCAATATCGGTAACAATAGTTGATCTTCAACTTGACCCGATGAGGAGTTAAGTAGCCCCAGCGGGTATTTAAACGTGGTGATTAGCACAGAGCTTCCAACTTGATGAGCTCTCCTCTTGGACTACAATCCTGTTATTGGTTAACTCTGTGCTATAGAAAACATCTACCCCGCCCCCTCTAAATATAATACAATAGTAATGTCCTAACCTTTAACTTATTCCGCTTCTAAGCACTGTAGTCTAATAATGGGTATTCTGTTAATGACAAATGTAGCCCCCAGAAATTACCGAAAGTGCACTTTTGCGGTCTTTTGTGATTTTAGACTAAATGCCTCCATACTAGAATCAATAATTCCCAAGAAAAGGCTCAGCATGACGGCATGGTTTCACTGCTGGGAAATCAACAAGACATCCAACTTTCTTATTGCCTGTAGCTAAGTGAGACTGGGTTATGAATGCACCGGCAAGGGGCTTTTGATTCAGCTTCCTATAAACCAATCTCGGGATTATACCGCGTGCCTTTTTATGCCTGGCTGGTCACTTGCAACTCGAACTTTAACCCCCTCAGTTTTACCTGTCCCGGGAGAGTTTGCTTCCTGCTATCAAATTACAGGTTGTCCATGTTGACATAGAGACCAGCTGCTCGGTCCAGTGAGATGTATGCATCCTGCTGAAGGCTCCATTGGAACAGTGGTCATTTAAAGGCCTATAATAAAGCATGTAATTGTCACTTCCACTACAATGTTCATGTTGTCAAGCTACATTCAACCAAATTATAATGGCCACCAACTATCCCAGTTTTGGCCCGTGTCTTTTGTGTAAGTCTACCCTCGGAGGCCGGTATGCACTATATGCCCATGTAGCAGCAAGGGAGTGGTGTTCGGCTGAGCCACAGCCAGGTAGCAAATCAAACGCCAACGTATGTTCTCCTCTCCAAATACAAAGGAAATGAGGGCCGAATGCTACTTTGCCATTGTTTTTGCTCCTCAAAACTATAGATGGTAAGTATGGGTATGATGTACACACCCTCCCCGTCTGCTTTTCGAGGTAAAATCGGAAAAATGGAATTGAGGCAACATTTCCTAATCCTAAATGAGGGCCATGTCCATCTACATCGGTGACCCTGGTATTGCATCTTGATTGCCTCTTATCTAGGTGTGGCAGCTGTAAATTCTATTGCACCTATGGGCAAGTAGCGCACTCCAGCTATCGTCCATGTTCAGACTACAGGAGACTGGCCTGAATTTTGGAAGGGCCACTATTGAGGGCATTATGTTGGAATTGCCTGCCCCTTCCAGTGTACCGTTCCTGTAGACAAATTACACAGGCTTATAGATGTGGAAAGGGCAAGCTTTACTCCCAACCAACATACGAGTGCTAGAATGGCCCCCTTCTCAACCCTAAATATGAAACAATGGTACCGGAATATATAGTTAAAAAAATGCTTACGAGAATAGTGTATAGACCCAGCTGGCCCAGTTCTAGATTTGCCTTTTCTCCCAACCAATCCAGTGTTGTCTCATCCACGACACCGTAGGGAGCAGTCTTCCTTTACTCTGAATGAATTCAGGATCTTAAAGGCCGTACAACCAATGTTGATGGGTTACTGAAAGTAGTGGCACCGTGACCCCGGCAAGGGACAGCGGCATGAAGCGAGGTGCAACACATTTGTCAAGGGTTCCAGTAATGCTGATCGAGTTGAAACGGATGTCGGTTAACTGCCATCGGGTAGTAAGTGGCTAAAGTGTGCTTTAACTTCAACAGTTCTGGAATCGGGAATAAGTGTAATCGGCGCTGAGAACCTAAGTCTAGGCTCGTTTTGTCCCAAGGGGGTGAGGGGGAGGGTGGAAGGTGGCAAGTTGAAGTTTAACCAAAATGTTTACTAAAAACTACAGCTTTTTCTTAACATCTGAGATAACACGTATGTGTATAATATATGCGAAAATGTGACATGATTAAAATGCTTAATTTTTTTTTTTAAATGGTTGCAAAAAGTAGTGGAACTGTTAACTTTATTTAAAAAAAAAAAAAAGTAGTGGAACACTGTTCCCGCTGTCTTCGACCACTGTGAGTACAGACTGCTTCTAGTATTCCCATCACGACACTGACGGAACTGACTAGTGTCCGGCATCAACATGGCGACCATTGTGTAACGGAGCAGTATATAACATGGCAGGCACAATGCAAGATTGCATTAATAAACCTTGGTGACTGTTTGCAATGAGTTACTTTACGTTGAATGGAAGCTTTCTGTAGACGTAAACCTAGTGTTGCATCATGCAATCTCGCATCGCAGTGGCCACATTGGTAGTTGCTGTGATCGTCCTGGTAACCTGCGCTAGAATAGAAATTAATTGCTGCTTTCTTGGAAAGACCGCATTATTTGTATCTTATTTCTAATTTATAAAGCGCTTTGTTTCTATGATTGTGATGGAATGAGACTTGCATTGTTTTTCTAAAACTTAATGGCAGCCTGCTAATACACCATTTCTTGGTTGGCATTTGATATCAATTTCGTACTGATCTACAATATCGCCTGTAGTTCTTCCTACTCCAGCCATAAAATGAGCAACAACGCAACGTTTGTGTGTACTTCTGAAGTAAGACATTAGTGAGATAAAGGGCAAAAAGGCACTCCCTTTTCAGTGCAAAGCTCCTGTGGAGTTTGCTGCCGTCGGTGTAGTTTATGCTTGCCCCATGTGCTCTGAGAAGTAGACATGTCATGTCTTCAGCTCTGACTGCGGTAAGTGCTTTGTATGGTGTTGCGTCAGGCATGGTAACTGACCACGACAGATGGACTAGGTGGCCCTGCCTGTTGTAATAACTTGGAAGCTGATGAACACCCGAGCCAGCAGGTAAGTTATTAAGTAGATTTATTGTAGTTCAATCCCAGGAACAAAACATTTGCATGTCCTTTCCAAGTCAGCATAACTCCAACTGCCAAGCTTAGAACCCTCACACACCAACACTCCACTCACACTGACATCACTACATTCCATTCAGCAGTGATGTCATCCACTCAGCTAGTAAGCACATTACAACACTTCTCCCTCCTTTACTTTGTTGGAAACAGAGAATGATCACACCTAAACCATCACCAGACAAAAACCCCTGCATATACGTGTGGCCAGCACGTAATGCTCCAACTAGTTACACCACTGGCGACAAGAAACTGCCCCCAGAGAACACCAAAACCCCGACACTCCAAGGAACAGGAAAGTGCTCCACCAAAGGAGTAAGAACCCAATAAAACCTACATGGCACCCCCAAGATACTAACACTGTGCCAACTCGTTGGGCAACTTGACACATAAGTGTCTACCAAGTCCTACGCCCAACTCTACACCACTTCCACTCCTCCCTTTATAACAAAACAGAGAGGAACCCAACGCATTCTACAAAGGGCTCACTCCTTCCAAAAACAGAACTGGACAACCTTCGAGAAACAAAATAAAAACTACGCACCTCCACCTGTTCCAAGCTGCCCCTTAGAACCTAGGTCCTGCCACGACCCAGCGTCCCCAATAGATAACTACCTAACACTCCTCAACCCTCAGTGCACAAACATCCTCCCGTCCTAGTCTGCACCCTAGGACACCAGGGCTGCCACCCCCGGGCACACTCCACACAGCTCAACAGAGCAACAACAAGCACAACAACGGAACAGTTCACCACAGCACCCCTAAGGATACCACAACACCACAACCCTGAACCTTAGAGAACCAACCCGCAAGATTGCGGAACACAGCCAGGACCAACCACCTGAACCAGTCACGCACCAAACACACAGTAACCACCACGGACCCATGGTCCAGCTTACTGCACAACAAAGTGCACTTACCCTCACCGAGGAACCAGGTCCAGCCTACTGCCATCTGCAGCACACCTACCACACCTTGGACCCCAGGTCCAGCCTACTGCCACCCGCAGCACACCTTTTACATACCTTGGACCCCAGGTCCAGCCTACTGCCACCCGCAGCACACCTACCACATACCGTGGACCCCTGGTCCAGCCTACTGCGAAGCAAAACGCAGCACACTTCACACCATGGACCCCTGGTCCAGCCAAACTGCAACACGCAGCCCTCACCACTCACCATGGATCCCAGGTCCAGCCTCACCTGCTGCACCACAGCAGAACGCCTCAATAACCAACCACTCCCACACAACGCAATGTTCACCTCACTTACCAATGCAAACCCCAAAAACCAAGGTGGTTGGCATACACGCAAAACATTGCACACATTTTCAAATACAAAATGATGTGTAAAAATGCATTATTTCCGTTAAGTATTGGAGAAATATAACTAAGTGTATCAAAAATACACAACACAGGATAAACAATGCTGTTCAAAGAAGCAATTCAACCCGCAAGTGCTCCCACCCACGAGTCCGTACAACCAATAATGGAAATCCAACCTGCAAGAAAACATGTTAAGTATTGAACAGTTCCACCTGCAAAGAATTCTTAAATGAGAGAAACTATATGCAATTTAATGCAAAATAATGCAGATACACACTCAACCACATCTCTTTAGCACACAATTTGCAATTTCTCAAAACACACAAAACAATCACCCATGCACAACTCTCGGCGCGCGCACTCACTTACTCATACGGGCCCATGCAACACACACACTTCAGTTAAATACAACAGTAACACTACATTTTTCACTTTTCACTAGTGAACCGTCCCATAAACAGGAAAGTCCTCTCGCTCGCATCAAGCTGCCGCAACATCGGGCTAGAACTCTCCAAAGCCCATGTAGCACCATTACTCCAGTTGCAGACCAACCGCCGAATCCTGTGTTTCACCTGGTCTGAGGAAAAACAGCACCCTGAATGCCCCTCGCCACTTTTCACCAACACGGGATCCTTACACCCAACGCAGAACATGAGGGCGTCCAGAATATGCAAATCAGTGTAGAAGTCAACGTCCCTCACCTGGTACCACCTGCAAACCACCGACGCGCACCCGCAGATGTCCATGAACCACTCGCACCGATCAGTCTGCCAAGTCTTTTGGAGGACCCTCGCGGCCGCTCTCCTCCTTTCAGACACACCGGCCCGGCACGGACACTGCGTTCGTAACAGGAAAAACAATGCGAACATTCCTTGCGTTCCAACAGCACACGCTGGAACGCACGCCGTAAGACAGGAAACGCGATAACATCAACGCGTTCTGCCACGCCCCCATGGACACATGTGCATTCGAGCCTCCTACGAAATGCGCGCAAACAGTGTTCACCACGGAGTTCCTTTAAGCGACAAGCTACGTCACCATTGCCATCGCAGGCACCGCAGCGCTCACATTCCTTACGCACCTCCATAGCATGCAGGCACGCTCACGCGCCAACCTCCTCCCCGTGCGCTGGTACAGTGTCCCTTGCCACGCTGCCCCAGAGTTGGAAGCTGACAGCGCGGATACGCTGGGGCAAACAGTTTGCTACTTGGAGACCCCGCACACCGACATGTGTGCCGCACAGTAATTCCAGGACCCCCACAGGCAGCCAAGAGGGAAACAGCACCGACCTGATGCCACACGACACCAGGCACCCCGGACATCCACCAGTCACAAACGCCACCCGTAAGACTTGTTCCTCATGGGAAACGCTCCACACACCGACCCGTGTGCCGTACGGTTCCCCAGGCACCGGCTGTTGATTTGCCAGTCACAAGCTCCACCCGGAAGACTTGTTCCTCACGGGAAACGCTCCACACACCGACCCGTGTGCCGTACGGTTCCCCAGGCACCGGCTGTTGATTTGCCAGTCACAAGCTCCACCCGGAAGACTTGTTCCTCACGGGAAACGCTCCACTTACCGACCCGTGTGCCGTACGGTTCCCCAGGCACCAGCTGTTGATTTGCCAGTCATAAGCTCCACCCAGCCAGCTTGATCCTGGAGGCAGACGCTCTCCAAAGCGCTGCACACTGACTTGTGTGCCGAACACGATACCGCCCGCAGCACCACCCGGTAACTGGGACTGGAAACCCACCACAAGACCAGCTGTGCCAATCTCCGCTGCACACCGACCTGTGTGCCGACTAGAGTCCTCAATTCAGCACCACCCGGCCTGCTGAAAGGGATACCCCACCCAGTCAAAACAACTCTGGGTTCCCAAACTTGCTGAACTTCTTTATGGACATGGATCATTGGAGGGCAATGTTTCCTGGTTCTTGGATTATAAGGGCGCCCTGCTGGTGAGTCCTGTGCATGAGGAAAGCCCCCTGGAGTACTTGGATTAAGCAGAGGGGTGAAGTCTGGGCCTCTGGCTTCTGTGATCTGGACTATAATAGCGCCCTGCTGTTGAGTCCTGTCCCGAGAAGGGAGGTCCCCTGGAGCATGTGGTTTCAACAGGTGGGGTAGGTAGAGTTGGACCGTAGGTTGAACTGGGTTATCAAGACCCCACTGAACAGGAGGTTGCCATGTGCTGCTTGTGGATCAGGTCCTGGGCCTTAAATAAAATATTCCTAGGAGCGGGGTTGCTGCTTAGGGTTACCAAGCCGCACATTGGTTTTCCTCCCTCTTCCCAGCCTGGGGTCCCGCCTGTTCCTGGTTATACAGACTGATTTGGCACAGTCCACTTTACCTCGACATTTCTAAATCCAGTAAGGCCATGGACCAATCTATGGGCTCATTAGACCTACTGCAATCCACTAAATCAGTCGTGGTAGGATCAACAACCATGGAATCGTCTCCCACACTGGATCATATTTGTAATCAGTGAGTAAGGGGGACATTGCCTAACTCCTGCAATCTATCCAGAAGGAGACTGCATTTACTCTACAGGAGTTGGAATGGGTCTTTCCGAAAACTGTCAATTTCCGGCAGCAGAGCAGCACCTAAATTACATGGATACAGGTTTTTGTTATCGGGTTCACTCCCACGATCGGCTTTAGCAGCGGATGGTGGCATTAGAGAGGAGCGGCTCAAAGACGCGCTCCAGGAGAAATGATATTCAGATCTGTGGTATCCCACAGGAAGTTCTCGATCAGCACCTCTAAGCATATATGGGCGACCACACACACATCTTCTAAAATGTTCAACAGCGCCAGAATCTCCTACCAGATGTACTGGCCAGGGTTATTTTTTCCGGCCTAAAGAGCTAATTTTCCAAAAGGCCAGGACACCACTCATTAAGTTCAGAGGAGTGAACTTCATTTGATGCAAGGCGTGATACAGAGGTGCCGGCAGGAGAAATCACTTACTAGATAGCTGCAAAAAAGGACATTCCATACAAGTGGGGTATTCTGCTCAGACAGACTGGAAAAAAGGGAGGCCTGGACGAACCATCATTACAGTTTGATGCTTTGATAGTTGCCCGTTTCTCCTGATACTGAAAAGGAGTGGTTGTTGACACCTTGATGTTCTCTTCTCAAGATGCTTTTCTGGGGCCAGTGAGGCTGGTTATTTTTTGTACATACACGCTATATGGGTAGGGTGGCCGAGTACCCACCCCCATTGGGCTTATTGGTGGCCTGATGTTCGCCGTCTATTTTTTTTGTTTTTGAGGGTTTCTTTTATTCTGTAATGATGGAGGGGGTCAGAGTGGTCTATTGTCCGATGTCTGTATGAAAAGGGGTGGTAGTGTTTGTGACAAATCTGGGTGATCTTGAAGTGGTCTCGCTAAATATTCAGGGGCTTAACTCCCCCATGAAAATAACGTGTGATGGCTAAACTGCTTTAATTCAATACGTCGTTCTGAAACAAGAGACACTGAGTCGGCCTGACCCAGGATTCACTCTAAAAGGGTCCCTCTTTTATATTTTGCATCTCCTTAAACTAAAAGGGCCGGGGGCACTATTCTGGTTGTCCATTCTCAGAGATGTATATATATATTTTTTTTTAAAAAAAAAGTTTTACTTGGTTGCGTCCGCCAGGACCTGCAGGGGGCCTTGGGTCTTCACAGTAGTCTCTGGGAGGTAGACCAGACCTCACTGTTCTCTATGGTCCCAAGACACATTTTACACTGACCTGTTTCCACATATTGCTCAATTTCAGAAAGGGGACCGTCTAGTGGGAGGGTTTTTTAATGTGGTGCTTGTATTTTTTTTTTTTTTTTTTGGGGAGTAAGAGGGGGGGGCTGTCTATGGGTCTGCCCAGACTAAGGGGGTGCGATGTAAACTATATCTGATTCCCTTATGGCTATTTACGGTTGGTAGATAGTTGGAGGTTGCAGCACCCTGAGGGAAGGCCCTGTACTTTCCCATGTGCACCCTAGCCACTCCCGATTAGACTTTCTTAGGGTACAGTTCCTTGATTTCTACGATATCCGGTACCTTTATTGGGTTGGCAGTAGTTTCAGACCATTCTCCACTCATGCTTCAGGTGGATACTTTTTTAATGGGTGCTAAAAAGACCTTGTTATGGAAAATATTACTTGCTTACTGATGTGGCCTTTAGTGCAATGGTTTCAGAGAGGATGGCTTGATATTTTCTGGAGAACCTTACTGGGGATGTATCTGTTCCAATGGTCTGGGACGTGATCTATCATATGATCGTTTATTTATATAGCGCCTTTACACAATGTGTTTCAAAGCGCTTCGAGGCAAGGGAGGGAACAAGGGAAAATAAAACCACATTCTTGCATGCCATGAAGAGTAAGGATGTGAAATTAACTATCCTACTCGGCCAGACGACATTTCAGATAGTGCAAGAGCTAAGACATAGATAAGGAAGGGAGGGGGAGAGTGGGAAGGAAATGGAAACAGACAGGCGACTACCGTACTAGGCCTGACGACATTTCTGGTAGAGCTGGCGAAAAACAAAAGGTGAGGGAGAGGGGTGCAGAAAGGGAGGGTAGGAACAAAACAAGCGACTATCATACTAGGCCTGATGACATTTCAGATAGTGCTGGAGGGGTAGTGGGGAGGAAAAAAACAGTAATGGGAGGGTGGAGGAAACAGACGAGGTTGCTATCGTATTAGGCCCAGGTTCAATTCTGATAGAAAGTAAGGGGGGGGGGGGAGAAGGGGAAAGGAGGAGCGAACAGAGTAAGCAGTCAAAAGAGTGGAGAGCGAATACAAGTAGTACATAGTAAGCCAGGATACAAGATGAAGATGGGAACAGCATGATTCAGGGCCACCATGAGTACAAGATGCAAAGTAAGTCCAGCACGAGAGTTGAGAGAGTGACGCATCGTGAATGAAGTCCATAAAAGTCAAATCCAGCATTGGCCACAAGACGGTGATGGTGATGGTGAAGGAAGGCACCAGGTGGGCGGGGCTTTCTGCTGAAATCTGCTTTGCGAGGAGAGATTAGCTTGACTTCTGCTAGAAAGTGACTCTTGCGATCTCGGAGAGAAGTGACAGAACTTCACTCTTTATAAGAGGCAGGGTTCCCATAGGGCTTGTAGGCAACTCCAGGTGGTTAAGGCCGAACTTGAAGCCCTATGGGCATCGAATATTTCTTGCAAACATTTTTTACTTTAGCACCTCAATAAGGCTTTGCGTCTCCTTGCGTATAAGCTAAAAGCATGGAGCAAAAAAATGCTATTGTTAAACTGAGAGATGGCACTGGGTCTGAAGAAAGATTGAGATTCTAAAATGGGTATTTAGTAAAGTACTTTAAATCCCTCTTTAATGCGGATAGCTGGGATTCTGGGGCCCAGGAGACGTTTATTAGAGAAGCGCAGCTACCTTTTATTTATGCCAATGATCTTCATCTGTGTGCTAGATTAGTAATAAAACATCTCAGACCAAATAACTGGACAGACGCAAAGGAGATGGTAAAATAAGTAAAGCAGGGCGAATAAACGTGCAACAAAGCGACTCATGCAGGATCACAGTATCTTTTCGGTCATCTGTAGTTTATAAAATACTAGATGCTTCATCTGAGGTCATCCTACATGGCAACTGCAAAAAACCAATTGGATTAAGGGATTAGATCTACTCGTGGCATGTTATTTCCTCATTGGTGGTCTCTTATCTGGACACACCCATAGCTACTTCTACTCACGTGGTGCAAGGTCCTCATCATAGCAGAAAATGTGGCAGCAGAATAATATTTTTATGGCAGGTTATTCAAATTGGTGGGCACCCAAATCCAACCTTGGACATTCGGGTTGCTAGAAGCACATATAGAAACCGAGGTGCTTGATATGTCAGCTTTCCCTTGTTTTCCCCAGTCTACTCTCATCGTTGGCCCTCATGCCAGTGTCTTCTGTTTAAAGTTGACTTTGCCAGTCTGCCCTGTCTCTGGACATTTGAAGGACTGTAGGCACCTCACTATCTTGGTTTCAGACTTGATGAGTAGTTCTTGTTTTGCAAGCTCTTCGTGTGTTGCAAGACCATGAGATTGTCCATTTCGACTCTGCTTTTAAGACCATTTTATGCTAGGTGCAGTTGCCTTTTTGCTCACTCTATCCCGTATTAACTTCAATGCCCTTTAAATTCTTGCCTTTTAATTGTCCAATATTTGGCACCAGTAATTCTTGGTCCTCCTAATCTTTAGGAAATCCTTGCACATGCTCTGCTTGTATACTCCCTTTGTGCTTTTCCTTGATCTCTCGAAATTGCATCCTTGGTTTTAGAGCCAATGCACTGCTTCATGATTTTCAAAGTGGACCCTGGGCTCGTATTTCGAAGTAGTTGGTTTGCTTGTCATGAGCCCTAGTCCATCTTCTAATGGTTGTCATAAATGTTGCATATATATATATATATATATATATATATATATATATATACCGCAAGCTTCTACTTATTACCCAAACTGTAAAAAAAAAAATAGATTTGATCGAATTCGGTCACCTCCATTAGGTCACATTTTTTCCAACAATTTGGATCCAAAAATACTGCACATGAGATGAGGAGCGGGTGTGTTCCCCCCCCCCCCCCCCTGCTCCTTGTTCGGTATCTGCAACCTCAGGGGGTGGGGGTAGGAGGTGGGTTTGCAGGGGTGCCCCCCCCCCTGCATCTTCAACAATGAAGGCGGAGGACAAAATTTGCTCGGGCCCCTGGTTTCAATTAAACAGTCAAAACAGGGGCTCGATCTGCCCGCAAACAAATACCTTGTGTTTCAGCGTATTTAGATATTGACCAGGGAGGGGGTCGGGGGGGTCACTTCATTCATCTTTGTGTTCACACGTACTGCTGCATGGTGCACATATTTTCCTTAGTACTCTTAAGTTCTTTCATATTATTTCAGCATAGATTCATATATCCTCTTTGGGACATTCTTTTGCTGGTATTGGACTTTGTTTAATGTGCATGTCGCCCACCATTTTACTATGCTGCATTCCGGCAACTTTGCAAGGGACCTCCTTGGTAGCTTTCTTCCACGGTTTCAACATGTGGGTTTCTTCTGAATGGCTGCTTGAGTGCATATCGTCTTTCATATAGTCGGCATGGTCTTTCATATATTCAGTGTGGTATGGACATGTCGCATAAGCCTGTACACAGGTTCCCAATTGTGGATCCTTGCCTGCCTTTCCAATAGGGTGGTGGTGAGGGGGTGTTTACTTGGTAGAATGCTTTCTTTTGCTCCTCTACAGATCAACAAAAGCTTGAGAGCTCAATTACATTAAAGTATCCATTCCCTTCCTAATAACAAGGTCCCAGAACCTGATGGGTTTACTGCCTTTTTTTTTAAAATAAAAAAATATAATGTAGTGACCTTGCTCCCCAGCTTAGTTACTCAGCTTTACAAACATGGCTGCTGTTTCCCCTTCTATTGGCAAATCCTTGCTCTTGCTTATTGGCAAGCCAGCTAAGATCTCGCTCTTGAGATGTCATACCGCCCCATTGCCGTTCTTAACCACGACTTCCGAATCTATTTTAAGGTTCTTGAAGCCCGATTAGTGCATGTTCTCCCGGGTATAGTCTGAGGGATCAGACCGGCTTTATCACTGGGCATTTAGACCTTGAATAACGTCCATAGAACCCTTAATGCGGTCGACATGCAACCAAGCTTAAGCTGTATGATTTATAGATGCGGAAAAAGCATTTGACTGCATGGACTGGATGTACCTCTTCTGGGTGCTTGGTGGATTTGGGCCTTTGTTAAAATGATATGGGATACATTTGCGCTCCTGACTACGCATATAAAATTGGAGCTCTTCTGCTGGCTTGGTCTAGGGTGTCTGTCTCCACCCCCCCCCCCCGCCCCTAAAACCACCCAGCTTTTCACCTTATAGATGGAGCCCGTGCCAAAATTTAGAATAGCGGACGACATCCAGGGCATTTATTATAGCTGGGTTTCAAAAGACTTTTAAAAAAAATAAAATGTATATGCACCATCCTCCGACCACTCCCTAATATAGCCTCTTGATTATAATAGTTTGAATTTTTCTGAAGGCCCCGAGACAGGGGGTTTTGAATGTTTGACTGAGGGTTCCCTTAAGTATTTGGGAGTTCAGATGCACAGAATATTCCTGGTCTTTTCTGCTTCCAAGTGTAAATGCAGGCTCATCTCTCATGGTTGGGGCGAGTTGCACCGTTTAGATGACGCTAGTTTCATGATTATGTCGTCTTTCAGGCCCTCCCTGTTAGGCTTCCCAAGCAGGCCCTCAAAGATTTACAGTCCTCCATAGTAAGTTAATTTCGGCTAAGAAAACTCGGAGGGTCCCTTGACACATGGACGCAAAAGATAAAGGAGGGATAGGATTCCCAGATGTGGAAGTATCTTTATGCAGCGCAGTAGGCCCATTGGCTCGATATAAAGCAGTCAATGATTCAGGTTCCTTTGCCTGAATGGTGCTGGAGATCACCTGGGGTTCGCAGAAATAAGATTGCTCTTCACCCACGTGTTTGACTACTGGGCCAAGGCAGCCTGTAAATACCAGGGGACTACAATGCCCACCCCCCCCCCCCCCCTGCTTAATATGGAATATGTCAATCGGCTAGGTTCACTAGATGGGTAGTGGGAGGTTCGGAATGCTTGGGGCAGCTTTTTGATTCAGAACAACCCCTGACTTTAGATAAATGTAAGCAGGTTGTCTTGGTTCGGGACATTGATAAATCTACTTATACAACTTTGCCACTGGGTATCCGACGTGAAGTGTCCCAGCATGCTAAACGAGCCATAAGTTTGAGGAACATTTTTATTGGGGACCACCCTCCTCACTTGTGCTCAATACTCGCCTTTTAAGGCCCTACAGGCTCCATGTCCCGATGGGAGATGGAGTACCCATAGGGAATCTTTACATGGTACAATGTGTGGAGTAGAGCCGCTAAGTCCTCTAGATGTGTGAGGGAGAACCGTTATATTGCCATTTCTCTGGTATCTCAACCCCACACAGCTTCACAAGATGGATCCCACTGTCCCAGATTGACGATGTGCGCAGGCTCTGGGAAGCAAACTCCTTATCACATGTGGCTGTCTTGTGCAGTAATTCAATTTCACTGGAAGGAGGTCTTGGCTCATGTTAAGGGGATTACCGGGGTAGAACTTCCCCTGGAACCTTTGGTGTTGCTTTTGGGAGATGAAGACGGGGGCAATATAAGCTGACCACCAAAGCTGCCCAACTGCTTATGCACTTGTTAGTTCCTTTTCGAATGGCAATGGCAAGACATTGGCTGTTTCCCACCACGCCAGATGGAAGGGAATGGTGGGTTAAAATGTGGTTCATCGTAGTGATGTGCCGGATCAAAGTCACCCTGAAAGGTGTTATGTCTCAATTCCTTGCTGTATGGGGACCCTTTTCAGTTTGTTACTCAGATCGACAACTCGGGATCGTTATTTCCTTGTGTTTTTAGATATTTGTGAGACCCGTGCTGCAACAGGTCATTACTTGTTGTCTTAGGATTCTGGTGATTGGTCTGTCACTGAAAGCTGGTTTATCATTGCAGGAGTATTTGTTATCTTTGACAGCCTTGTATTTGTTCCTTTTTTATAAACCTTGAATGGCAAAGTCTTATGCTAATATAGATGTGAATACCTGGATCACCAAGGAAGTGTCCTCTCTCCCAACACCTATTCTGAGGGATCATATGGGATGGCTGGCTGGACCAGTCCTACTCTTGACACCCCTGGTACTAAAGACCCTGCTCACTGAAGGTGGGGGAAACACTGCAATTTTCCACCTACTGGTTGGGAAGGGCAGAAGCAGGGTCTTGCTTTGCCCTGGGTATTCTGGATCGTGCCTACCAGCAACTCTGGAGTCCCCAGCCTCAAGCCACTTGTGAGCTATGACATTGCCTGCTTAAATGAAAAACTGATATGTTTTTGTAATTATTTCTTTGCACCTAGTTCTTCATTCACATTAAAAGATACATTTTTACTTCTTCCAATCGGGCAGTTGGAATAGTAGTTTCTTCCTGTGGTACCTTGTGCACTGCTGGTCCAAAATATCCATGGAACTCTGCTGAGGAACTCTGCTGAGGGTGAAAGCAGGGGCTTTCTACATGACTTTTTCCCATTTTATTTTTAACTCCCTGTTTATATTTTGTTTGGGAGTAAAAGTGGCTGATACACCCCTTATTTGTAGGGCTGCCCGTCTCAATGCTCTTGAGGCCCCTCAGAAGAAGCACTAAGGGTTTTTGAAGTGGTCCTGTCCTTGGGCCTACCTAAAGGGCCCCTAGTTACTTGTATGAACCCACATTCTACTTTGTTCAAGCAATCTCTGCCCTAGAAATATTTGCTGATCTTTCCTGTCTGCCACTTTCTTTTTAGAGTGTGTAATATATATTTTTGTTAGCTTATTTTTATAGACCATTGGATGGGCATTCATTTTGGTACCACTGTACTGTTGCTGTTTTGGATGCTCTTTGCTGGTTCACATTCCTCTAGAAGCATATAGCCTGCCTTTGGCCTGTTAGCAAAAGCTGTGAAGGAAGTATACTGGTTCGACTGTACCCGTATCGGGATCAAGTATTTTGGGCTGAGTAGATGCTTTGGCCACTACTCATTCTCTGAACAGTCGTAGTTTTGCCACAAGTATCATATCCCTTTGTCCTTTTCTTCCTACAGAGTACCTGAGGTGTCATGAAGGCCTCTTCGAGTGGCTGTTTTTGCGCTTGGTGTAGATGGGGGGGGGGGGGGGGGGCCTATGGAGTTTCTGACTAGGCAGGTGCATAAAGTGCAACTACTCCTGATCTATACTAATGTATGCACAGCATTCTATTCTGGGATTTGAAGTCGCATGTTAATGCCCGCAACGTGGCCAGAACATGGGCCAGCTATCTAGGGTCTGTAGTAACCTTAAAAATACCCCCCAGTCCCCGCCCTTAGTTCTAGCCAGTGAAGTCGATGGTGAGGGATCTTGAAGTTGTAGTTCAAAACGTGTGGTGAGATGCAGGTTGCATACAACTGCGTCCTTAAAATGTTTTTTGAGGGGGAGGTGGGGTGTGGCGATCTGCTTCTGTGCACTCTCATCTGACTGGCGGCTGCTTCCTGTGTCCACAGCCAATCTGCAATGGGTAGCTTTGTCGCAGAGGGGTAGCAAGGCCACGGGAACTGTTGCGACTCGTGGGATATACTTGAGGGCTGTAACTGTCAACATATTATCATTTTTGAATCGATAGTGTCTCAAACCTGCAATTGACATTTTGTTCTTACAACTGCTTGTGCTGTGTACATAGCAGGGAATCTGAACTTGGATATTTTTTTTTTTTGCCAGATCTTCAAAGTGAGTCTTTAGAAGGGCCTCTTCTTGCACCAGATCTGAGACCCTGCAGACATGTATTTTGCATTACTCGGCAATGTCACAGGTGGTCATGTTTGTGTATTGTAAATTCACCTCTATCAATTTCTCATACAATGAGTAAATCGTCCAGTTGTGTAAGGTTTTCTAATCCAATAGTGCTAACTGCTGGCTGCTTTCCTTTGCTCTGCTGTGCGGAGGCCAGTATTCATGTCCCTTGATGATATGCAGCCCTCCTTCCCCAGTCTCCATTGATCCAGGTTTTTCCACGGCAGAAGCCCAATGGTGGTGCTGTTATGTGTTAGGGGATATCCATCTTCACTAATAGCTGTCACTTTAAATGTGCATTTGTTGGCCAAAGACCTTAGGAACTTTTTAATAGACCTAATTGACCCTGCACCCAACCCAGCTCTTTGATGTAGGCATTGAAAATGCTTGAAGTTGAGGATGGGGGTCCATTAAGCACCCAGAATGATAAAATCAAAGAAATACATTAGGAAGCATTTCCATTATAGCGGCTTGATGGGTATTGGGACACCAACAATTTCGAAATGGTGGTGGGGGGGCAGAGGGGAGCATGCATCTTCAGCTTGCCATGAAATTGCCGAAGTGGAGAGGAACATATGGCACCATTGTAAGTTGCTGGCTGCTTTTGGGAACTTTGACAATGATTCAAGCCTGCAAACCTGAATGCACACTGGATGGGCTGCTTGGTTTGTGATATATCAAAACCGTAAAGTGTATTTAGACTCTTGAACGTGAGGTGCTGCTTGTGGACATATTCCTTCCACCGCTTGTGCCTATAAAGTGCAAACCTCCTGTGTGCTTTCAGACCCTTGACTTGCACTCTGGAAAAATGGTGCTGGGCAATGTGACGAATCGCAGGTTTTCGTCTCTCTCAAAGGGGGAGACTTCCCGCCTCCACAGTCCCCTCCTTCCCTGTGAGGCTAGTGAGATGAGCCTACTCAGCAGGCCCCCTCCATAGGAGTAGAGGCAAGTGGGACCACAGAGGGAAAGACTGTTCCTTTGGAGACAAGGACTCCGGCTCCTGTGAGGAACTCCCTAAACATCTATATGGGAATACCGATCTAATGTGACCTTTTTTCATTTGGCTGAAGGCAATGCAAAGAGAAACCCATGTGGAAAAGAAAAGGGAAGACGTCTTTCTTTAACAAGAGATGTATATTTCACTGGGCTGAGTCCGAGGAGGAGAGGTATCGGGTAATATTATCCCATATATGGTCGCCGTAAATCTCGTCGGGGGGGGGGGGAAAGTTGTGGTGATATTATTTGGGTGACCCTATATATGGGGACAGGGGCAGCGGGGGTGTTCTCCCCCCTCGCCCCCCCACCGCTCCCATGAAGAAAAAAAGTTTGGGGGTTGCGTGGGTGTCCCCCGCATGTTCCATGTAATGTCCCCACAAAAAACGGCAATGTTTCGGCTTTTTTAATATGTATTTTTTTCATGGTGATATTTTTGTGGGGACATTATTACATGGAAGTACGTCAGTACTACTTCCTGAGGGAGCCTTGGCTCTGGGGCATTTGTTGGAGACTTGTAAGATCCCGCCCTAGCCAACTTAAAGCCTTGCTGAAAACTTTACTGGTGCAGAAATCACCTTAACAAACATGTTTGTCTAAGGAATTGGGCCATATTTTGATTTTAAAATTGGGTATCCCTATACACGTTGTAGCCAAACTGCTTTAAACCCTTGAGCCTACACCCGGGAATTGTTTTGCGGGATTGCCAAAAGTTAGGGGACGAAGAATTGTGTAAGATAACTTGTCTAGGAGATCTGTTTAACAGCTGGTTATATGGTATTACTGTGAGCATGTATGTAATACACGTACACTCAGTTTATCACAGGGCTTCATTTATTTGTACTGGTGTATGTTCAGATGGGCATGGGGAACTCAACCTTGCAACAAAAGCTACAAGTCATGTTCTGCAATAGTCGTGCGCCACCTAATTCTAGACATACTCAACTCAGTACACCATTTCTTTCTCGTCAAGCATCCATTCTTACCAGGCATGGTGACTAAACCTTCTGCGTCCTGCAAAAGCTGTGATCTAGAAAGCGCCTGGAGTAACGGCCCATCTTACTTTTCAAGGCAGTAAATCTAGACATTGGGCCTCATTACAGGTCTGGCGGTAACCCTACCAGTGCTACCAGCGGGTTGCTGCCGGACCTGTACATATTTACTGGTGCCTGACTTCCCGGTGCCACCAGGAGATTACAACCCCGGTGGCCCGTAAAGTCAGGTGCTGCAAGTCACTGGCACCAGTGCTTCCGTGACAGTCTGCCTACCATGGCCACTGTGCTCGGCAGGGTCAGACCTTCAGGCAGACCTGCAATATGCCATTCCTGAAACAGTTCCGGTAAGCTTACCAGCACCCTTGTTTCCGGACCGGCCGGGTCCTAATGAGGCCCAGAGTGTCTACTGCTGTTCCATCACTTCCTAATTAAAGCAGCACCCGTTAGTAATTTTATGTGGTTGATTCTGGGTGGGCCCTTTATCTGTTCCCCCTAGCCGACAAATTTGGGAGCACTAGTTGACCAAGAATTGAAAAGCCATTAATTCTGGCCCTTTTTCGGGAGGCTACGTGTCCCAAATGGTCGTTTTTACAATGCAGCATGGAGGCACACCTAAAACTAAAGCCATTCATGCGCTCTTAACAGTGTGCATTACATGAAACCAGATAATATACCACATCCTCTCGCCACCAATAAATGCCTCATTCTACAAATGCTTCAGGCCAGATCTATTGGCTTTGCCGAATCCCTCCAAGTATGTATTTGGACCTAAATCCTTTCGAGGTTAATACATTGGGTGATAACCTCTAATAGAACGGTGCTTGGAATCGGGAGAAACCTGGCGTGATATGATTTATTTATATAGCGCCTATACACAATGCTCCAAGGCAAGGGAGGGAACAAGGGGAAAATACAATGATGTTCTTACAGACCATGAACATTAAGGATACAATGACGTTCTTACAGGCCATGAACAGTAAGGATGTGAAATTAACTATCGTACTCGGCCTGACGACATTTCAGATGGTGCAAGAGCCAAGACCTAGATAAGGAAGGGAAAGGAGGAGAGAACAGAGTTAGCAGAGGGAAGAGTGCAGAAGTCAGTTGTAACAGTGTTGCAAGCCAGGATACAAGATGAAGATGGGGAACAGCATGATTCAGGGCCACCATGAATACAAGATGCAAAGGTAGTCCAGCATGAAAGTTGAGAATGGGGGACGCACTGTGAAAGAAGTCCATAAAAGTCAAATCCAGCATTGGCCACAACTGTAATGGTGAAACCAGAATTTTATCAGGAGAGACTCCTGCAGAAGTAGGCTTGATGGGGAGGGGGGGGGGGAAGCAGGGTAGAAGTATTGTGCAAAACAGGCCACAGAATGTTGGGGGGAGGGAAGGACATCAGAGTGGGTGGGGAGGGACACATGTTGGTGCATGCTTACCTACTGTCTGAGCCGAGGGTTGGGCCCTGGGTACTCCTAGTCCAAGCAGGAATTGCCCTGTTCTTCCTCTGCTCTTCACTTAAAGAGGGGGGGCATTACTGTTTCCTTACAAAATGTATAGCTTTGTTTATTTTTTGTTTGTTTTTTGCTACTCACTTAATTTGCCTCGTTTTCTTTTGCTTCAACAGCGATGTGTGGAGCGGTTGAAAAGCAGTCGCTCGCAACTACTGGACCGGTACAGACAGGTGTCGGAGAGCGAGCCTTGTGGTGTGCAGCGCTCCCTCCTTGTGCAGGAGGTGATGGAGGAGGAATGGAAACAGCTGCAGCTCACAAACTCCTTGCCTTCAATGTGGGGCCGGGGTAACTTCTCACAGGTCTGTACAGCTTAAAGTTTTTTGGGGGGGGGGAATAGAGACTTCCGACGCTCCCTGTCTTTGAGATCTGTTAAGTCAATTGCGTCTCTGTGCATCCCTTTTGTATCTTTCTGATTTCGGCATGCTGGCCAATATGTAACCCAGGCCAACAAGCTATCTGTCAATGTTTCAATGTGAATGTGGAAGTCCACTGTTTTAAGCAGTTTTGGCTCGGTGAGGAGGGTGGTGCAGCATTGTTGGGAGTGTCTGGCGGTGTCCTTGGTTTTGACCAGATGGTACTTGATCTCATTTCCACCATTGGTCTTGGCTCATAGGTGCATTTTTGGGAGTGGGGCAGCAACTGGAACAGTTCCAAGTTAATTTCTCGTTCACTCTTGTTTTGGTATGTGTAGATGAGGTTCCATTATGGGGGTCACATGGTGTCCCAAGACACTATTTTAATATGAATGAAGAGGAGTGCTTGTTCTTTATGAATTGGCGGGCCTACTTTATTGGACAACTTGGTATTTTGCAAGGGGTAATGGCATGAAGTGTATCGTCTTGAAAGGGGCGTGGGGGGGGTTATTAGTTTTGGTGACTATAATGGGATGTTTGGTCCTCTGAAGTTTACCAAACTGTGCCATTACGTAGCTGTAGGTGTATTTTGAATTCTATGAAGACCTGTTAGTGTTGGCAGCCGAAGGGTCTAGATTGGCAGTAATAACCTATGCTCAAACAAATCCAAAGGGGTTGCTCTCTACAACTCCAGATATAACGGGTCTGGATGCGGGAGGGCACTGGTGGAACTTAGTTTGGCTCCTAGGATGTTGAGATTTTGCTTGTGTAGTTAATGTGTTACTATAATTGGTCTTCTATAGAACCCTTCTACCATTTATGGTGGCCCTGTTCTGTAGGCAAAAAAGAGGTGTGGGTGGATCATTGATGGGAGAGGCAGATGTGAACACCTGTTTCACGTCTACCAATCTACTCTCTGTAGGTTGGTAGACACTTGGGGGCATTTATTCATAGGGAAGGGCTTAGAACACGAGACTACAGTGCTTCAGATCACTCCTCTCTGCCTTGGAAAGTCTACCCAGTAGTACAAGCAACATGCGAAGTCTTATGGAAAACCAGAACTTTTGGTTCAGAGAAAGGGCTGCTGGAAATTGCTGTACCACAGACCCTCCTTTTAACCATCACGCTAACCTACGCTGGTGCTGCGCTCCCTTGCCTACTGCAACCTCTGCACGTCGCAAGCAGTGACCAGTGATCCGTGCAGAGGCCAGAATCCTTGCAAATGTTTCCCAGCAGTCTAACGTGCCTCCCACAAACTCCTCACATACAGTGCACACAGTCCCAAACTAACCCTCTCCACTCACGAGGTCTTGAGGCAGCACCAGAGCTTGGCTTTGAGTGATGCTGCAGCTCTGCAGTGGACTCTTTGCAATGACATGAGCAGAAAGGATCAGGTGGAGTGTGCCGCCCGCCAACACCCTAATTTGGACAACGTCTAGATCACTTATTTCGTCTTGATGCTAGTTCCAAAAGCTATTGAAAGACGCTGCAGTTAACAAAGACAGAATTTTGAGATGGAAATAAGGATAGTGAAGGCTGGGAGCTATGGAATGTCTACCTAGCGTTTAGAAATCAGAAATGCATCCAGCTCCATGAAAGCACTAAATGGCACCATATCTTTATTTAGAGGGAAGGAGTGTTTGACGTGGCAAGTTTTTGGAAGAACAGTTTTATTATTTTTTCCATTTCCTTCCGTTATCTGTTAGTGCTTGAAATAAACTAGCATAGTTAATTGCAATTAGTAGGGGATCTTGGGAGGGGGCAGAATAAATGGTCAATCTTCTTTAGAGGGTGCATTGAGGGCCCATTACACTGGGGCATTTCGTGAGCCACCAGTTCTCTTCCCCCTTACTTGCACCAGCAAATAAAATGTGGAATGTTTTCTGGTTTGGTTTTGAGACTTGTTGTGACCGGCTATGCTGGATTGATTTTAGGGTCTGTGGTGACTGGTTGTAGAATTACCTGATTTGCTGTCATATTTGGAGTATTAAAGCAGAGTCCTTAAATATGCTCTTTTCAAAAGAGGTGTTTAAGTGGGGCTTGGGCTCAGGAAAGGCTCTATTGTATCATTGGGTTGATCACTCCAGAACCAATACATAGGGGAAGTTACCTGTAGTTCCTCATAGCAGAGACCTTTGCTATGAGGCAGGATAAATTGCCTGTTGTAGCAAGAACTGTGCAGAAGTCTATTGATGGCCACCATTGGCTTGGATCTGGGTAATTGTTTTGTTACTCAAATCTGATCATTTAAACAAATGTTTTTTTTGTCTACAAGTCTTCGTGGGTGGTTTTGTGTTTTTCCTTGCTGTTCACAATATATGGTTATTCAACTGCAGATAGGAATTCTCCTCTTAATTGCAGGTCTTTGGCATGCTGCAAGATCCTGATGAGCTTGCGTTGCTAGAGGAAGTCCAACAAGAGTTGATCTTGGAAGGTATGTCTATTTCCAACTTGGAGGATAAACCCTAATTTTTGAACCCTTTAGTCTGTTGTTCTGGTGCATTACAAGCTAACCTTTGCAGTACTTGGGCTACACAGGCATTTGACTTGTGCTTGGCCTTCTGGCCTGGCAACAGCTTGCTTCTTGAAAACCTGTTCACTGCTAGCGTCTGCAATCCTGCTAGAGATGTGTAAGATAATTCCATGCCCAAAGGGAAAAATCTGGTAGATCCATCGCTCCTGTTAAAAACAAGGAGAAATGGTCTGACTGCTTTATCAAACTATTGGATGTGGTAAGGCCATGTAGTAAATCTTGTGTATAGTTGGATACTGGTCGGATGGGTGGACAGTTCTGAAAACAAATGGAAGAATAAGTGGGTTAGCCAGGGTTATACGGTAACCATCTAGCACAGATGTTGGTGCAGATTGCGCAGTCATTGATTTAATCGAGGTTCCTGGCATTTGTAATAAACTCTTGGTGCTTTTTCAGTTCTTTGTAACATTTTGTCCAATGTGATCCTTTTTGTGTTCAGAGCAGAGAATGGTTGAAGAAATTGAGAGGGTCCTGGAGTTTGAAGAGGAGTGTTTGAACTCTGTGATCGATCTTAACGCAGAGACCCAGATTGTCTGTCCTGTGTGTAACCGGTAAGGAGCCTGCATGACTTATTGGTCTATCATAATTTTGTTAAAACGTCTGAGCTAAAGGAAAACTCCTCCTGCATGGGTAGGCCAGGAGCAGGTGGCACAAAGAGCTGTGGCTACATTTAAAGTATCGGCAATGCAAGCCATTAAGTTTTTATAGGTGAACCCCACTCTTCAAGCCAATAGTCATAGCATGGAGGGAGGTTTCCTTGTATTGTGCGCTGAACGGCTTCACGGCTTCGAGGCATGTATTAGTGTGGTGCTGCATTGGTAAAAGCATATTCTTGTGCTGTTCAGTGAGGATCGGTTTTGCTGAAAAATTGGCTTTGACGATATAGATTCTGGCCTCTGCCGTACTCCTCGTGCTCTGTAATCTAGTGTTCCTGCTATACTGGGTGGAGGGGGGTGCCTTTTAACTTGGTTACACTGATTGCATTGTTCCATGATGTGATGTATGACTCTTCTTTCTTCTCCAGAAATAACCTCACAGTTACCAGTCATTTTGTTGTGTGCGCCTGCGGCCTGTATATCCATGCCCATGTGAGTAATTACTAAAACATTATATAAAAGGGGGCAGAAATGGGCGTCTGAGTAGTTTGTTATCCAACATTCTTGATCAGTGTTTAACACACTGGAGATGTGGTTAGGATATATGTGCGGTTTATGTAATTGAATGGAGTTTAAATCTTGCAATCTGTATTCATATAGTGTCAGGCAGGACAGGCTTCACTTCAGGGTGCTTGAAGGATCAGCAGTACAAGCAAGTATAAGGTAATTTGAGTTGGCTGTAGGGAGGGGAAGGGCAAGTCCATAGGGGGCACTTGCATCATGATTAAAGGGACTTTTTGAAGGACCGGCTGGCCATCCAAATGGTGGTAGATGAATACGTTGTTATGGGGTAATTTTGTATATGCCATATAGGGCTTTGTGGACCTGGTGTAGCAAATTGACACCTTCTCCTATGGATAGTAAGTTTGAAGACTTTTTAAAAAAAATGTAATTATATTTCAACCAACAAAACAATGCAGATGAAATATCCAGTACAAGATGCAACAATACAGTTTCAAATGTGTACATCATACAATTTGACCTTCACTCCCCAAAACCCACCCCCCTAACGAGCCCATCAAATCAGTTTGCTCTGTGTTCTCGTCGCGCGGAGGGGTCCGTTCTCTGTTGGAATCCACCAAATCTGGCGTTGTTCCAAACAGTTCCGCTATCCGTGTCTTCCAAGCCAACAGGGTTCCTACCTCTTCTCCCCCTCCCATCATACTGGACTCCTGCCATACCATAGTCTCTGCTTCCGGCCATTTTTGCAATTCCCTCCACCATATCTCCACCCTTGGTTTATGACAAGCCTTCCATCCCATTGCAATCCTCCTTAGCCAGCACATATGCCAAGTCCTTCAATTTGTTAACATGCTTCAGCTTCTGCGATCTAGGGAACCCCCCTAATAGACAGGCCCAAACTGATTCTACAACCAGTGTGACTTCTTTTATTTGCCAGTTTCGCCGATATCTCGCTCCAAAAGCGCCCAACCACGGGGCAGGACCAAAACATAATGTGTCATATCAGCCTGTTCTTCATCACATTTGGGACATGCTTGTCTGCCTGCATTTTTAAATTTTGATATCCTCAGGGGCGTCATGTACGCCCTATGCGTTTGTATTTGTTTCAACCTAGCATTTCTAGACACCTTCTGATACCACAAAGCCCGCTCCCACATCCCATCCTCCATAAGAGCTCCCACCTCAGCTTCCCAATCTAATCTAAGTTGCATTGGTTCTCTACCAATCCTAAGCATCAGCATGTCATACAGCCTTGAAATCTCGTGCCCTCCCTCTGCGATATCATATATGGTGTCTACAACCTCGTCCGGCTCTACTTCAAGAATGGTTTCAGGCCAAGTTTTCTTGATTTCCCGCACCAATCTGTAATATATTGACCTACGTGTAGACCTGTTTCCTCGCCCAACGCCTTAAAACCCGTAATGACTCCCTCCCGCCAAACATCTCCCACCGTTGCCAATCCCACTGATTCCCAATGGTTCCTGAGCAACCTTCGCAGTTGCACATTTCCCTTAGCCAGGGCCACCAGCAGTATCTGCGGGGAGCACAGCGCTGGGATTATAATCCTGCACGCGCGGCGCCAAATCCTCCAACCTAGTGTCATCATGTCGGGGCGCCCCTGCATTTCCATTTCAGATAACCAGATAATTTCCTTTAAGTAAAATGGGGCACTGTCTGCACTAAACAATCTGGATTCAGGGGTACTTTCATCCGAGAGCCATTTAGCAACATACTGCAGTTGGCCTGCTATATAGTAGGGGAGCCATATCCCCCCCCCCCTTTTTCATAAAAGTTTTGCAGTTTCCACAACGCCATCCTGCACCTGGTTCCTTGCCACAAAGTCCCTGCATATACTGTCAAGTTTGGTAAAAAAAAACTTCCGAGGTATGGGATGTTTCCGAAATAATGCAAGTGTCTAGGCAAAACCACCATCTTAAGCATTGCACTACGCCCCCTCATAGCTAGCGGCAACTTCCCCCAAAATTGCATGCTTTTCTCTATTTTCCCAACAGCTACTTCCGTGTTGTGCTTATGTTCTTGTTCAATCGTGTGATACACATCTATCCCAAGGTACCGAAAGGTATCAACCACCCAGGGGACTTGCAATACCGGCAGCTGCTCTACAGGGAGTCCTTTATAGTTACCCAACGGGAAAATTAGACTTCTGAGGATTCACAGCTATTCCAGACAACCCCGCATACCGATCCATAACCTCCAATATATGCTGGAGATTCTCCTCTGGATACTCCAGGTACAGTAACATATTGTCTGCATATAAAGAAATAGAGTGTCGCTCCCACCCACTTCTATGCCTATAGTATCATATTGTTGTCTGAGATATATAGCCAAAGGCTCCAATGCCAATATGTATAACATGGGGGGGGGACCATGGGCATCCCTGTCTGGTACCTCTACCTAACTGCCATCTCTCTGAGATGACCGCTCCCGTCTTAACTCTAGCAAGCGGCGCATTGTATAACATCTTTGCCCATCTTAAGTATCCGGGCGCCATCCCAAATTCTGCCAGTGTCGACAGCAGCCATGGCCACTTAACAGAATCAAAAGCCTTTACCGCATCCAAGGACACTACTGCTAAGTCACTCTCAATTCTCCCCGCCCGTTCAATGACTCGATGGAGTCGCCTATGATTGTGAGTTATGTTCCTGCTTGGAACATAGCCAGTCTGATCCGGGTGTATGAGTTTGTCTATGACTTTTCGCAATCTGTTTGCTAAAACAGCTGTTATCAATGCTGAATCAAGACAGCAAGATACTAATGGTCTATAGGAGCCACAGCTGTTCCCTGGCTTATTCGGTTTAGGGAGTGGAACTATAATTGCTTCCCTCAATGACTCTGGCAGCTGTCCCGTCTCAAACGCTTCATTTAGCATATTCAGCATCGGAGGGAGCACCTCCGCCATGTATGCCTTATAAAACTCACTCGGAAACCCGTCTGCCCCAGGGGTTTTGCTAGTGGGCAATTGTCTCACCACCGCTTCTAATTCCTCTAGAGTGATTGGTGTATCCAACTCTTCCCTCTCTTCAGCACTTATCCTGGGAAGACCTATATCTTCGAGTGTCTCTCTTATCCTCTCTTGATTATCCTCCTCGGCATCCCCATACAATTCACTGTAATACGTGACAAATTCCTGATTAACTCTCTCCTGGGTTTCCGCTACACTGCCGTCTTCCCTTGTTATTGCCCTGATGGTGGGTCGGGGGGGTCCCACTCTTATATAACCACGCCAGAAGCCGTCCAGTTTTGTCCCCACCCGCGTGCTGCCTCTGTTTCCTGTAATTCAATTTGCACAACCTATCCCAATGCTCTCCACACTTCTGTTGAAGCTGAAGTATCCGCTCCGCATTTGAACTAGTATCAGCCTGCCTTTGTGCTTCCTCCAAGGCCCTCTCAGCTTCTCGTAAATCAACCAGGATACCACCCTCCAGGCTTTGGGATTTCGCTATGGCCACGCCTCTCAACACTACTTTAAAGGCCTCCCACAACGTGCACGCCGAATCAACACTACCCGTGTTCTCCTCAAAGTAATTTATGATCTCCTCCCTTACCTCTTCTTTAAACGCAGGATCTTTAAGCGCTTCTGCCCGGAGCCGCCACGTCGGGATCCTTGCTCTAGGAGGGCGGTATTGCCAGCTTACAAGCAAGGGCGAGTGGTCCGATAGGACCCTCGCTTTATATTCCACCCGCACCATTTCCGTTAGGCCTGACGTAGCAAAGATATAGTCTAGCCTAGTGGACAACTGTTGTGGGGCCGAGTAATGAGAATACTGTCTTTCTTGGGGGTGCTTCATTCTCCATATATCAGTCAGGTAAAAATCATTAAGCAACGCTTGCAACACCCGTGCCGCTGGGGCTGGTTTTTCCAGCTTCTGATCTATCCACCTTCGGATTCAGTACAGTTAAAATCCCCACCCCAATTACCGCACTTCCCATGCACACACCAAGGGCAGCACTCAGGGTTCTGAAATACATCGCTGTATTCTGATTAGGGGCATATGTATTGATTATACTTATTTCTCTGTTCTCTACCAGGCCCTTAAGTATGACCATTATCCCATCCGCTTCAGCAGTTTCCTGTAATACATGAAGGGGGGACATGCGGAGCCACCCAGATAAGGACCTCCCTGGCATAAGCAGAGTATGTTGAACCCACCACCCCTTGCCATTTCTTCTTAATCATTTCCAGTCTCTCTCTTGTCAGATGGGTCTCTTGTAATAGCGCAACATTTATCTTTTGTCTATGCAAGTATAGCGGCACCTTATTTCTCTTCAAATAACTGTTTAGGCCCCTAACATTCCACGTGATTATTTTAAGGTCCCCCATGGCTCGTTATGATTTCCGTCCCCACCCCAACTGCGCAGACCACCGCTCGTACCCATTCTCGTCTATATAGGCTCTTAAAACTCAAACTCCCCAAAACTATATACACCCCAAACTCCCCACTGCCCCCCCAAACTGTTGCCCAGCTCCATCCCTGGATCTCAGGCTCCCCCACATCTAGCCCTGTCTAATACGCTCAGAGCTCAGTAGGGTGAATAATGGCCACTTAACTATTAATACTAAATGCGGGTATGAGGACTAGCCCTACGAAAGCTCCTTGATAGAAGCAAGTCACAATGCACTCAACACATTATCTATCATACTCCAGTCCCGCCTACAAACAGGTCGCAACCATGACTATAATCAAGTCCCATAGTCTGTAGCCGCATCATCTCCGTGTACTCCCATTACTCTTTACTTATCTCGATCACCTTATTCTTCCGCCTGGATGTCAGTCTCCTGGGGGCAGCCCTACGTATCAAGCAAACACATGGCATCCTCCGGAGTGTCGAAAAGTAAAGTTCTGTTTTTATGAAAAACCTTCAATTTCGCTGGGTAAAGTAGCATGTATTTGCAACCCGCCTCCTTCTCTTAACAGCCCCAAAGTTCATTCGGCTCCGCTGTACTGTCAAGGTTTAATCCGGGTAAGCCGTTAAGTTTGCCTCCCCCCGTTTGATTGTTCCTCCTTTGCGAAAGTGTTCCAGTATCCTTTTCCGATCTCGATAATTAAGGATTTTGGCAATAACTGGCCTAGGCGGATTGCCTGGCGGCGGCCTCCTCATCAGAGCCCTGTGTGCTCGTTCCACAGCAAATCCCTGAGACTCCTCCAGTGATCTCCTGCAGAAACATGTTTTCAACAAATTCCGTGGGGTTATGACCTTCCATTCCCTCCGGCATCCCCACAATGCGGATGTTCCTTCGGGCACGTCCTTCCGCTTCCTCCGCTCTACTCTCTAGGTTGCCTACTCTTTGTACCAGGGCATGCAGTGCCGACTTATCTGAGGCACAGTCTGCTGTATTCAAGCTCCCTTCTTTCTCCAGGCTCGCCGTGCGCTCCGACGGGGACCTCACATCCTGACTGAGTAAGTTCACGTCTTCCTGCACTTCCCCGACCTTAAGGTCCAATGCTGTCTTCAATTCAGCCACAAGTATTTCAAGCTTGGCCTCCCAGGCTGCCTTCAAATCCGCTTTCAGGTCCGCAATTGCAGCCAGTACCTCCTGGTTTGGACCCGCAGCGGCCATGCCACTCGCAGGGGGCTTGTCTTTAATCCTAGTGCTTTCCGGGCCCGGCGGTGTTCTGGTAAATTCGTCCAACGTGGGTTGCTTCACTTTTTGTCTCAGACTTGTTAGACATGACGCAGCAGCCGTATGTTTTGGGTTTGCCCACCGTCTGTGTTCCGCAATTGGGGGGAGAAGGGCGCACACTACAATCCAGTGTCCAATGGTCCTACCCCAGCATGGGGGGCCTCAGAACCTCACAAGCTCTGCCAGCCTTCTCCTCGGCGCACCCGATTAGCCTTTGCATACGCCAAGATACAATGCCACTGTGGTTTCCTCTCGTTGGTGGCGCAGTCTGCATATGTTACAGGCCATCTGCCATAGTCTCTGCCTTGGTTACACTGATGACACATCTCATGCAGTTCGTCTGCGCTGTTGCTTACGTTGTAATGGACTGTGCTCTCCCACGTAATTAAACAAAGTTCACTCTTTCAGGGCTGTTCCTGCACTCCACGTCATCCGCACCCACTAGAGGGGGCGCTCTCTTCTTAGTGTCTTAGCACAGTTATCCCGTTTCCCACCGTGCCATTAGTCAGGGCCCACTGGGTCCCTATAATAGCAATGCCCTAGAACCATAAAGGGTGTCTTATTGTGAGATGTGGATGCACATTAACACCCTTTATGTGAGCTCACAGCCGCCCTAAGTCTCATCACTCAGAGGGTTCCCATTGAATCACTTCGCAACTCCAATCAGATGACAATGTAGCCTCTACCAAGTGCCTGCCCGCCATCCAGCCTCAGGATCCACAACAGTCTCGTCGCAGGGAATTGTTCACCAGCCTAATCCCACAGTCCGGCTCCGGCGTTCACATTAGCATGCAGGGGGGGCTGCTTCCGTACACCCTCCGCTCCAGTATTGGGGCACAGCACACAGTTTATTTCCCAAACTTCTCGGGGCATCCTCCGCTCATCAGCCCACAACAGTGCATCTTTCTGCCATCCAGATCTTCTGTAGCAGACCCCAACCGCAATCCGTTCTGAGCGCGCTCCAACTGCACTCTAGGTGTTCCCTGCCCATTGATGTCATACAGATGCCATTTTGCGCGTCTTGCATAGGGGCTACTTCCAAACAAATACTTGCTGTAATTACCGGTTCCCTCCGCTGCCCCGGATCAAAATGTCCACGATATATACACCTCGTATTCTCACAGCAGCTGTTAATAAGTACAAACTAGCAGCAACAGAGTTCACAAATGTCTCAACAGGATACATGTGGGATCGTATCCATTGCGTCATTCGCCAGTGTGCTTTTGCAGCCTCTGCCCCGGATACGCCTTGCTGCTATATTGTATTCAGCTCGGTGTTACAGCTACACTTAGCCTCCAAAGCGAAAGCTCCGCAGTGAAAGCACAGAGCCCCACATACCTCCGCTGACACGCTCCTTCTTGTGCGGTCCTCTGCACTCGCAGACTGCTCGCTTGCTTCGCGCTCCTTCCTGCGCGGCCCACTACACCCGCAGGCAGCTCACGGCCGTCCGTCTTGCGATCTCCAGCAGCTGTTCTTCGTGCTGGAACAGCGGATCCCGTCGCATATATGCTGTGGCGTTGTCCAGCTCTCAGATCCTCTGGGGGGGTCGCCGCCGCAATCCTCCACAATGTCAAAGCGCCGGGCCGACCCCTCCACCCAGCCTTTCACTAGTTTCCGGCATTGGGGCTGCACCCGCGTTGCGCGCATGCAATCCCCACGCCTGCCAGGCAGACGCGCAGCCAGTGTCACCGATAAGAATTCTCCGCCGATCCCCTTCCGCACCGCTATTATTATCCTTTATGTTCCACACTTTGTATCGTTAGCAGAGTCCGCTAGCAGTTTGGGGGAACTTCCGTTCACGGCACACTCACACAGACGGACGTCCTTTGTTCTGCTGTGGGCGCCATTTTGTATCTCCCTCCATGGTTCTTTATCTTCTTCTGCTTGTATTTCCTTCATTTCAGTGCGGTCGCCTTCCGATCTTTCCCCGCTGCATCCTCGCCATATTCACACGCCTGTACCTTCAAAAGCAGCATCTCCCACCTAACTCGTAGTGCATATTTGTCTGGATCAGTAGCGGATCGACAGGAGCACTCCGAAGACACGTCCTACACCGTGGCCATGTAGCCACGCCCCCCGTTTGAAGACTTGACCACATTTAATGCCCTGTTCAGACTGTCTGGGAGTGTGGGGGCAGTGTAGCCTTCAATAACTTGCAGTTTGGGGATTGAAACGGCAGGCAGTCCAGCAGAAAGCATTACTGTAATACTAGCTGTCTAGACCAGGGGAACCTTTTGTCAGGCATTGAGTCACTTGCTTCAACACAGCCCACCATTTCTTACTTGCCAATAGTCCATGATCGCTCCATTAAAGGTGAATGTAAACTGGTCCAGACAATTGACCAGTGGAAGGGTGCATATATTTTCTTTTCCTCTGATGGTTCCATTGGAAGTTGGTGTCTGCTAAAGGTTTGGAGGGTAGTTTATTTTTTTGTGTGTATTTTATTGGTTAAACCTTATCTCACATTACAAATGCATCAAAAATAACCATTTTCTATAATAAACAAATATTCACATTTAATAAATTATAAAATCAGTTAAAATAAAACGCCTTTCATATATCTCTAATACAATAATAATCCAAACGTTGTTCTTGTACACTTTCTAGAACTATTAATCTAATTAGACTTAAGAGGAATGTATTTTTTCCACATGTGGAAAGTTGTAAAATGTTATCTTTGTTACCCGGAGGTGGAATTAACCATTTCTGAGTATCTTTACTAATTTATCACGCAGTCAAAAGATGTCTGGAGGTTTCTACTTTTTGTTTACAAAATGTACAGTCTTAATTCATACGAGATCTTGTCCCATGCTCCCGTTCTAGATAACTTGGTTGAAAGGTCCAGTCTTGAATTGCGTATCTTCTGACATTCATGTCGAAGTGATTTGTGCGGTAGTTGCATGGAGTAGTAAATGGTGAACTTTGTTTTACATAATTTTCATATTTCCTCATGGAACCCACTTTTGACAAATTACTATCACGGTGCCAAACACCTGCCAGTATTTTAATTTTGATTTCCATCACCACTATAGGAGTGTAATTATCCCATTTTAAAACCAATGTCTTCAAAGAATGAGTTAATCATTGTCCATTCTTGTAGTGGTCCACTTGCCACATTGTTTTGAAGGTACCTGCCAGATTAAAAATAAAGCAAATCCTTATAGTTTACCATAAATTTGTATATACTGGATACTCATTCTTGGGTTGGACCCAATTTGCAGTTCATGACTTCACTGGTACGTTTCTTGGAAGGGCCAGGGTTTTCCTCGATAGTTTACCCGCTAACTCTTAGTAAAGACCGCTATGCTGTATGTTGGGCATGGAATTACGGATGTATTATAACTTTAGAAGGCTTGAAATTGAGGATCCCCCTTTATGTCTAATGAAGTTGGTAATGACCGTAACATCTACGTACACTTTTCTATAAAACTTTCCAGGGTATGCATATTTAGTGTTTCAGATATAAGGATATACATGAGTGCATACTTTCTATAGTCTCCCTTTGCATCTGCCATATCAATTTATTACCAGGGCTATGGGAACCTACTTTCAAGATTTGTTTGATTTTAAGTTAATACTTGGCTTGTGTTTGGCATATTAAGTGTTCATAGATCGCTGTAAACCTATTGGGGTACGATCTAATAAGAGTGTCGTCTGCATAGCCTAACCACCTATGCGTTTCATCTTTTAGGAGGAAAGTTGCATACATCACTCAAGAACCTTGCTAAATTGGCCACATATGTTATTGTGTTGGTCAGAAACCCTGTTGAGGCTCAAATATTTTCTCACTCCCTCAACCCTCTTTATTTAATCTGGGTAACATTGTCAGAGTATAGCTCTTGTAGAGAAAGTATAGGGTGATGGGGCTCAGATTTTCCTTTTTTTTTAGTTTCCTCCATGATTTCGATCTACTGTGTCAAATGCTCCTTTAAAATCAATGAAGCGGGTAGATATGGTTTATCGTTTGAGTTTCGATATTCTTCCTAGTCCATACATTTATTTAATAGGATCTGCACAAACATTTTTGATGCAGCATCAGGCAATCCAGCTCTAACTGTGACCCCTAAGCCCCGCAGAGGGCCCAGGAGCAGCGCCGCACCTGAGAGAGCAGAGGGCCCTGCAGTACTTGGTGACTTGCATGCAGGGCATATGAGTTGAAGACCTCATGCCTCAACATGTCACGTTTCCTTTCTAAGGAGGAGGGAGGAGTGTGGGGGTGAGGCTGCTATCTTTCAGGGGTGGGTGTACCTTTTCTGTCAAACAGTTCCCTTTGTGTTTATACTGCAAACGATTCTAACTTGCACTACAGTTTTACCTGGTGTGGCCTTTTGGAAGCTGGCCCCTCCTCGTTATAGTCCCTCTTCTCTAATATTGAGATTCCACTGTAATATTCCAGGTCCAGTACCTGCACAGATGCGGATTAAAGTTGCTTGATTCTAAGGTCATTGGAATAGTCCAGAATGCAAGCTTTGTTTGGATCCCATCCTGGCACTGGCTGGGCATGCATCCTGTATGGGAGGCTACTGGTGATCTTCTGTGCCAGCCTCTAAACGCACCCATTCAAATACAATACCTAGTAAAGCAGTTCGTTGTGTATAGGATTAAAGGTATTGCTGTGAAGTGGGCAAAAGACGATTACTTTGGCCTTTGGTAAGTGGTTCGTCGCTCTGGTATGAAATCCGACCGCTAAGTGACTTTTATGTCGGCTAGTAGCTTTTGCTTGTTTCTCAGTGTAAGTGTTTTGGGGATTTCTACTGCATTAATGCAGTGACTGTCTGAGTTTAGTAGCTTGAAACCGTTATGGGAGTATGTTTAATTTTAATGTGAATCTAGTTGCCCTGAATTGAAACGTACAAGCATAGCAGCAGCCTGAGTAAGTCATTGGCTGGCTGGGGAGCAAAGTGTCCTGTACCATTCTATAGGAGGATTTTCACAACTTCCCATGTGAAGGGGAAATGGGGTTTGTCTTCTCAAAAGCACGGATCTGGCGTTGCCCTCATGATCAACGTAAAATGTGAAGAAATAAATATGTTCTAATTTTGTATTTTTATATTTTTTTAATCCCAGTCACGAGGACTGACTGTTGAAAAGCTGCAGTCGCTTCTCGGAAACCATTTGGCAGAGCATCAGTGTCGCTGTCCGCACCGTCCTTTGTTCTCCGTTGGTACAGGATTGGCGGGAGAAAGCCATCTTTTCATGAGCTGTCAGGTGAGCAGGGGTTGGTTTATTGCATCTTGTTCACTGACAGCTTGGTTGTCGAGGCCAGGGTGAACGGTCTTCCTGAGTTGAGTAGCGTCTTAAAGCATTGTATTATACATGCATTGGAATCAAGGGGCAAAGTAAAAAGCCCCCATTTAAATGAGCTGTCAAGATTCAGCAGGAGTTAAAGAACCTCTTGCTTGGTATAATGCAATGTGGAATGCATAGGTTTATCTCTGGACAAAAAAGGATTGGGGAAGATGCCAAGCCCATCCGAGAGGTTTATTGCATAACATACAGTTTGCCTTTCCTTATACCTGTGGTTTATTTTTTCTTAACTGGGAAAAATGTTGTAGATCGCCAGGCTAATCGGATCACCATTTGCTCCACTTTTGACCATTCCACCCATGATAGTGCAGAAACTCATTGTCCTTGCAACGTCCAATCATGTCCATAAACCTGCAAAGATGCCAGCAGTGTAGTCTCCTGTATACCATCTCACTGGAGCAGCCATGACACTGATAGCCTTTCCAAGGCTATAGGCGACAGCACAGAAGGGCTGGAAGAGAAGTGCTCATTTTCTACACCCCAATTGTGGTCCAACGGACATCTATGTACCTTTGCACCATTTGGCTTTCACCTTTGTGATGGCCTAGAGGAAATGGTGCATACATGCTCCAAGCAAGAAAACCAAGGGCTTTGAGTAAATGCTGGCCACTGAATGTTGGCCTGGAAGGTGTGGTGGCATGGCATTCCTTTACTAAGATGCCAATGCTTCAATGGCGTACTGGACGACTGTTGCAAATTGATCTGGTTTGCATGCCTATCCTTCCTCCATGGAGGATGAGCAGCCAAGTCAACCTCTGCCCAGTTAGTCTCCTGGGCCACTGCGGCCAGCATGATACTCCCACCCCTCGCAAGGGCGAACACACGCCCCCCCAAGTCTTGCCAGGATTTGTATTTGTTGTCAATGTCTTTGTAGTGTTCAACGGGCCACTTTGGGCTACCCTGTGGATTGTAAAGCCTGTTATAATGTGAGGTGTCTTACACTGCAGCCACACATCCACAGCCTTAATTCTGGAGGGCCTGTAACCTTTTCCTGCTGGTGGATTTGCCCTGAATAAGCATTCCATGAAGATCGGAATGGTCTCTTCTGTCCCCACTATAGGATCTCCGGACCTGTAGGTTCTAGTATAGTCTGGTAAACTTGGAAGCTGGTTCTGTAAGTCCTGAGTCGGGGGGGGTGCTTCATTTTGTTAAGCTTGTTCAGTAAAAAGGTGTTTGAGGGGGGGGGGGCAGCGGCAGGGTACCTCTCTGGGGCATCGTCAACATGATATTCCATGACCACTACGTCTGGCAGGCTGCATGAGACCTCATGGCAACCCCCAATTGTCAACTGGTCTCCAATCTGTGCCATATCGATAGTCCCCACTTGCCTGACTGCCCCACCCACTACACCCGCTGCCCCCCCCCCCCCCACACACACCACCATGACCCCGCAAGTGGCCAGCATTTGCTCCAAGCCTGTTTTCTAGCTTGGAGCAGTTAGCATTTCAAATATGCCCCCCCCCCCCCCCGCCCAAAGTTGTACCCACTCCCACTCAAATTTCAGTTCTTGTCCTCCGCAAGGCATCAACATGTGCAACATGTGAGACGCACTTTCTTTTCTAAAGCACTCCTTTGGTTAAACATTTAAGCTGCTCCCCCTCCTCCCCATGTCTATATACATTTCCGATTAAAAGAAGCTATCGTACTACCCTTTGGACGGCCCTAGCACCCCCGATAATCCTTCAGCCCCAGTTTGAAGACCACTGGAACAACCCATCAAGCTGGAGCACTTCACAAGCTGTTGCACTTCAAGTGTGGCAGAACCCAAACCATGCACTCGCCCTACCAAACGTGTGATTTTTCTTGTGTGGGCCAATCCTAGAGTCCCTGAACGGTGCTCCCATGCTATAAAGTAATGTTGGTACTCTTCCCCAGTGTTACTCTACTTTCCAAACCCTTTTTGGTTAATTCCAGCATGGCAGCTTCGTGGCCATATTGGACCCAAGTAGTTTGCAGCTTCGTGGCATACATGGTCTGGAATGTGTCTAGCCATTCGTTAGCCCTATGAGTCCCTGCAGATGCCATAAGTGTGTTTTTTTTTTTATTTTTTTTTTTTTTACATGGACTGTACTATGTAAGTAACTTACTTTTTTATCTTTTAGGTGTGCGACACCGTAGCCGTGATCCTGTAACATGATGAGCATTGCAACTGCATGACCTTGGTGTTTCTGTTTGCTTTTATTTGTCCACATGTCTTCGTGTCCAGCCAAGCACTTTACATTAAATAAAGCTGAATATTTTTATATACCTCGTCTCCTACATGACTCTTTGGCAGGGGGACGGACTTGTTTCGTCGAGTTATCTGCACAGGTCTGTTTTTTTTTTTTTTTTGTTGTTGTACTGGGGCAGATTGTGTGAATAGACCAGTGAGAAGGACGTGTATTAGTTTGCAATGTTCTGGATTGTCCACTTTTTTTGACGGGTTCTTTCACGGGGATGAAATGCTGCCAACTCCTTGGGGCGCAGCAGCTCTACTTAGGCCCACGTTCCATCAGTCGCCTCGGTGGTGATGCAATATCTACCCCTGGGTGTCCTGTAAGTCGCTGGCTGGTGGCAGTATTGTAATGCATTGGAAGGATGTACACTGCAGCACCCGTTTTGTGACGAGGAATAAAGGCCCTATTAAAAGGGTGACCTGGATTTAGAAATTCAGTTGGACTCCACCGAGGCTCTGGTTGCCTAAATCTGGTGTACCATAAATGCATGGCTTTCCTGAGGGGGAATAAAGCGATCGGCCCCATCCTTCATTAAACTCTAATGCAGCTGGAAGGACTCATGGGGATGACTATACTTCTGCACTCTGGCAAGAAGACCGTGCTTCAGGGCCAGAATTCACTAGTGGTGCTTGCTCCCTTGACTCGATGGGCACAGTGGAGTTACTTGCATCGAGAAGGCCTCATAAAACGCACTTTCCTTGTGTCTGGGATGCCACATCCTGTCAACGTACCAACGGGAGATGCAGTCCAAGTCTGAAGGCTGGTTCACCACATGAACTGCTTGAAAATGGAGAGCCTTTGCAGGCTGCTTTTACCAATGCATCAGATTCTGCAATAGCTGCTCTCCAGCTGCCACTTTCTTCAGTCCGGTGTCACTTTGATAACCTGAGCACATCTGTGACTTGTGTTGTCTCTAGCTACAATTTAATAGCCCCTTTTTATCATAACTTAACTTTTCTTTTTGTTTATCCCCTTTTTAAGTAACTTTAGCATTTTGACAAGTTATAAATCCCTGGTAACGAAAGAAACCAGAGTTGTCTTTTGAACACAAGAACCCTAATAACGATGCAGTTACTTACTGCACAACCGTTTTCTTTCTCAACCCTTTAAGAAGTGCTTTAATTACTTGTGGTGTTAACTGTCCTAAAATCGTCTTGTAATATTCAAACCTAAATCTCGACCTCCTACTTGAATGTAACTAAAAGGCTGGCAAGTCCACTTTACCACTCCACCCTGACAACTGCCCTTTGACACCTTAGTCAACCCAGAATAACAATGGGCCTATTGTAAACCATTGGATTACCATTAACCTGTAATTGCCCTTAGATGCTAGTGATATTACAGGGCAGTGAAACTATGAGGAAATATTACTGCACAATGTTGTGATATGGGGAGTTCCAAAAGGCGTGTACTTCAAAGAATAGCCCTTCCATGCTACAAAATAGCCCTCCCATGCTCCAGGCTAAAGCAAATGCCTCTTAGACATTATTTGTATGTGTTCGCGCATTCTAATTAATGACTAGATTCAGGGTTGAGGAGGTCACCAGCAGAGGAAAGATTGGTCTCACTTTATCTAAAACCCAGGACATCCTGTCCACCCTCCCCCCTCTGTCTCTGCATGCTGTCCCACCTTCAACTACCCCACCTTCTTTCTCTTCCTGTCCTCGTTTCTCCCCCTGATTAGGTTGCTAGACCAGTCCGATCTATGAAAGCCTCATCAAAACAAGTTAATCCATGTTCCTCTAAAACCATCAAGGACCACATCTACCCCCCCCCCTCGCTCCTGCCCTTCCAGATTTTTGCAACCTCTCATTTGCCGCTGGGTCTATTCCCCTCCCCTCTGAACCACTCTTGTGCATCCTCTCCTTAAACCCACTGCTGATCATTTTTGCCTGGCTAATTATCGCCCAATTTCCATCACTCCCTTTTTGGGGTAAATTACTGGAAAATCTAGCCATCTCAGTTTAACCTTCATTCTGATTCTGTGGGCTCTCTCCATGACAACCAATCTGGCTTCAGAGCTGCCAGAAGCACAAACTGCTCTCCTGAACATCTGTGAAGACCTGCTCTCCAACCTTGACTCTAACATTCCCTCTGGCCTCATCCTACTCAATCTCTTCTGCCTTCGACATGGTCAACCATATCTCAATCGTCTCCACGACAACCTGGGTATCACTGATCAGGCTCTGGCCTGGCTGACCTTTCCTCTCTGATGGACCCTCCAAGGTCCAACTTGGGTCTTTCTATGTCCCTCTCGACCTGTGGCGTTTCCCAGTGGTCTAACCTTTCCCTCTGGCTTCTCAACCAAAACCGTCCTCTCACCTGCTGCATTGACATTTTCTGCTCTAATTTCCAGTGCTATGCTGAGGACACTCGGCTCATTTTCAGGCTTCCCTCAGCTACCTCCTCTCCTTATCTCTGATTGCATAACTGCCATTCAAGATTGATGTGCTGCCAATGATCTTTGTCCAAATGCCAACAAGACTGGGATACTCATTGGTACACTGTCACCATCCTTTACCCTCACTCTGGCTGGCCTCCCTTGGCCCTACTCCTACCTGCAAGGCTAAAAACATCAGGGTCATCTGACTCCACACTTTCCTTCTCCTCCCACATCGGACGTCTCTTTAAAAAGTCAAACTTCCTACTTCACCTCCTCGGCGGTACTCTGCCTTTCCTCTCCTTCCCTCAGAAGCTCAGTGTGTCCCACACTCTGGTTCTTTCTAGGCTGGACTACTGTAGCAGCCTCTTTCTAAACCTACCTGCCTCCACTCTCCGCCCTTTACAACTAATACAGCACTGCGAGACTTGTCCTTGGCCTCAAGCCCTGGGATTGTCTCCAGCTCTGAATCTCTTCATCGGCTCCCAGTGGATGCAAGGATAACATTTAATACCTTCTGCATTGTCCACTAGGCTTTCTGGTGCCTGGGTCCAAATTACCTTCAACTATCCCTCTGTAAATACCTCCCCTCTCTGCTCCTCTACCTCCCTCAGGGTCAGCCGTTTTTCAAAGAATCGAGCTGGAGTTACATCCTTCTTCGGCTGGGGCCTCCCTTTGGAACAGCCTCCCTGCCACTCAAACTTGAGGAGAACCATCTCCGGTTCAGGCAGCACCTCAAGACCTTCCTCTTGGCTTCTGCCTTTGCCGCCCCCTTCTCCCCTGCTGATCTTTTTTATTTTTCTCACGGCACTGTGCCTCCCTCTGTCCCAGGTACCTGCTCAACCTGCCACCCTCCTGCACTGCATCCGGGCCGCTCCCTGCACTGGGGCCTGTATCTGCAACCACCTTGCTTTTCTTCTGCACTTATCAGTTATACCTTGTTGGCTAAACCCAGCACTGCCACGTGCTGGCTGCAGTTTATCGCCTTATTTATCTTTCTCCTTGTTATGCACTTTTCCACTTCTCCCCCTTCAATGCACTTGCATGTTCTCAATGTCACTATGCCTAATAAGATCGTTTGTTCTCCCCTGTTCCCCTCCCTTGCCGCGCGCTCTGAAACACTTGTGTATGAGCACGATATATATTCATATGAACTGACGAGGAAAAATACATTCAGGCATGACCAGATTGGGCGAACGGGGGACTGGATACCTAAATAGTTGTACTGTGGAGGCAATCGCTTTGTGTTATTTTCATCCTCCTGCTCATTCATGCTTGCCCCTTAAAGCAGTGGTTTCATATGCTTGGGCTTGAAGCGGGAGGGCTCTTGTTGCTAAACCTGTTGGCTGGACCCCCAACAGATACTAGCGCTATATTTCTTTAGGCACCCTATTTTTGAGAGCCTTTTGCACTTCTTACCCCCGCCTGGGCACCCCTTAGAGGGATTGTACTGCCTTAGTCACGCTGTATACTATGAGCCCCTGCATGTGACCCTGTCTTCCTGAACCTTCTACATAAAGGAGGGGTCTAGGAGAAACCTGGGTACAACTACTTTTTGGGGGTGGAGTTTAGACTGGCACTGCAATAAGATATCAACCTCCAAGGTAGGACGCTGCAAAGGACGCAAGTCCATTTTGGTCAAGACACTTGCTTCCGTGAAGATTGAGAGCTGAGGGTCAGTAAGCGGAATGCCGTTGCCTGGACGGGGTTGGGTTTCCCTGCAACAATCGCGAAGTTCTAAGTCCCTGAAGAAGTCGTGGAGGCCAGCAACCCGCCTGACTTTTAATGGCCACCTCCAATGTCTTGTGGCTGAGTAAAAATGGAACTAGACGTCCAGGAAAGCCGTGCTGGCTGAGACGCAACCGATGTGTGGCTTGGAGAGCTGGTCTAGCGCTTAAGGAAAAGTGAGCTGGACTGTGAGTTTGCTCAGGACTGAGCCCCAGAAGGACTGGGCCCCTTCAGCTGGAGCTAAAGAAACCAATTGGAACGTGATGCCCAGTATACCAAAGACTGCGGCTGAAGTCTGTGTCGACCTGATGAGTTTGGTGGTTGGGCAGACCTCTTATTGGTGTTCCTTTTCTGAGTTAGCCACACCAAGCTAATGATAGGACACTGCGTAAACAGATCGTACTGTCCCCGTCTCTTCATGGATGTGATGCAATTTTTGGGGTGAATGAGAGACCAGAGTAACTTATCACGTGAAAGAGGCTCTCGTTAAAATGTGTGAAGACTATGTTTCAATATATATGGGGGGTGGGGAGATCGGGAGGGGGAGGGGGAGTGGGCGGGGGTCTGCTGGTGCACGTCACTGAAGCTTTTTTGGGAAGCCTATCGACCACCTCGGGGCTGTGACCTTTCACCTGCACTGGGTTTTGGATTTCCCTTTTGTTGCCTTCATCTGGTGTTGCTGGAGGGCTTCTTGATCCTCTTCAGGGGTGGGACCAGTTCCTCTTCAAAACTGAATGGTAGTCTTAGATCTGACCTGAACATTGGAACTGCAACTGTTACTACTTTTTGCAATGGTTAGGCCTTTGCGGCAAATCTTTGTACCATGGACATCTAGTGAACTTGCCTCTTAAACTTCTCGCCATACTCCCTTTAAACCATTGTTGCTTATTGTACTGCAAGGGTGCAGAAGTACGACTGACATGGGGGTCATGGTGATTATTAGAAACTTTGCAAAAAAAAGAAACTAAAACCCTATCTCGCCTTGACTAGAAGAGGGGTTGCCTTGCTTCAACTGAAATAACTAGTGTCAATGTCCAAAGTGAAGTCCCATCTCCGAATCCTAACTAACTAAATGGAGAGTGTCCTCTTCCCCTAGACAAGACGGTTCTGGAATCTTTAGATCTTGACGTTTTGGGGAAGATCTCAGTTCCCCAGCCTTGTTCGGAAGTTCAACAGCTTGTTGTAGCGTTTCCTTGTTGTAGCGTTTCATAGGCTATCTATGTGAGTTAGGTGAGTATTGGGCCTACCTGGCTGGTGTTTTATGTGAAGAGTCCAGTTTTCTAGCTGCAGGTAATCGCATATACATAAACATCTGCACTACGTTATGTTAACAAATAGGGAGAGGAATCTGTAGTACAACCAATATCCAAGATTAGAGACTACAACTGCTTTCATCATTATATTGCACTTCTGTAAATACATTTTGAATCCATGCCATATAGTCAGGCACACATACACGAACATGCTTAATTTTCTCCCAAGATGGCGCCTGGAATCGCCACAGATTGAAGCAAGCATTCTAAACACTATACAGCAACCGTCTGCATGGCAACATGTTTGTTTGCTCTGCAGCAGTCGGTATGCTACACACGAGCGAAGCCCAGAGCAGTGAGCAGTGAATACAAGAATGATGGTAAGCTGAAATACACTTGTACTTATCTAGCAGATATTGGCGATCTCGCAGCACGTTTGAAGGCGCCTTGCACATATTCTTTTATAGGATCGATCCGAAAGAAAAGTTCCATTTGACTTTGCGGCAGCGAATAAGTATATGCTATTACCTGCAGCTAGAAAACGGGACTCTTCACCTAAACCACCAGCTAGGTAGGCCCAATAATCTCCAACGCTCATAAAGCTAGCCCACGAAACGCTACAACAAACGTTTTGATTACATCTCTGTAGGGGCCACACACTAGTGACGGTATTACTTGGATAGTCCTATCCCGCACGGGCCTCAAACACCCACATCAATCTAAGACAATCCTTGGTAAGTTCAGAGCTTATAAAACTATCCTTGATGTAAAAACACAGTTCAACGACGGTGCACAGGGGGACCCAGCGCTTTGTCCCTTTGCCCACCATAAATCCTATATGAAGTTATAAGGCAGTCATTCTTGACTCTCATTTATTCCTTGCTGTAAACACACGACGTCTCAAGTTCGGATGCATAACCCTGAGCTGAATACCAACCAGAAGGTTAGTCCAGTGTACATGTTTGGCACAATAGAGCACATCAGGTCTGATATGTAGAGTAGTAACTTGGCAATTTATCATTGTCTTTCAGAAATACTGGAAAAATAATCCAATTCCTTTAACCTGAAGAAGGTCGAGACACGCCCAAAACGCGTAGTTGGTAAATAGATGGGGTACTGCATCCTCTTTCCATCTGCAGAAAATACCAAAAGGTCCCCCATCAAGGCGATTGGATAAACACCTTGTCTGAACAGTTTCTGACATATGAAGTTAATATGTATATGAAATGATATAATCATTGATTGAAAAATTATTTTGTGAAATCAATACAGCAATTGAAGATATGTATTTGGAGAAAATGTAACTATGCACAAACTTTTATTGAATGTGTGATTATAAAACTTTTGTTTTTGAAATGCAAAAATTCTGCATTGAGTAACTGAATTCTAAGGAAGACTCAGCAAAATCATGATTGGCTTATCGTTATACCCTAGTTTGTTCCTCTTGTCATCATGACGAACCACCCAGACTAGACTATCTTGTAGAGGTAGCACTCTACCAACTGGGAGCACCATTGAGTCACACGCTACCATAAAGAAATGGATATTGGATTATCTTTAAAAAAAAAACAAGGACCTGGGTGCACCCCCACATACCCATTCTCCACCTCCTGAGATGGGTCTGAGCTACTGAAACCCCTGCCCCTTAGAGAGCCTGAAGGAAACCCTGTGAGGTGGATGCCCCAGAAACCATACCTATCCTCAAAATGGGGCTATGTTGTAACCAGTCTAGAAGGGGAGGATGGCTACTGTCCTAGAGTTGTGGCAATGATTTGACCTACATATTTCTCCCTGCAACACAAGTGGGTTGGTACTGGCTAGCTTTGGTTGAAATCCATCAATGCTGGCCTTCAGAGTGACGCCTCCCACCCCACCCCACCCCCAAAAGTACCTCACTTTGAGGTAGCTGAAAACTTTGCATGTGTTCTGCACCCAACAAAGTAGGCATGTGATGGTAATTAGGCTTTCCAGAGTGAGACTCCCTGATGGAACTGCCATTGGTGAGGTGGTGAGCTACTTTCATCCCAGTCAACAGAATGGCAGCCAAAACCTGTGGCTACAACAGTACACAATGGACAAATAGAAAAGCTGTTGAACGAGTGACAGTAGCTCTCTTCCTTGATGCCCCCTTGGTGTGCTTGTTTTCAAGTGACCAAGGAGTCATGGGAAAGAGTTGCAGGCAAATGTGCTCAGTAGTTCCTGCTTACACAAAGTCTCTACAAAATTCAGGGCAGCTGAGGCATAAATCTCTGGGGTGCAGGATGCAGACCTAGGTGAGGTCAGGTGCTCGGATAAAATGTGGTTCTTAAGAAATGGGCGAGGGCTGCTCTAGGATAAACAATCGGAGGCTGCCCTGGTTTACAGGGAGCGGGGCGGGGGGTGGGTGTCACCATGTGGAGGTTTTTGTGGAATGCTGGCGGCAACACTAGTGGGCTTTGAAACAACTAGTCCAACTGCTTTATTTTTTTGGATCGCTAATTAGGTAGGTGCCTTGGTATATGTGGGATAACGATCAGGCCTTCTAATGGGAGCTGATGGTGGAATGGTTTTGAATATACGGTTTCTCGGGATGAAATAATGGTTATCATTGCATCTCTAAAGGGATGCTGATGGAGAGGGTGTCTAGATGCAATATTTGGAAAAGTAGAAGATGCCATTTCAGCTTCAGTCCCAACTATTTGCCATCACTTGAAGTTCACCTCCATGATAAGCTCCACAATAATGCATCCTGGGCATGCAATTGAGCTGGAAATCTGGCTTTTCTCCTCCACACAGAATTGATCTTTTATTGGACAGTGTACATGGCTTTATCAGCTGTAGACTGTCGCACTCAAGGTTGCACAAAAAAAAACACCCTAATTGAGGCTCATCAGTGATGGCCTACTCTACTTTCACATTTACAGGTAAAGCAGAAAGATGGGGGATTTAATGTCAGACTATTCTAAAGAAACAAACGAGTAATGTTGAACCCTCATCCATAGCGCTGATCAAAATCGAGCCCTACTATCTCAGGAGTGTGGCATCATTATTTTTAACTCGAAGATGGAATGCATCATTTGTGTAATCCTTAAATAAAATCAAGTCCCCTCCACCCCCCAGTCCATGAAAATCCTTGCTTTTTATAAAGGGAGAAATTCTACGAATGTATGTCCCATAGTGTTGGACGCCAATAGTCAAATCTTCTCCTTGATACCATCTCATCTAGAACAGTTGGCGCAAGAAACGGACTAGCCAAATTTCAAAATGGTTTCAGAAAGAGCGCACAACACTTGATGGTTTCATTATGAATGCCCTCCAACAAAGCACTTGTCGAAAAGGCGCCCCATCCTTCTTAGCCCCAATATACTTATTGGCATTTGATACTGTTAATCGGTCACTTCTTTGGCTAAATCTTCCAGTAGGATTCCTGGCCAATTTCTATCGCCATTCCATCATCAATATACAGGCGAAAATAAACGCAGTCTTCTTACCAAAAAATTAGGCTTCACATGGAAAATGGTAATCTACCGTTAGTTTAAATATAGTTGGGATTTTGCTACTGTGCATCCCAAATAAAGTATTCATCTCCACTAATTTGCAGCATAAAGTGACCCAATATTTCAAGTGAATTAACGAGATTTGAGGATTCCGCTAATACATGCTTACAAGGCACGTCCTTATCACTTGTCTGTGTATGGGCTAGTGATGTCATTTGACTTGTGGGAGCTTCTTGTGTAAAATAGGATATTTGTGGCGAAAGACCCTAACTGCCAAGTTGTGTACCAACAGCCATTATTAGATGCGAGTTAAGTTTGGTGTCCCTGGCTGGTGTAAATGGAAAATGTTGCCATTTTAAAAGTAGTTTTAGCGCCAATAAAGGGTGCTATATTTGAAGACCTCCATAAATCAATACAATAGTACGGGAGTACTGATCCATTTTAAACTCAAGTGTGAAGTATTTCCATTTTACATGTATCTCCTCTAAACATCCAATGAATTAAGAAGCTATTAGAAAATATTGGTGACACTGTCGTCAAGCCCAGAAATGATAAATCCTTTCAATTGTACAGTAGGAGAAAAACCTTTGGGGTACCCTACCAAGGTATTTACAATGATTTCCCATTTATTGGAAGACACAATTTGTGTTTTAGGTTAAACCTTGTACCTACGGATGAAATTTGGAGCAAGGGGAGCTCCTCGGGATCCTGCTCCTATTGCAAAAAAAAGGCTCCCATGAAACTTTACATCTGGTGAACTACCCAACATGGAGTAATCTGCGAAATACCTTGTTCTCACGATTTGTAGGTATTAGTAAATTTGTTCCAATATAGTTGGCCGAATATATTTGAACAAATTGGGTAATACATACCAAACATGTGGAGCAGTGGTTGTGGGGGTGTCCCCCGCTCCCCATGTTCGGTGTGTATTGGCCTGTTGTGGGTGGGGGTCCCCTGCTTCCTCGATATTGGAGGCAGGGGATGGGGGGGAGGGACCCTGCAGCGTCCGATCCATCCCACGTTAGAGGGACAGATCTCATGTCGCAGGGTTGAAGTGGATCAGGCGACGAGCAGATAAATGGGGAAGGTGGGGGTGTAGGTGGTGGTGTTTGATTATTTGGAAAGTGGCCGCATGTGGGAGGTTTTTCTTCGGTCAGTTTGCCGTGGTCAGTTTTCATACGATCAAACCTGATCAAACCGACAAGATATTCATTGGCCCAACAAATACTAATTCTGGAATCGTTTGTCAGGTCATAAACGGTCCAACATTCGCGGTTATCTAATTTTTACACTAATTTGATTTTTCTGAGATGGTAACTGCAATTGTTATACTTTTAAAAAATAACTAATTTCATATACTACTGATTAAATGCATAATATTTTACTGTCTTTGCGTGAGGTTTGAAGTAACTCAATTCACAAAAACATGTCTTGCGTATTAAAGAAAGTGGTATAATATTGAAATATTTGCGAAGTGGGGTGGCACTGTACGTGCTCCACTGCATGGCAAGGTGTGCAGTCTAAGAAATGGCGATTGACCGGGGTTGTATATATACATTTGCGAGTGAAGTTTTCTTTTTGAAGTCTGCAGACCAATATGACTCTTCTAGGTGGCAGCTGCGTTTTTCTTAAATTGACGTGTCGGAGGGCTGCTCTCCTTTATCTTGCCTGATGTATAGGAAGGCTTCTACGCTTTGGGGGGGGGGGGGTACCTCTGCACTTGCAACCAATGCACAGCCGTCTAGTCCATGAATGGATGGAAGCTGGGCCTTGTGTAGCAAAAAGCTGGGTGTATAGTTTGAAGTGTGGCGCTGTACAAGGGTGGAGAAGTGGGGGTGCGTATGGGTTAGTTCATGCAACAAGGGCTACGTGCATTTGGCACAGAGTATGTACAGATAATTGGGATTAGTTTAAGGGGTGGTAAGGGAGGTGGCTGGGAGATATGCGGGCATATATTGTTGGATATGAGCCCTGCTGGCTTCTAACAAACTGGTCCATGCCAGTAGTGATGGCCTACAGGTAATTGGCTGAATTGTAGGGTGATTTGGGAAATCTGGTGTTGAAAAACTGCGTTGGGGGCTTGTCTGCTAATTGCAGACGAGTTTCTCATTTAAAAATGGAAGCCTGCTTGAGATTGCAGCGCGTTGGCAGCAGCAGGTGTGTGCCTTGCTATAAACCATAGGCATAAAGGAAGTGGTGATCTGGGCACTCCTTTGCAAATGCTCACATCTAAACAATAGGACAGGTCTGTTCTAGTGCATCGGCTGCCGAATGCGAGAGAGTGATTGACTCCGTACGCACGCACCTTAACGAATGAAGGTTTCTTTAATGGAAAGTGGTCTTGCAGCAGGTGCAGAGAAAAACTATTTGGCCGGAGAATCTGGACCTGGTTCTCCATCAGGTACACAGTAGGCATCATTCCCTACCTGGCCATCCTTGGCTGGTTCTAAAATGTTCAGGAGTTTGTATGGCATGGCCATTTCTCCTACTAGTCCAAGCGTCGCCCCACTCGTCCAAAAGTTGCTCGTGAGAATAGAGGTGGAGTGAGCAAGTGGCAATGTTTTGGGGGTCTGGTTTATATAGTGTTATGGAAGGGCCCTATCGGAAGACTCGCTGAGGAGGATGGCGCTACACTTTGATGGCTGGCAGCACACTTTCCCATTTTTGGATGAAAGCAAAGCTCTTATATGATGATACAACCAGATCGGTCTTGAGGAGAAAATAAACATTTTGCTGCACACAATGAGCTTGGGAGGCATTCAAGACCTTGCCCAGAGGAGTATAGATCGGACTGGTGCTGCCACTACAGAACTTGGAGAAGGGCCACTAGATAAAGTTGGGGCAATCCACGACCAAGCCCAGGAAAATATTGTAACTTGGAAAGGAATTCCAGAAAGCAGTAGACACTTTCTAGAAATGTCTGACTCCACCAAATCACAGGGGCAATGGGTGAAATTAGGCAGGATGGTAGTGCGGAAGGGAAATTACAATTATTCATATGGGAGGCCATGATCAATTAATGGAGTTTATCTATTAATCCTATGTATAGGACATGGATGAATACATCATGAGTCTGCAATACCCATTGAGGGGGATATGGCAACTTTGTAGGAACTATTGACAGACAGAAAAGTGAGTAGGACTTGGACCCTCGGATGGTTGGGAAGCTCAGGGGTGTGTATGCCCCTGGCTTGGTTTTGCAGGGTTTGTACAAGGGCTTTCTGGTCAGAATGCTTTAAGGGGAATAAAACCCCACTCCTAATGCTAAGAGACAGGCTATTGTTTCTATCCTTATTAATAAGAGATCAGAGAGAGGTAATGCTCTATAGGCCACTGTCGTAGTTAATACATTCAGACAGGAGGTGGGTTAGTCCACCTTCTCGTCATCCTCCCGGATCAAGGTAAGGAGGTGCTGCCTTTGGTTCTCTCTGATTGCTTTACTTTAAGGACACAAACCTTCACTTGGTTCCATTAAGTGTGAGAAGTCTGGCAAGCCTGCCGTAAGACTCCAATCCCAGTGATGTTAAAGGTGTAAGGCGCATTGTCTTGAATGTATCCCTAAATGGTGAGTCCCCCCCCCCACCTCCACCATCTAACTTATTTGCACACCAAACGTTTGGGGCCAGCCACAAAGCGCTGCCGATCTGCTCCAATTGTCCTGGGAGTGAGCAAACCCAGGCATTTGGATTCTACACTCCAGTGCATTCTTGAGTGCCCAACCAGAGTTCTTACAGAGCTCATGAAATCAGTAACCATATATGGTCCCTGCACACAAACATGGAGGCACCATTTCCAGCTCTCTAACAAGGGCTGTGTCGCAAAATGGTCACACATGGTGCAGCTGTCATTTTAAGGTAATTCTGTCACCAACCAGAAATGAGGAAACATTGTCTGAGTGAGATTGCACACACTAAGCTACTAAGGGGCTCCTTCATGGTACCCCATGGGAGTCATAAGGTCTCCCAGCAAAGCACAATCACTAAACAGTAGAATCCCTACAGTGAACTGGGGAGTATTAAAAGAAGGGAAGTAAGGTACAGAAACTAGAAAAACATTTGTGGCGGTGGTCGTAAAAGTGGCTGCAATGAAATTTCTGGCCCAACGCTATCGAATATGCCATGGATCAGCACAGATGCCCAAGGATCCAAGCTTCTGAAGGTGCTGAAAAATCTGAAGAAATGCTGGCATAGAATCAGACTGTGCAGGGGAGGAAAACCTATGAGATAGTTGGGTTTCAATGCAATAGAAACTGGTCAACGCTGGAAGCATCATTACTGCACTTGGGAATGATGGGAGTGGATCGGCCAGACCTACTCAACCTTAAACGCAAGTGTAGGGTGGCTGAGAGGAAATGGTTGGCACCCTGTACAGCCTCTGACAAACTGGCCTGCACCAAAAGCAATACTGACTCTGTCCTCACTAAGAAGAGAGCCCACATCCAAGCCTGTGTCTCAGTGGCATCTAACAACTCGGCCAAACGCTATAAAATCTGCAAGGAGCTGGCCAATCCTGCCAAAGTCTCTACCTCTCCTGTCCCCTCGCAGGCCCTCTGTACAGCCCTGGCTTCTCATTTCATCTCTAAAACCCAGGACATCCTGTCTACTTTCTCGTCCTATCCTGCTTCTCCCTCGCCGCCTCTTCCGACCACCCCCATCCCTTCTCTGCCTTTCCTCGCTTCACCCCCGATGAGGTTTCTAGACAAGTCTCATCTATGAAAACCTTGTCAAAACGGTACGCAGACTTTCCTTCGAAAAAATGTTCCATCAAGGGATTTTCCATTGGAAAAAAGGTGCATCAAATGCATATTTGTGGGCTAAAGGGTTAATTGTTTTTGGGGTGTGTTTTTAAGGGTTAAAAACAGGGGGTGGGGGGACCCCCCAAAAATGCATTTGCACATTTTTTAGTTGGAAAAAATTCAATGCTACTTACCTTTTGATGGTAAAAATTAAATGGAAAGACATGTAACCTGTCAAAACAGGTTCTTCCAAAACCATCAAGAACCACATTGACACCCTCGCTCCAGCCTTGACTGACTTCTGCAATCACTCTTTGACATGAACCTTCCCCCCACCCCTCACCCATCCCCCTCTGAAGCACTCTTGTGCACACTCTTCTCAAAAAACCCACAGCCGACCCCCTCCTGTCCGGCTAACTATCGCACGATCTCCATTACTCCTTTCCTTGGGAAACTCCTGGAAAAGCAGCCCATCTCCCAGCTTAATCGTCACACTGAATCTGTTGGTTGTCTCATGACCATCAGTTTGGTTTCAGTGCAGCCAGAAGCACAGAAACCGATGATCTGACCATCCATGAAAACCTGCTCTCTAACCTTGATGCTAATCTCCCCTCTGTCCTTATCTATTTTGATCTTTCTTCTGCCTTTGATACGGTCAACCATGCCATCCAGCTCAACGGCTCCATGATAACCTCTGTATCACTGATCAGGCTCTGGCCTGGCTGAGTTCTTTCCTCTCGTATCGACCCTCTCAGGTCCAACTTGGGTCCTTCGTTTCCTCTATCTTTCTCTACCTGTGGTGTTCCCCAGGGGTCTAACCTTTCTCCCTGGTTGTTCAACCAATACCTGGCACATCTCGCCCACCGCATTGCTGCTCTCTGCCCCAACTCTCGCTATGCGGACGACACTCGGCTTGCTTTTAGGCTCCCCTCTGCTCCTTCTCTCACCCCTGATTATCTGTCTGCAATCCAGGAGTGGTGTGCTGCCAATGGTCTCTGCCTGAATGCAAGTAAGATGGTGATCCTCCATCGGCACACCTGCACCTTTTTTTCCTGCCACTCTCTGGCTGGCCTCCATTGGCCCTCTTCCTGCTCCCACCTTTGAGGCTAAAACCTTCAGGGTCGTACTCCTCTTCAATTCCACACTCTCCCCCTCTCCTCACATCTCTAAGGTCAAAATACCAACTGCACCTCCTTAGAGGTATTCTTCCTTTCATCTCTAGTTCTCGCTAGGCTTGACTACTGCAACAGCCTCTTGTTAAATCTGCCTGCCTCTACAACACATCCAGACCAGGACTGCAAGATTTGTTCTAGGCCTCAAGCTCAGGAATCATATCTCCCCAGCCCTGAAATCTCTCCACTGGCCCCCTGTGGGTATCTGGTAATAATGCCCCTACATAATGTCACCGGAAAAAACATTGGCAACATTATATATGGTGACATGTATGGGGAAGTACCCTGTTGCGGGAGAGGGGGTCTTCCCCATGCCCATCACCATTCCTGCGCTGAACAAATCCTGTATGTATTAAAATGGGGAGAAGCCACCCTCCTATATGTAATGTGTACTAATCGCTTTCTAACCACTAATAAAAGAAAAAACATATAGCCAAGCCGTATTTAGGCTGAGAAACTCCGTTTTGTGACATACAGAACATCATCTTTTGCTAGGCCCAATAATGATCTCCAATATTGCCTCTCCCCTGCCCAGCACCTCACACAGACAGCCGAGGATGCCTCTGCCAGCTCCGCACAAACCCTGTTCTCACGCAAGTCCAGCCATTCATCATTGCAACATTTAGTGTCCTGAGTTCATTGCACTAAGACCGGAGCAGGCCCCAACCTGAGAGCACATCCTTCTCCACTAATCTGCCTGTGCTCCCTTGCCCCCCCCACCCCGCCAGGCCACAGCCCACTGGGCCCATGCCCCTCTGCTCTTTTGATACAGATACACATCCAACCCCTTGCAGTGACCAGACGAGGACACCCACCATAGCCCTAAACCCATGCACCAATATATCCTCCATAGAAACAACACATGTCCATCCGTATCATGAGGCATCAAGTAGATGAAAACCCTGAAGGCGGGCACCTAGGTCTGGGGCACTGTGTTTTATGGGTGCATAAGGTAGAATGTCCCCATATACCTGTCTCTGAACTCTAAAAGCACACCCAGTCATGCCAAACGTTTATGCTCGCCATTTGTCTGATGCCCTCAGATCCTGCTATTGGCTTAGATAGCCAGGAAAGTAACACTCTGCCAACACGACCTTCACCCTGCGGAGATGAGACCAGCTGACCCATGTGCTGCGGGAGCAACACCCAAGTAAGAGCCAAGCCAACGTGGTCATCCTATATGGATACATATCATTGTTTCACCAATTGCACTGTAGAGTTGTGTGGCATCATTAGTGACGCGGTCTTGACTTCTAATGTGCTGCCCGTGTAATGTTTAGCAGAGCGCTCTCAGGGCAGCAGAGATCTCTGGATGCACAACTTATTTTATAAACTTAAAGGCATGGTCTAGTAAAAATTTGTATTGTCCCTACGGGTCGGCCATGTTTTTTTAAGCCCAAGTGGCTCGATTTTAGAAAACTTTCCTATGGACCTTACCCGAGTTTTCGTCCATTAAACGCACGTGAAAACAAGCACCAGGGAGCCGCCATTTTCTGATAATCCTATCTTTTCCCCGATCGCCCTGGCTGACCTGCTTTTGCGGCACTAAATCAATTCCCCCGCCCCTGAGCCTGTCATCAGCAGACTCGTACCGGCCATTTCCCAACGCCAAAGCACGTCTCGTGTCAACATTTGCTGCGCTTCAGCTAATGACGTGTCGCCATGGAAATGGCAGGACGCCTCTTTCCTCAATAAGTATAAACAGACCGTTTCACAACACACAGCAGCAGATTTTCGATTCCATTCCTCTGTGTTACTTTGAGTATTCTGTGACTCGTTTCAGTGCTCTGGTCAGCTACCTTCGCCGCTTGTAGCCCGTGTGAACAGATACCAGTACCACCGCTATAAATTATTTTAGTTTGTTTAACACACAATGGCTACAATAATGCCCTGTATACCGAGCCCGAGTATACCGAGGAGGAAATACTGGAAAGGGAAGCACGTGAAAACGATGGGGATTCGGACGGCAGTTGGCAGGACGAATCAACAGATGAAGAGCCTGGGCCTAGTCGAATGGACGGCGTCTCCACCTGGTGCACATGCAATCGGTGCGAGCTAATGCCAACTGAGGACGAGAACTGCTGCTGCCGAGAAAACTCTGGATGCCTGGCCTACATTTCGGAAGGCGAGCCACGACCGCAATGCATCACCGAGCTGCCAGACTTCAGGGCAGCCTGCCTCACACGGGCCGTGTTGAGAATAATGATGGTGCTTATGCACGAACTTCGCGCAACTGTTCGTCCTCGTAATACGAGTAACGAGTAAGTATACTCTGCCTGTCATGCCACTCCTATTTCATGTTCTTCTACTATGTCCAAAATTACATCTACATATCATTGTAACACATGTAAGTCGTTCAATAGTGTGCATTGTCTAGATAGCATTTGTCCGTGCAGAATGCCATTAGTTACAAGAATTGTCATTGACACCAAACGTTTATTAAACTTATCTTGGTCATTTAAAAACAGTTTGTTTGATTCCTTTTCACAGGTGGTACAGGCTGGTGGCCTATCGTTCCTTTACATGGTGGCTCCACGGGAGGCTTGGACACCGCGTTCGAAGAGTGATACCCGCCTGTGCCGTTCGTGCCATTAGAGAAACGTTCACGAGTGACAGCGGTCAGTACAGGGGATTTTCTCTCGCTGTGCTGCAACCTGACCCGTATAATCTTTAAAGTCTTGTATTTTTGTGTCATGAAAATAAGATACAAAATAAAACACCACATATATTTTAACGTTTGTTTCGATTTTTTAAATGAATCAAGTGTGTCTCCATTCAAGGATGGACGTCAGACTTCTGTGCTCCGAATGGGTGAAGGTCTGGTCGCTGTGAAGCAGGGTGGTCACTATCTATCTAAGCTAACATAACATATTCTCGATAATGCATGCACTTAATAACACTTGTTCAAAGTCTTTCAGTGGGTTATGTCTCCATAAAAGTCACACATATATCTATACTAACAATTACCATTGAATTATACAGGCCTTAGGGTCTTGACCACTATAATACACCGGTTGAAGTGTGGGTCTGTGCTCACAAGAATCTCCGGTATGTGGCATTTGTTATTAATAAGCAACGATATACTATCATTGATATAAAGGCGATATACTATATATTGATATAAAGGCGGTTCGCGCCGGTGGATGCGCGCTGGCATGGGGGGCTGTCAGGGGCGCGAAAGGCCAAGGTGCCAAACTACATGTACACTTCAAAAGGTGTCCCACGCCAAGGGGCCATTGTTCACATGGTCTCCTCAGACCCCGTGTCTCCAGCCAGGCCTCCCCTTGAAGCAGGCCGCCCCCCTAATACCACGACATTCATTCACAAACACACCCCAGTTTCTAATACTTTAAAAACCACTCGATATGTCTCATGAGAACATCTTTGTGCTTTGCAAGTCAACTCCTGAACGTGCTACCTGGGAACCACTGAGATCTATGCTAATCTGCTCGTCGTCCTGCTATCCGTGAACTTCTGTGACCGCTTCGAGCATACCCATCAGTGCGCTACCTGTGGCCATCCACCTTTTCTCCCGCAACATACTGCTCTGCTTGCTGAATCCAACTGTTTGTTGGTCAAGGTAAGGCCATGTATCCTGGTCATATTTTGCAGATTTTTAAATTTCTATCTATTTGCGAGTAGAGTACCCAATAGTGCTATGTTCATTGGTCTCATTGCTATTGACTTGAATTTCCATTGCTATGCTAACAATAGATCTATTTATTTTCATCTGTGTCAATTGTCATCGAATTGCATCCTTCGGGGGTCCAGTCTATGATGTAAGCATGTTTCCTTCTCGTGCAATACAGAACATCCAAGGGATGAGTCACATGTTCAGTTTTTAGTCACATTTATAAATTTCTGCAATTTATGCAAATACTAAGCCACACATAATGACCAAAACAAACCTTGCATTGATCATTGTATGATTCATTTACTTTTGTATCAAATCTTTATTCTTGAAGATTGTATAATAATGTTGATATTATTTACTTTTCAGATTTATCAACAATGCCTGCCTGTTCGATTAGCGGTTGCCTTTCGAAGACCCATGCGAAATCTGAAGGAACTACAATGCATGTATTCCCGAAAACTGTTGATCGAATAAGAGAATGGGTCAGACATTGCGGATATCCACTGGATGAGCTGGAAAGTAGAGTCCAACAAGTCTTACAGGACAAGAGGGGTGATCGATACCGCATCTGCAGCAGGCACTTTTCCTTGGACATGTACACAACATTTTGGGTAACAAAGAAGAATAAACGGCGAACGACACGGAAATTGCTCAAAAGCTATTCCCACTCTATTCGTCCACATTCCGCCACCGGTGAGTCAAGTGTCCGGATTTAGCTTTAGGCCTTGCGGTAGTGTGTAGGTATCCGAACGGATTAATTGATATTGTAGGTGTTCTATCCCTTGTAATAATTTCGATATTGATATGATTGTATAGTTTTTTGAATAATGAGATTTACCAATATATTCTTTTTCGATTTCATAACCCACAAACGCAATGTGTATATATATGGGAACAGGGAACTGTGCTGTATTGAGAATTTTACAAGTATTCTGTCGCCTTACATGGCTATTTTAATATTGGCATTTCATTATCAATCATTAATTTACCTTTACAACTTCTTAACTATCCCTTGAATCTGAAGCAAGAACATTCTACATCCTTGACGTGGTCGAGGTTATCAACCACTTCTAGCGCGTATCAGGTAATCTTACTAGGCTAATCCGCTACAGACCTGTTTTATGCATGTCAAGTAATATTTTTATTTTATCGTGTAATCATTTTACCGAATGTTTTGTTAGTGCTTTCCAATTGATATACACCTTAGTTATCGTCCACTGGTGTTTGTTTTCGGTTATAATTAGTGTCATCCATACTAATGCAAGTACTGTCTTTCAGGGAGATGCTGAAGCGTCCGCCACATCTACAACATTTCTAGATGTTCTTTAACAGCAGGAGGTATGGATACTGACAGCTCCATCGAGCGTTATCATCAGAGCTGGAATTCTTGCCGTTTGTTCTACACAATGTTTCATTCGTGGTTAGCCGTTGATATGTACCTGTGCCTTCGACCCCAGGTGTGTTATGTTTTCACTATTGTAATCCTCACTAATGCAAGTACTATGTTTCAGGCAGTTGATGGAGCGTCAACCCCTGCACTTGATGCAGAGCCTGACATTGAAGTAATTCCAGGGGAAGTGGAAGCGGGACCATGCGTATACGAATCGGCGCAACAGCTTTCGGAAGTGCGCACTACATTTGCAACATCCATATTCTTCAGCAGCACGAGGTATGGATAATGACAGCTCCATCATGCGTGATCATATAACGTGATTCCATTTGCTATACTTTCTTCCCTATTAACGCAAGTGCTGTGTTTCAGGGAGACGACGAAGCTTCCACTACAATCACAACATCCAATTTAGATGATGCAGATGTAAATAATTTGTTGAAAAAAGTCGATGAAATGTGATCATATTTCGATTTTCCTTGATTCTTTTGGACAATGCATCATTTGCGGTTATCTCTTTATATGTACCTGTGCGTTCGACCCCAATGTGTGTTGTGTTTCCAATATTGAAAACCATACTAATCCAAGTACTGTGTTTCAGGGAGACGACGGAGCTTCCACCACAATCCCAACATCTCATTTAGATGATGCAGATGTAAAGGAATCGTTGAAATAAGTCGATGAAATCCGATTATATTTGGATTTTCCTTGATTCTTTTGGACAATGCATCATTTGTGGTTCTCTCTTTATATGTACCTGTGCCGTCGACCCCAAGTGTGTGTTGTGTTTCCAATATTGAAAAGCATACTAATGCAAGTACTGTGTTTCAGGGAGATGCGGATGCCTCCTCTCCAATACAACCATTCATGGCAGTCCATGCAGAGCCAGAGGTATGGATACTGACAGTTCCATCGAAATAGATGATCACAGGTCGAATACTTGTCATTTGATTGTTGCACACAATGTTTAAATCGTGTTTGGCTATTGAGATGTCCCTGTGTGTTCGTCCTCACATGTGTTTTATGCTAACAATATTTTGATACATAGTAATGAAAGTACGATGTTTCAGGGAGACGATGGAGCCTCATTCCATGCTGTCTATGTGGATACAGAAAATATAGTCGTTGCAGCGCAAGAGGAAGGGAGGACATGCGGAAACGAATCGGAGCTACAGCATGCAGATGTTGAAGGTCGAGTCAAAAAAGTTGCAAACAAAAAAAAACAAAAAAAGGTTAGTTACAAACAGTTCATAACTTTAAAAAAATGTTTGTGCTGGGGACTATTTTATGTTTTTTCCAGTCAATTCTACTACACTCCATCTTGTGTTTAAACTGAACATCCCTTTTCCAATCTCTCCTCCAGTTACCCGTGGGTGTCAGAACTATACACAGACAGTGAAGCGAATGAGAGATGTTGCTTGCCAGACCGTGTACACTATGGAGGAACTATTAATTGAGGCGAGGCGTGTTCAGGCTCGAGGTGCTCATGTCCAATGGCCAGAACATGAATTAACTGTGTTTGGAGACTACAGCAAAGTTGCATTGGACCATAACTACAGTGCGACCGCACCACCACAAGAAGATGTTATTGAATGTATTGAAGATAGATCTGAAGTAGTTGCAGATCAATTTACACAATCTACACCCACCAAAAATTTGCCACCAAAAAACCTGTCGACATTGTTGTGTTCTCCCATCAATGTTGAAGTAATAGATGTTGAAATGACAGAGAATGAACCAGCCGCAGCATCCATAGTCGCATCAGAACTTGATATCAGCGATATTACTTTCCAATGTGTTGAAATCTCCACAACGTCAAAGGCCGAAAACAACATTGACGCAGGATGACAGTCTAATGAAGGAGAGCAAATACATTGTATTCGACAGTTGTTTGATGGAAATTATAAGTATGCTGAAATGTGTGCATTCCATTAGAGGAAAGTATGTGGGAAGCCATTGATGTGACTCGTCAAATAAAAGGCTTTAACGTCAAAATAAATGCCGCCTGTAGATTAAATCATAGGTTCTCATGGTCTGTACAACCGATGCTGGGGAAACTGCCAGCAGACAATCTACTGTGTGCAGCTGCATCACTTTTTAGTGGCTCCAGTTTTAGAAAGTTAGAGGCTTTCTTTCAGTTTGTGGGACTCCATTTCATTTCTAAAGCGCTGTACTACATATACCAACGTGATTATCTGTTTCCGGCCATTAGTGATGCTTGGAAAATTGAACAATTGTCTCTAGCAAGTACATTCGAAGGCAAACGATTCAGGCTAGCCGGCGATGGACAGTGCGACAGCCCTGGATTTTCTGCCAAGTACTGCACCTACCACTTTCAGGACATGGATAGTAAGAAAATTGTGAGTTCGGTGGTCGTGCAGGTAACACAATGTACATCCTCAGTGGCCATGGAGAAACTAGGTTTTATAAAATCAGTGGAATATCTACAATCGAGGGGAATGCACAGCAACCTCATAGCCACGGATAGACACGTTTCAATTGCCAAGACAATGAGAGAGCAGTTCCCACATATTAAACATCAATTTGACGTATGGCATCTTGTTAAATCAATCAATAAGAAAATCTCGGCTGCAGGGGAAAAAAAAGGTTTTGAAAGTATTTTGCAGTGGACACATTCTATCACCAACCATCTTTGGTGGAGCTCAAAAACTTGTGAGGGGTCAGTGGAAATACTACTTGAAAAATGGCGGTCCCCGATGCACCACTGTACCAACGTTCACCGCTGGACAGCAAATGAACATTTCCACCAATGTGAACATGGCCCTTTGTCCCCAGAGGAGGCACGGAAGAAGTAGTGGTTGATTCCATCTTCACTGACACACAAAGCCATTGAGAAGATTGTTTTCGACAAAACTCTCAAGAGATTTGAGAGGACTGACAGAATTCTGTCACACAGGAGATTTGGAGGTGTTCCACAATATGTGCCTAAAGTACAGGCCAAAGCGCTTGCATTTTAGCTTTCGGGGCATGAAACATGGCACTCTACTAGCGGTCTTGGCCCATAACAGCAATGTCGGACGTGAACAATCTAGGACTAGGGGTAAAGTAAGGATGCCTCGCTACACTAAGGTGTTTTCAAAACAAAGTAAGCAATGGGTGATCAAACCAGTCTATGATGAAATGCAGTTCGACTTTGTGAAAGGCCTTATTGTTGCTGTGTTAGAGAAGCACAGATATGGAATTTTGGACGTTTCTGTGCAGAGCAGTGATCCATTGCCACCGAACATTGCGACTGTGCCATGCCCACCCGAAGCACAGCTGATTGTAAAGTACAAATCCCGGTTTAAATAATTGCAATACGATTGTCTTTTTGTAAATAAATGTTATTGTACAGTGTACCTGTAAACCTAACCCCTACCTTCACCGTCATGGGTGGCGAAAAAGCTGGGTGTCATCTTTGAATTCTCTCTATTCACCTCACATATGTGTATGTATATATTTTTCTCATGTCTCATCTCATGTAAATGCTGCGCACTGTTAACGGAGGGGAGGCTTGCGTATTGCAAATAATAAAACAAACAATAAATCTCACTTTTAACTCAACTCCTGTGGTACTTTATACTTTCCCTGACCTTCCGCCAAAAATTAAATGTCTCAATTTGGGCTGCAAAGCTCGCAGACAACGGGGACAAAATTGGGGCACTTAGAACGCGCCAGCCAAGCAGGCCGTGGCATTTGGGAGAGAAGCCAGTTCGCATTTGCACATTGAGGCGCACTACATAGACGGATTCTAAACTTCAAGTTCTCACAGATGCCTATACTACGTGATGTTGCAAATAAAAAAATGCGAAGTACAGCGCCCAGATGAGGCCCACAAGTCGCACTGGAAGTATAAGGGTCTATTGTTTTTTGACCTTGAGACAGGGACCATTCTGAAAGAACTACATTTGAAGGGAGTGCGCAATAACGTAAGACGATAAGGCAGAAAATTCAGAAACGAGACTGAGTTTCATTTTAGGTCAGTATACGAAAAATCGTTGTCAAGAGCACGGTCCGTTTTACAGACTGCATTACGAAGAGACACAATGGAAATTTCAAATATAATGTAAGTAAATCTTTACACGCTTTTATACCGGAATGAAGATTTAATGAATGGATGCATGAATAAATGAAGAGCTAGGAAAAGCAAGTAAAACTGTTCGTAGTGGGCACATGGGCATGCAGGTCCACTGGTCTCGCCGATCTCGGTCCTTGGCCCAGCCACTTTTCCCTGCACTGCCTACCTGCACTACGGGACTGTCTCTGTATCCTTCAGCCCCTTCTCCCGGCATTTACCTTGCACTTGCCACCAGCTGGCCCTATTATTTAATTTGTATTCAACTAACCATGTACAGCCCTTCCCCATGCGCGATCAGAAAGACACCTGGCCTAGTAGGATCGTTGTCTGTCTGCCCTTGTTCCCCACCTGCCTCGTCACGCCTAGAAACACTTGAGTATAGGCGCGTTACAAATGTCATATATCATTCCTCACGCATGTAGACTGTTTATCATTGTATGTTGGCCTCGATTTATCTCGTTACTTTTCGCATTGATTTTAGAGACGAACATACTCCATTGAACTATACTTGTAAGCAAATAGTTTCTGATCGACCGTAATAAATAAAAGGAGTAATATTAATGAAGTTCGGCTAGCGAGACTAATTATAATTTTTTCGTTTTCATAACGGGTATTTGATCCCATTCTGCCACTGCCATCTGTTTGAGACACTGGCGGATGGATTCTTCAGCAGACACCTGCAGCTTCGTGTCAACAACTGGAGCACGATCACCATATTATGGGACGATCGCCAAGGGCCCACATGCCCTTACGCTGTACTAGTGGCTAGAAGCAACATAACCACCTTTAGGCTGGACTAGTGCCTAGTTGATGGAACAGCCTTGCGGTTCACCGTGCTTCCAGTGATTCTTTTTATGAAAATAAACACCCTGTATACCATAAAGGAACAGCGAGTTCATATGGCAATTGCTGAATATTCTCTAAATATTTCATGTCAAATAAATGTACTTTACCAAATGTACCATGTTGCTGTTTCATTTTAAAGTACAGTTTCATATTCTGAATTGTGGCGCGCTGTGTTGTGAGTTGATCTGTGTTGGTTTCCGGTTCTGTGTGGAGTCGCGCAGAAGACGACTGGGCGCGTTTGCCTACACAGCACAGTAACGTCGCGGGGAATATGAATGTTTTGATAATGTCAGGCTCAGGGGCGGGGGAATTGATTTAGTGCCGCAAAAGCAGGTCAGCCAGGGCGATCGGGGAAAAGATAGGATTATCAAAAATGGCGGCTCCCTGGTACTTGTTTTCGCGTGCGTTTAATGGACGAAAACTCGGGTAAGGTCCATAGGAAAGTTTTCTAAAATCGAGCCACTTAGGCTTTAAAAAAACATGGCCGACCCGTAGGGACAATAAAAATTTTTACTAGACCATGCCTTTAACTTGTTTTACTTGCAATCCATCTCCTGGTCTCATTCCCTAGTGGGGTGTGTCCATTATTTGGTCTATTGGATATCGCATGCTGGGGAGTGTGTGCCTTCATTTGGTGATCCCTCTGGTGTGATAGTCCTTGACGCCCCCCTACTTGTGACAAGATCCAGGGCTTCTCCCAAATGGCCACCGCCTCCCCCCACCTACGGCTGACCAGTCCCCAAACAAAACACATACGCAGAAGAGAAGGTTTTGTGGGACCCAGCTTTGCAAATACCCAACTGCTCACCGGAGCCAGGTGGGGCCATGACGGGGAGGCCTAGCCGTTGTGGATAGACCGCAAAAGGAGGCTCTTGGAAGAACACAGGCACGTGAGTATTAATTGCAAGAAAATACAGAGTGGGAAGGTTTGGAGCCAATTGATTAAAGGGAACATGCAAGGGTTGGATGTGAATGAATAGACTGATTGTGGAAAACTAAGCGCTTTTTCTTTTTCATGGCCATTAGGTTGTTATGTAAAGAGTAAGATGATAAAATAAGAGGAGAAACAGGAACCTAGCTCCGAAAGGGGGCGGAAGGCAGTGCCGCAGAGCACTGTCCCGACCAGTGCTGGAAATAAGTGAGGAACAGGGAAAAAGTAGGAACCTCGTATACTTTTTTTTTAAACAATTTTTATTCGTTTCCAAACATTACATTTAACAATCACCAATAAACTAACAAATCCCACAGTACTTGCATTATATTGCATGATGCGGACATGTGCTTGATGTCTACGGATTCCTTTATCCCACCCTCCAACAAGCCTACCCTGCTCCATACCCTTGCTCTTTATTCATTAGAGGTGTTTCCTAGTCAGTATCCTCAGGAGATTCTGTACTCGAGACCCCTTGGATGTGGCCCCAGAGTGTGACCACTAGATGTTTCCAGGCTGTTGGGGTTTCTGATTCTTCCTCGCGCTCTTTGTTAGCTGCCTCACTCCATACAACTGTTTCAGTTTCGGACCATTTATGGAGATCGTCCCACCAGACCTCCGCCTTGGGTCCGTTAGGTGCTTTCCACCCCATGGCTATCCTGCGCTTGGCCAATATGTAGGCCATGTCTCTGAGTTTGCTAATGTGTTTCAATTGGCGTGGCCTGGGGAACCCTCCCAATATACATGCCCATATTGAGTCTATATTCAGGTTAATCTCTCTCTTGTTCAGTCTTTGGGCCACCTCTCCCCAATACCTTCTTAGTTCAGGGCATGCCCAGAACGTGTGTATCAGCCTGGCATTCAGGACATTTTTGTGGTTCCGTGCCTTTAAATTGTGAAATTCTCAGGGGGGGGGGGTTCATGTATACTCTATGGGTTTTATACAGTTGTATTTGTTGTAGCCTCGCATTTCTGGACACTTTTTTGTGGTACCCTTTCCCATAGCTCATCCGTCATTGGTTCTCTGGCTTCCTCCTCCCATTCCTGTGTTAGCTGTTTCAACTCCCTTCCCACTCTCTACATCATTAGTTCATATATCCAGGAGACATTGTGTCCTCCTTCTGAAATGTCATAGTGTTTCAATGGCCATGTCTGGTTGCTCCTCTAGCGTTATTTTGGACCGTGTCTCCGTCCCCTGTCGTACTAATCTGGTATAGGTTACATGTTGTCCCAGGTCTAATCCAGTTTCCTCTACCAGTGCATCAAATCCCTTTCCCACCCCCTCTTGCCATATATCGCCCATCGCTACAATCCCTACCGGCTCCCAGTGTGTATGGATGGTGTCACTAGCGACACTTGCAGTGAATATGGGGTCGGATTATTTATGGACTGGCACATTTTACGCCACACTTGCCTCCCTAATAACAGCATACCTGAGCTCTTCCCTGTTTCACGTTTAGGAAGCCAGATCCATTCTCTCAGGAAATACGGGGAACATTCTTGTCCCAACAGCCTGGATTCTGCTGTAGTCTTCGGCTAGCCATTCAGGTACATATCTCAGTTGGCCGGCCAGGTAATAAATCTCAAAATTGGGTAAATTTATGCCTCCTTTGTAATGTGTTTTGCAATTTCCATAGGGCTATCCTATTCCTTGTTTGCCCATAAAAATTCTCTGCATATGCCTTGGAGTTTAGTGAAGAAGCACCTTGGTATGATGTATGGTATGTTCCCAAAGAGGTGCAGTAATCTGGGCAATACCACCATCTTCAATAGTGCCCCCCTCCCCATCATGGCTAGGGGGAGTTTGGTCCAGAACTTCATACTATTGACAATTTTCGTTAGGGCTTTTTCGGTGTTATTTATATGTTCTGCCTGTTCTGTGGTAAATATCGATTCCCAGGTATCCATCACCCAGGGTACTGGCAGTACTGGTAGCTTATCGTGTGGGACCTCTATTTACCATCCTAAGGGGAATATACAGGACTTTTTAGGGTTTACCGCGATACCCGAGAGCAATGCGAATCGCTCAAATACCTCAGATATATTGCAGGTTTTCCTCTGGGTACCTTAGAAATAGTAGCATATGAAGTGCGGTCCTCCCCTTGTATAAATCCCTTCTTCCTCATATTGTTGTCTTAGGTATATCGCCAGAGGTTCCAACGCTAGGATGTACAACATCGCGGACCAGGGGCATCCCTGTCCTGTGCCTCTACTAAGTTGCCATCTTTTTGAAATGACCACTCCAGTTCTAACTCTGTCTAGTGGTGAGCTATATAGTAATTCCACCCATTTCAGGTACCCTGATCCCATTCCATTTTCTTTCAGAGTTGCCAACAGCCATGGCCATTTGACCGAGTCAAAGGCCTTTACTGCATCTAAGGACACTATAGCTAATTTGCCTGAGGGCCCCCTTGGACTGCTCTGGCATGATGTAGCCTTCTAAGGTTATTGGATATACTTCTGTGCGGGCCATATCCAGTCTGATCGGGGTGTATCAACCTGCCAATAACCTCTTTCATCCTGTTTGCCAGCACGGCCATGAGGATTTTGCTGTCCTGGTTCAGCATTGACAGCGGTCTGTACGATCCGCAGTCTGTGCCTGGCTTGTTGCGTTTGAGGATTGGGATAATGATCGCGTCTCTGAGGGATTCCGGCAGTGTCCCCACCTCGTAAGCTTCATTTAGCATTGCTAACAGCGGGGGGGGGGGGAGTACTTCGTTCTTGTAGATTTTATAGAATTCGCTAGGGAGGCCATCTGTGCCTGGAGTCTTGCTAGTTGGTAGCTGCTCTACCACCGCCTCCAATTCTTCTAGTGTGATCGGGGCTTCTAAATGTTCTCGTTCTTCGGCACTTATTTTCGGTAGACCAATATCCTCCAAGGTTTCAATTATTTCCTTTTCGTTCCCCGATGCAGTATCACTATACAATCAAAAAACCCTTCATTCACACCTTCTTGGGTATCCAATATTTGTCCACCCTCTCCCTGAATCTCTGATCGTGGGCCTAGGGATCTCGCTTTTATATAACTATGCCAGTAATCTTCCTGGTTTATCCCCCTCAGCGTGTTGCCGCTCCATGTATGTTTTATAATTTAAGTTACACAATCTCTCCCAATATCCCATACATTCCTGCTGTAGTTGGGTGATCTTATTATCGTCTTGCTGGGAATCGTTCCCATTATTTGATAAGATCTCCAGTTTCTTCTCTGCGTTCTGAAGTTGTAGTAGTATACCCCCTTGTAGTCCCTTTGATTTGGCTATAGCTGCTCCTCTAACCACCACCACCACCTTAAAAGCCTCCCACAGGATCCCAGTTGACTTTACACTTCCCGTGTTAATTCGTAATTATTCTGCTATATCGTTTCTGAGGTCTTCCCTAAAGACCGTGTCCTTTAAGGCCTCTGCTCTGAGTCTTCAAGTGGGGATGCTGGCTCTTGGGGTTGCGTATTGCCAGGATAAGGTCAGTGGCGAGTGGTCTGAAAGGACTCTCACTTTGTATTCTGGATTCACAGTTTCTCGGATGATCTCTGGAGTGACAAATATGTAATCCAACCGCATGTACAGATTTTGAGGGGCCGAGTAGTGCCTGTCGTGTGGGTGGCACAGCCTCCACGTGTCTTCTAGTTGGAAGTCTCGCAGTAGCATTCTTAGGGCTTTGGCAACAGGGGTGGGTCTATCATATTTCGTATCTGATCCGTCAACTATTGGATCCAATGTGCAGTTAAAGTCCTCACCCCAAATGACTGTGCAGCCTAGGTACAGGCTCATTTTGCTGTATAGGGTCCTAGAGTAGGTCACTGTGTCCTGGGCATATGTATTAACAATACATACTTCTTTGAGGATGGTGATACTGAGGGGGCTGATTGAAAACAGTCGTGGACTGTAACAACTAAAATGGAACATGCGGCACCACCCAAGTGTCCACCCCCCTAGCATAGGTTGAATATGCTGCACCGGTAAGGGTGCCCTTCCATTTCATTTTTAGGACTTCTAGTTTCTCTTCAGTGAGGTACGTTTCTTGTATCAGTGCAACATCTATCTTCTGTCTTTTTAGGTACATCATGACTTTATTTCTTTTTAGATAACTATTTAGCCCCCTAACATTCCAGGTCATTATCTTCAAGTCTCCCATGTCTTATCCATATTCCGTCCCTCCTCCCTCCCCTCTTTATCCATTTTTGCCTTGGATGTGTGCTTTTGTAGGCTTGTTCCTGAACTACTAACACCTCAACTCCCAAAACTCCCTTCCTTCCTTCCCTCCCTCCCAACAAATACAAATCCCTCAACTCCCTTCCTCCCTGCCCATCCCAAACTGCTGCCCAGCTCCATCCCTGGATCTCGGGCACTCCCGCGTTTAGTCCTATCTCGGCTAGCCGATATTAGGGACTCCGCAGAGTGGTTACCTTACTACCGGCAACCTAACTAACCTACTGGGGTGTAGCAGTGGGTCTATGTACTACATTATGCTCAATAAGCTGCATGCACAAATCTTCTTGTGTTAAGCACCGTAATGCTGCTCTGTGCTTTTTTTTTTATATTCTAGTCCCATTGTCTTAAGAAATACAGCACTTGGTTTCCGGAGGCACTGCTCCATTCCGTCCACCTTCTGCAGGCCAGTCTCATCTGGGCAGCTTTAGCCATTCTGTAGCTTCTTCTGGCATCTCGGAAAAAAGGGCCTTGTTTTTGTGGAGCACCTTCAACTTTTCTGGGTACGTCAACATGTGCTTGTAGCCCGCATCTCGTAGCGTTGATGGACCCATAGTTCAGTCGCTTCCTCTGCACCAGGAGCATATAGTCTGGGTACGCTGTGATGGATGCAGCCGCCCTGTGTATCATGCCTCCTTTTCAGAAGAATTCTTGGATTTTCTCCCTGTCTCGGTAGTTCAGGATCTTAGCCATGATCGGCCTTGGAGGGGCTCCTGGTGCACCCTCTCCACTGCGAATCCCTGAGCGAGAGCTCTGCCTTGTATTTCCTGTAGCTACATGGTCTCCATATAGTCCGTGGGGTTTTGGCCTTACCTTCCGAGAGCCCAACAATGCATGTATTATTCCTGCGGGCCCATCCTTCGGCTTCCTCAGCTCTGCTTTACAAGTTGTCCACTTGCTGATGTAGTACCACTCCAATTTTAAGATCCAATGATGTTTTAAGATCTGCCATAGCTGCTTCCAATTTGGTCTCCCAAGCTGACTTCAGGTCTGCGATTGCGTCCAGGGTCGGCTGATTGTCTCGCTCTAGCATGTTGTCTGGTTGTTGATTTTTGTCCATCTTGCTGGACCCCCACCATTGCATGGGGTATTTTAGTGTAATCTTCTATCGTAGCTTGTTTCCCTTTTGATTTCAGGGGTTTGGACGCCATTATGGCTCTCCCTTATGCTCCGGATTGCCGCAATCTGGTTTCTCACCTCACACAGATTGCGTCTGTGTGGCCTCCTTGCATGCCGACGGGAGTCCTCAGCTGTTTTTGGTTCTTCCACTTGTGTCCCGCGTGGTCTTGTGCTTCCCGCTACAAATGAAGCCAGGTGACGGGCTCGAGCACTTCTCATCCTCCCTTCTGGTGTGTTCTTTCTACTAGTCCTCTAATCACATTGCCTTTCGTTCCTGCAGTTGTGCGCTGCGTATCCCTTGCAGGCCTTTGCTTCGGGGCGACGCGCTCGGTACACTCTCCACTGTCTTTGAGCTGGGTGCACTTACGTGGGCAGTGTCTGTTCTTTGGTGTGGCTTGAGGGCCATGCTCCTATATCCATTATGCCCGGATCATGCAGGGGGATTGCGTGGGCTTTGGCGTACTGATCGCACAGCTGACCTGTAACAGAGGGCCCCAACTGTTCTGCGTGCTCTTTATTTGTTGCTTGTTTGAGTTTTGTCTTGCTGAGTTGCCCCAGAAGTCCTTTGTTCTGTGTACTTAGGTGCTGCACCTTCCCTTGTAAAGTGCAGGCCTTTTGTTCCACCCTTCTGAAATGGTTGCAGTTGATATGGCTTAGGGTTATGCCTCAGCACTGGTGTGGTGTGCATGCCCTTGCCACAGTGCCCAGAGTAAAGATACGCCCATGTGCTAACACTTACAATCTCCCAGAAACTGTTCTTTGTGCCACATGCTCTCGCTGGCTCGAGGCTATATTCTCAATTTGGCTCCGGCAACACGCTGCTCCGCCCGCTGCAATAGCAGTGCTGAGCTTCACATCACCGAGTGCGGCAAGCGCAATAGTGGCTTTGATCACCAGCTTAGCTGTTGCCATACCAGCAGTCCCTTTCGCCCTCAGTGGCTAAGTCCTTTCGGCATTCCCGTGTGGGTGAGCGTCCTTACCAGTGTTCCTGTGGTTGCCGTCGGGTTCGCTGGCTACGAGTTCTGTGTGTATTTGTGCTTCATTCGTCCCTACACACAGCGTCCTTCTTACCACTATACTAGTGATCACCCGCTACAGGTCTGCAGAATCGCCCCATTTGCTGCGGTGTGCACCATACGTGCTGCTTGTCTCTGGACGCTTCTGTTCTGGTCGCATTGCCGGTGCATCCCCTGCCGGACAGCGCTGCTCTTTGTTCTCGACATGGGGCTGGTCGCCATTTTCTTCTAGTGTTGCTGCAGTCCGTATTCCCTCATTCTACTGTCCATAGCTGGCAATCCGCTCCTTAGTTTGCTTCAGGCGAGCTACCATTCCATTCCTTGTGAGTTCTCTCGGCTTACGGTATTTCATGCTACAGCTAAAATATTGTATGCTTCAGGATCTATCGCATTAGGTACATTTGTATCACCGCCGACATAAGCCGTCTGTCAGTTGCAAGGCTAAGCGTATGGTTGCAGCAGTTTGCTTGCGTCGACCCCTGTGACACAACACACTGTATCGCTCCGCTCAGGCCCAGCTCAGTCCCATCGTCGCTCTTGTCACACCTCTGCTTCGGGATGCCGCAGTGCACAGAGCTGCTTCCGCACCCCTCAAGCCCCGATCAGGGTGTCAGGTATACACTATGTCTTCACCACTCGTGGCCAACGCTTAATCTGTTCGGAGCACCTCCACCACAAGCTTGCATGAAGTTAAGGGAATAAGCACTCGATCTGGCCACGCCTTTGTTCTTTTCGTCTGTCAAGCGACAGCCATCTTTTTTTTTTCCCCGTTGTGATCTCACCTGCATATCTTCTCCGGCAGCATTGTTACTTCACGGGTCCATGCCATAATGCATCCATACGGGCTCCAAAGCTTCCCACACGCGATCCTCTGTTATAGAACGTTTGCATCATGCATTGTGCGGTTTTCAGCAGGATAATGTGAGGATCTGCAGGAGCTGTAGCAAGGATACATCCTCCTACATGGCTCCTCTATTATTTTTAGTGTCTTACAGTTCTGTGGAGGTAGGCCCAGGAGGGGTGGATGTGAATGCTGAGTAGGGGAGGGAGGGGGGGGGGGGGGGAGTAGGGTATAATGAGAAGGGGTCCAGAGTATAAAGGAATATCTTAAGGTTTTATGTTCTATATTTGTTGGTTGCGTTAAAATGGTTAATGTTTTTGTGTCCATTTTGACACACATTTTAAAGCAAAGAATTAAAAAATTTGATCAATACAGTAAAGGTTAACATTTGAAGGTAAAGGTGGGGTGGGGGGGGGGGAGGGGGGGGGGGGGGGGGGGAAGAAACCCTTGACATACATGGGGATGGATACACCACTGTCAGATATTTGTAAGCACTTCCCCTTGTATAGTGACCAAATAAATACCATGGGCAATGGGTCACATTATGTCTGGCCGGAAGAGTGGCCTTTTGATAAGGGGATATTAGATCATGTAGCAACTTATTTGATGCCTAAATACAAGGAATGCAGCTCCAAAATACAAGTATTCAATTTGTGGAGGATGTTTGAGGAAACACCCCCAACAAATAAAAAGGAAAGGGAAGGGAACCAGAGCCCAAAGTAAAACCAAAAGAGGGTGTGGAAGGAAAGGAGAACGAGGAACCCAAGAAAATATAATCATTGCTCACAAGACCCACAGAGGGATATGCTGCCTGACCCAGTATAAGTGCTCCTACCACACCTGCCCCCCACCCTACGTCCAATTAACCACAACCCCTGCCCCCACAGGTCCAACCACCCGAGAGTTAGAAATAGTACTAACCCAATGGCAAGGCAGACCCGGGATAGGTGGGTACTGAGGGCAACAGGGAGGAGGCAGGGGATATGGAAGACAAGGGCCAAGGGGGCATGGACCCAGACCATTCTGGTTGTGCTGGAGGTGGGGCCATTTTGCAAGGGAATGCCACGTTCGACCTGTGGCAATTATCAAAATAACCAGAGCTACAGAAAATAAAACAGTACAGCCACCCACACCCAGGTAGCCTGTATGGCTTGCCCATGGGAAATTATGAACCAGATGGGCAGCCTGACAAACAAATACACTTAAACCCCACCCCCACCCCCACACTGCATGCAGTCCTGCCCTACCAGTCAGAACCAAGTGAAACATATACACACACAAATATCACCACTGCTAACTGTGCACAAGCGCCTTACCAGGTACTGAGCAAAAACATTTTTTTTTTGCCCTGGAACGAACACCCACCCAGATTAGGCCAGCCCACAGAGAGCACTTGTGTGTCCAGTCCTATCAACTACCATACCCTCAGACGAGGAAACACTGGTGGAGGGCGGAGAAATCACATCTATGTGAAGGCAATTTCCGGCTATCTGGCAAAAATAGAGACGCAAGGATTCTCTCGGGCTGTGGTCAGTTTCTTACACAGAAGATTTGGATGTTAGAATGGGGGGGTGGAGGGGGAACAGTATGAGCAACCTTCCTATACCATAAGAACTCACCTGTAAATTTATTGGGACGAGACCTACTCACTAAACTTGATATGACAATCACATTCACTGACAGGGGTTAGTGTGTTCCATCCCTGGAATATGCTTGGGCCGAGCTATGCTGCTAATACAGACAGTAGCTATCAAGACAGCCATACAAGGGATACCAACCAATGCAGACATGTTCGTTCATGGAATACAAGTGCTAGCAAGGGTAGTGCCAGAAATGACTGGAGAGTACCTTCTGATTTCCGCCCAGTGGCCACCCCCGAGATATTTCCCAGCACTGTCCTGCCCCTCCATCTGCAAGGGGTACAAGTTTCCATAAAACGTATTGTGGTGATTGGTCTGGACACACATGGGTGCGAGTGGCAGACAGGACTGTGAACTGACCCAAACGTACCATTACGTGAATTAACTGATGAGCTGTTCACAGGCGAGTGACAAACCACCTTATCGCCATTCAGTGCACTGCCATCATTTTGCAAAACCGCCAAATGTATGGACCATGAACCCACAGGATGTAGGGATGTTGAAAGAAGTGACCCCAATAAAACTCAGTCGGAGTAGTATTGCCCAGGGTGTCACAGTACCCCCTGTCAAGAGGCGGGAATAAAAGACATGATACACGCACTATTGCAACAGGGCATTGTCCCCTCCAACTCACCATGCAATACGGCTATATATCCGATCAAGAACGTGAAAGGGGGGGGGTTGTGGCAGATGGTTCAAGACCTCCGCCTGCTTAATGACATTGATCAAAAGGAGTTCCTTCTGGTCCCAAACCCAGCATCCATTTTGTGCAGTATCCCAAAGCAGGCCACGCACCTTACCATAGAGGACCTGGAAAACGCCTTTCTCAGTACCCCTCGACACAGACTCCCAATATTAACAGCCTTCACATTGAAGAGATATGCGCATTGTCGACTGCCCCAGGAGTACTACAAGAGCCCAAGCATTTTCAACAGAATATTGCATAAAGACCTCTGCAATATTGAAGTTCAAAGTACCATCATTCAATACGTTGATGACCTAATATGTAGTGAGGGGGAAGAAACATGCAGGAAGGACTGTTACCCTGCTCAAATTACTGGCCAACAAAGGGTACAAGGTAGACAAGAACAAACTCCAATATTGCCTGGCAGAGGTGCTAAGTCAATTGATCTCAAAAGATGGCAAGAGAATAATACCATACCGAGCGGCTGCAGTGCACACCTCAGCCAGACCCCACACTGTTAAGGATATGCAGAAATTCCTTGGCATGTGTAACTACTACAGGGCATGGATTTTAGACTATGCTGCCTACATAAGACACATATTACAAGGGTTAAAAGAAGCTCAGAAAGCCAAAACCCCAATTACCTAGACACCTGTGATGCACACTGCTTTCACAACATTAAAAGAACCGATATGCACAGCTCCCGTCCTAGCCATGCCTGATTATGAATGGGAATTTTTCTTGTTCTCACATTCAAACGGAACATTGATGACAGCAGTGCAGACACAAAAAAACATCCCTGGGCCACAAGCTTACTACAGCGACACTCTTTATTAATGCAGGGTCATTTTGTTTGCTAACAGGCTCTTGCAGCCGCAATTGTGATGGGATGTTCAGTCACATTGTTCATGGAACACTCCTCGTTTGCCATACTTGAACAATCCAAATCCACCCTCACAACACAGAGAGCATCAGCCTATGAAATAATCATCTCAAGCCCAAATGTCCAAGTGATATGTTGCAAAATGGTAAATCTAGCCACATTCCTTAGAGCCATGCATGGTGGTGGACATGCAGAACCATGATTGCACCACTTATGAGGGAGAATGAGACACCATTCCCAAAGCAAATGAGAATGCATTGAGCGAGGGAGAAGTGTTCTTTGTGGACGGGTCAGCATCCATTAGCCCAGATACTGGTGAAAAACACGTTGGCGCAGCAGTAGTGAGATTGGAGGAGGGAGAATATGAGATTCTGGTACAAAAACGATTACCATTGCACTATACAGCCCAAGCAGCAGAACTGATTGAAGTCCTCCATGCAGCAAAAGGGTGTGCAGTAACCATCTATTCAGATTCAGCACACGCAACCACCACAGTACATGCTGGATTATCTCAGTGGCGGGGAGGGGTTCAGAAGGGCAGATGGGTCCCCGGTACGCCGAGTTACTAAATGAGTCAATCAAAGCCCTTGCAGAGCCATTAGTAGTGGTCCAGGTAAAATGCCAAGCTCATACCAACAACAATGGCAAAATATCATTGGGGAAACGCGGCGGCGGACACCACTGCAAAACCACCAGCATACTTCCAAAAAACAACCGACCACAGAATGTGTGCTAAAAAGTAGAGGGGAAGATGTTACGCTCACCTGGACCCCACAGGGGTGTCGATCGGACACAGACAGCTGCGGTCTCCTTCAACGTGATGCGTAGTGCAGAGATGACTGTCTGGACTGGCCCGCCTAGTCTTGTCTGCTGGACCCGAAGAAGTATTTTCCTTATGTTCGTAAAAGATGAGCTTTCCATCCTGTGTGTCTTGCAGGGGCACGTAGATACCAGCTACTTCACTGGTTTGAAGGTGTTGGGAGAGTTCCGGTAAGTATTGACTCTCAAGTCCCTGGCGGGATTGGTAAGTATCAAGTTCAATGTGCCCGATGTTCACTCTTGTCCCCTTCCTTCCTTCCTTAAGTTGCAACTGAGTTCGTGAGAAGGCGGTCTCGTAGCTGCTGCTGGCGTTCAGATAAGTCTCTGTTACCCAACGCTGTCTGGTAACTATTGCATGCGTTAACGTGTTATTTTTTCTCCCTCTTTACAGATGCGGCATATGAAAATGTGGAGTGTTATGGAATAATACCGCCGGTGGTAAATCAGGTAAGTCTACGGTGGTAAGAGGTTGTATTTGTTGATTCCCTTGGCTTACCTTGTTTTTTCTTGTGTCCCCTAGGTGCCGGATTACGGCGAAGAAATGATGGACAGTGCCGGATCGAAAGATGCAGTGAGAACTGGTGAGTATGGTGCCGTGCTGGAGCTGGCGAAGCGACGCATGCAGGACTGATGTACTTTCCAGGTCCGGAGGTGAAATGGTTACGGAATTAGAAATAAGTTTGTTTTCTAACCTTGTCCTTTTCCTCTTCTTTATTCTAGGAGCTCCGGATTCGAGGCGGACGTGCCAGAAGACTGGATGCTGGCTGCGGGCACGGTGAGCGTCACGCTGCTGGATGCAGAATAACACGAAGCATGTGCTGCTGTTCGCGTGTGGTTTAAATAGCCTCCAAAGTAGTTCCAGGTAAGAAGTTCCCTAGAGCCACGCCCGAGTAAAAAATAGTCCCTGTAACAAAATAGTCCCATCCAGGCCTCATGTAGGCTTGGACTCTTTTGCAGCATGGTCTGCATCAGGTAAGTAAAGTCTATGAGCCTGGCGCCAGGACTGATTTCTATGGACTGAACCCAGACAGCCTCTAACCGGGGCTAGGTTTAAACAAATGTCTGGATGCCTGCTCCCAGTGCTGAGGGCCTTGGCCATGATGCCTGGGGGTAGGCATCATGACAGAGGAGCCCAAAGGAGAGGCTACAATGCACTGCCAATAGCACAAATAACAGAGCTTCAAAACAAAGCACCACCTGTAGAACAAAAATTATGGACAAAACAGGGATGCCAGGAGGCAGGACACGACAGGGAAGGTAGTGATGCCTGTTGAATTGTTGCAAGTAGCATTCCAACAATTACACTTTCCTACTTACACATCGAAACAGCACATGCTGCAGACATCCAGGAGGACTGGGTCATTCCGAAACTCCAAGAGTATCTTACTAAAATGACCACTGAATGCATCACAAGCAAAACATTTAATTCAGGAATGTCTCTCAGAACACAAGGAACACTGCCTTGCCCCATCGGACCCTTCAGTGAACTGCACATAGATTATGCGGTCATGGGAGAGATGGGGCAAGAGACTGGTGGTCTGTCCCTTTTCACGCTGGGTGGAAGCAGGTCCCTGCACCCGCTCAGACACCAAGCGTGCAGCAAAATTCTTAGTGAGAGACATCTTCCCTCATCAGGGAGTATGCAAGGTCATACGCTCTGACAATGGAACACATTTTGTCAATGATCTCCAACAACCTTATTGGGGATAAAATGTGTTCAATTTACCATCCTGAAGCAAATGGGGTGGTCGCGAAAATCAACGCCCTTCAAGAGTAGATTGTCCAAACTGTCACACACTCAAAAATAACTGTTTACCATTGTCGTTATTCCAGCTGCACACAAGGATCATCACTTGTCTCCCCCATGAAATAGTGACTGGCCAACATATGCAAACACCAGTGAGAAGAATGTCCAATGCACATAGAACGACAACAGTTTTAGGTGAAGAATTCAGAGTACCTCACACAACTCACAAGAGCAGTGAGAAACATTGCAAAACAAGTTGCCCCACAACAGAAAGTGAAACAGATACCGCCACTGCCTTAGCTGATAGCCCAACAAAATGTTTCATGCCTGGGGAACTGTACATTCGCAGTTTTGTGCGAAGGTGGAATTCACCAAGATTTCATACCCCATATGAAGTGCTGCATTGCACCCCTCTAGCAGTAAAGTAGGAGGGCATGAAGTATTGGGTCCACCTGTCCAATGTCAGAAAGGCCCATGATCGTGTAACCCCAGAGAATACACAAGGCAATGAGGAGAAGCAGCAGTGCAAGAGAGTGAGAAAATGCAGAACACACGGAAAAAGACAGGGAGAATAGAGGCATAAAAGTAATGTAATTTCTGAAGAAAAAAAATGTATATAAACTGAATATATTAAAATGTCAAAAGAAATGTCTTTTTCTTGCACTTCGATTCCATGCTTTCCTTTGCTTCTCTATTATTCTCATACATTATTCACACTCAAACTTTATTTAACCCATTATATCACATTCTGCAGGTGTTTACATGGTGGAAAGGATGCCACTCTCTACTACTAGAGCTCCGATAGCAGTAGGAATGAAATAAGTGCCACAAAGGCATATTCATGTGACTGTGGCTTGTACTTTATAGCAATTGTTTTTTCAATCATTTTGTTAAGTTTAGGAATTTATTGGAATATATTTTTTATTGTGGGAGACATAATGGGAGGGGGGAAAACTAACATGGGACCACAAAACATCACCAAACTTCACTACCTTACACAAAGGTGGCTCCACAACCTGGGTTACTGGTAAATAAACGAGTATTTTATGTACAAAACAATGACTTGTCCACTGCAGCAATGTTTACAATGCCACAAAGTGCCTCGCAGACAACTGAAGAACCTACCTCAAATGATGAGATTGTGTATAGTTTGTCTCCCACTGCCACGCCAAATGTTGTCCCAAGCCCCCAATACTGGCAGCTTAGTAGCGACACCAATGTAAACTCTCACACAGGTATTTATCAACTAAAAACCATGAATGCACACAGAACACCAGGTGTTGTTGATAAATGGTACAAAAGGTTATTCGTTGATGATCAAAAGAAATTACCAAACAGACGAAAAACGCAAGTGCACCAGCACAAGTATGATGCATATCATGGATTGGGGTTGGATAAGGTAGAAGACCGCCACCATCAGGTCCAGTCTAAAAAAAAAATTGTACTCTGACATGAGCGCCACAGGAAGACAAGCCACGAATGGCAGCTGCTATGTGTGCTCACCAATACCCAATGCGTCAGGGACACCTAAGGATTTGGCGACTCAAGAATGCCCGCCCCCCCCCCCCTCCCCTAGTAGAAGCCCAATGTCTTGTTCATCTCACACTATGTAGAATCAGGAACACCTGTTTTGCAAAGTGTGTATGCAGTGCACTACACACAACTCTGACTACAGGTATAGGAAACCCAAACTCTGATATAAGCTTGTACTACACAGTTTTGGTAGTGTGTTGAGCAGCCATGCTTATCTCAAGAGGGGTCAATGTGAGCTGTAGGGGAGTTACAGAGATTCACAGTGACAAGTCCTAAAATAAACAATTAATTGATCAGTTAGAATAAGCCTTTCTCAGAAGGGAGCAATATAAAAGGTAACACTCAAATACACTTCAAAACACACACTCTTAGCTTCTAAATCAGTAAAGACCGTTGTGGGATGGCCCACAGACACAACCTACACCCTCAGGTGACTTCAACAGCTAGGGTGCTGGGGACGTGAATATCTTACTGTTGGCATTTGGAATACGGTTGAATTTGGTAAAAGGAAAAGGTTATTTAGAACATACAAGAGACCACAAATATTCTTAAACCGGCAAATACTTTCCGGTCCTCCAAGAAGAGTCATTCAGTGAAAAAGGCTAAGCCAAAATCAATAGGCAAAAGTCTATCTGAGCTGGAGTCCTTCTTTGCAGGTAAGTAGACAATGTTTGTGCACAATGTTTTCATAAGTCTCTGAAAAAGGAAGAATCAAATGGGCCACAAGCTGTTAGATTTGTGAAAAGGCAGAAGATCAAGTTCTCAGACTTTACAGTACCTTTGTATTGAGAAAAAAAAAGTGCAGCAGATGACTTCAGTTCCTGTGCAGCTCTGCAGATCCGTTACTGGCCCTCAGTCGTGGCGACAAGAGGGAGGACTTCTGGCGACTCCTGCACTGCAATGGGACAGTCACCGCTCGCAACCGGCAATCTTTCCAACAAGTGGCACTTCAGTGTCTCAGCTCCTCGCAACTACCGCAAATAGCAACACCGGAGTGCCTGGCTGTCGAGATGGACTTTCCTTGCTTTTGGGGTCCCACACTCATTTGAGGGGGCTCAGGCTCAGTCAGTCCTGCTTTCTGGGTGTCCGGAGGATCTTTCTGGCGCTCTTGGCCAGCTTAAAAGCAACACACATAATCTGGTGTTCCTCTCCCTGGCTATACGGTTTCAAGAAGCAACTCTGTGGAAATTCAATCAGCTCTGAGAAGGATGTCCAGGTGGCTTACTTTGGAGTTCTTTGGTCCCACCAACTCAAGGGGTGAAGTCGTCCTTGTAGAGGCTGCCCTGATTATACAAATTTGTAGTATCAGCACAGCAGCAGGGCTTCACAGGGCATATCAACAGTCCAGGTTGCAGTAGTTCTTCGGTTCCTTCGTCGAGTGATCGATTCTGCCTTCCAAGCCAAAAGTCTCTCCTTTTATTCAGTTCTCTCCCATTCATTCCAGCCCAGCTGTCAGTCACCCAGCAGGGTGGCTGTCCTTGCCGGACAGTCAGCTGGGCAATCACTACGGGGGGGGGGGGGGGGGGGGGTCTCGGGCACTTCGCTCACTACCTGCCTACCTGAGACACCCTGGAGCCAGAGGCAGGCTTCACTTGCGAATCCCGGCAAAGCGAACAATGGGACCAAACCTGGTTTGGCACACAGTAAATCTCAAGAAGGCCCTTTCCACAAAGAAATGGTGAAAACAATAAGTGCGGGTCATTTTGACAAAAATGGCACCCTTGGGTGCTTTACTGCAGCTGCAAACGCAGACCGCGGTAAATGCACACCACGGTAGTTAAAACAAAACCACTGCCACCAGCCATTTAGTGAGCAAAGGGTAACAAAAAATGTTACATGAGAAGCTAGACAAAGGGGATACTAGGTAAGATAGTGTGTGCTGGGTCTAGAAAGTTATAAGTAAAGTCAATTACTGCTCTGGGAAACAGTAGTTAATCCCAGAGAAGGTATTTAAACCTTTGGGAAATTGACTTCCCTGTCCCACTGCACTGAAGGTGCTGTGACACAATGTGAAGATGATGCCTATGGAGTGTGTTAGATTCCACAACCAAAAGAAACAGTTCTAAATCACATTAAAAACTTTCTCCAGGTTTAAAAAAAAAAAAAAGCAAGTTCTCAAAATCCAGCAAAGTTGCTGGGTGTCTCTAAGGAGGAGGGAATTAGCACATTTCTGAGAATTCTCCCTAACAGCACCTTCCAGGCACACACAGTAAAACTACAACTGCTTTCTCCAGATGAGAAGATATGCAGAAAGTGCTACATGCTTTAAGGAGCCGTTCTTAGCAATAAAAAGGACATGTTTGCTGAAAATAAATGGCAAGGTGCAACAGTGCGCAAGGCAGAAGCGCTATGTGGCCTAACAGGCAATAGACTACAATGGATGGAAGATACCTGTGCCCAGACATGGTCCCAGCACATCACGAAGCTGACATGGCTCACAGCTCTCAAAAAAACGATCAAGATCCAGCATGAAGAAAAACGAAGACAGGGAAGGAAGAGTACCCATGGGTTCAAACACACACTGCAACAGAACCCTCGTCATCCCTGATATGTGAAAAGCGACTACTGCTCTGATGGACCATTACTCAGTGTGCGGCAAACAAATACTTGCACCTCCCGTCATCATGGAGGGGTTACTGTGCTCTGGCGATTGATGCCGGAGAACCATGTCTAGAGGAAGGGGAGTCCAACACACAGCAACTGGCACCAAAACCAACAAATGAAGAACCCCCCTCTAGGACATACTCTCGGAAGACAAGCTGCAAGATCAAGTGTCGCGCAAAAAGAACATCCAACTATCTTTCTAAGGACTCTTCTGACATCTTGGCACAGATCCCTGATGAATACAAACTTTTCAACTCAGCAGAGACATTTTTTGCATCACTGATACCCAGCATCCAAGCACAAGCAAACGCCAAATGGCTCCAAATCATCCGCTGGGAGCTGATCCAACTGGACTACACTGAAGAATGTCATCAAAGTAGAACTAAGATCACTCAGACTAATGACAATGCAGAACAGGTAGGTGCTCGACCGACTCGCAGCTATGGAGGGCGGTGTTTGCCGAAAAACAGGAGTGCATGTTGCACTTTTGTACCTTCTTCAGATGCTAACGGGACACTCACAATTGCTACAGTACACAAATTTGGAGTGAGAATAAAAAAAAAAGAAGGCAGTGTTCAGCCCTGTGACTGGTTCAACATAGCGTTCGATTTGGTATCATAATGGCTCAGGACTGCAACGAAGTTACTTGTCCCCATTATCTTCTTCCTTCTGCTAATCTGTGTGTGTTAGGTAGGGGTTTGATGCTGCGCAGAAGCGATTCCTAGTAGTGCGATGATGGTGAATTTAGGCAACAAAGATAGCAATGGAAAGATGCCTCATGATACTAGGGAAGCCCAAGTACAAACTGGTGAGAATGATGAACCCGAATACCACATGGTAGCAATATTTAAACACAGGGGATGTAATAGACAATTACTATCACACCACTATTAAAGAACCTCAGGATCTTGAAAATTACAGAGTAGTATGACCTAGATGGGGACTGCATTTATATAACATGTACCCCTGAATAATATGCACAGCGTGGGGAGAGCCTAAGAAATGTGTGCAGAGCTTGGATGCCAATAAAAAGGTACTCCTGCCTGGGATGAGGCAGTAAAGCGGGCAGAGGAACAGACGTACTGGGGGAGGGTATTTGTTACTTTCGTAGTAACGAAAGTGGGGAATGTTGCAGGAGAGGGGGATGGTCTTTCCCACACCCCTTACCATTCCCACGCTGAACATATCCCGTATGTGCTATGGGGGGTGGGGGGGTGACACCCCCCACCCTATCTGTAATGTGTACTAATCGCTTTCTAACCACTAACAAAAGAAAAAGCACAAACATATAGCCAAGCCTTATCGAGGCTGGGAACCTCCATTTTGTGACACACAGAACGCCATCTTTTACTAGGCCCGAAAATGATCTCCAATATTGCCTCTCCCCTGCCCAGCGCCTCACACAGACAGTCCAGGCCGCCTCCGCACAAACCCTGTTCTCATGGAAGTCCAGCCATTCATTGTTGCAACATTTAGTGTCGTCCTGAGTAAAGATGAGCTCATTGCACTGTGTGAGACTGGAGCAGGCCACAACCCAAGAGCACATCCATCTCCACTAGCCTGTGCTCCCTCAACCCCCACCCCGCCAGGCTCCACAGCCCACTGGGCCCATGCCCCTCTGCTCTTTTGATACAGATACACATCGGACCCCTCGCAGTGACCAGACGAGGACACCCACCATAGCCCTAATCCTATGCACCAATATATCGTCTATAGAAACATGTCCATCCGTATCATGAGGCATCAGGTAGATCAAAACCCCCAAGGCGGAAACGGGTAGAATGCTCATATACCCGTCAGTGAACTCTAAAAGCACTCCCAGTCATGCCAAACTTTAATACTCGCCATTTGTCTCATGCCCTCAGATCCTGTTGTCATAGCTTAGATAGCCAGGAAAGTAACACTCTGCCAACACGACCTCCACTCCGTGGAGAGGAGCACAGCTGACCCACATGCGGCAGGAGACACACCCAGGTAACAGCCAACCCAACGTGGTCATCCTATATGGATACATACTGTTTCACCAATTGCACTGTAGAGTTGTGTACCTATAGTGTGGCGTCATTAGTGATGCGGTCTTGACTTATAATGTGCTGCCCGTGTAATGTTTGGCAGAGCGCTCCGCATGCAAAACTTATTTTATAAGCTAAACTTGTTTTATTTGCAATCCATTTCCTGGTCTCATTCCTTAGTGGGGTGCGTCCATTATTTGGTCTGTTGGATATAGCGTGCTGGGGGAGTGGCCGCCTTCACCCCTGCTCCCATTTAAGAAAGAAAAAATAAAACAGGGGTTGCAGGGGTGTCACCCATATGTTCAGCGTAATGATTACTGCCAAAAAACAGCAACTTTTTTGTCCAGGGACATTCCGATTACATGGAACCTCCCAGTGGCTGCAAGGATCAAGTTCAAGACCCTTTGCATTGTCTACAAGGCCTTCTGGGGCCTGGGACTGCAATACCTTCAACTCGCTCTTCTGAAATAGCTTCCTACACGAGCCCTTTGCTCCTCCAACTCCCCGAGGGTCAGATGCTTCTCTCCAAGCAACGAGTTGGGGGGCAGATCTCTCTCTTCGGCTGGTGCCTCCCTGCCTCTCTGAAAATTGAGCAGAACCATCTCCAGCTCAAGAAGCGCCTCAAGACTTTCCACTTTGCTTCTGCCTTCTCTCTTCCTCTTACCTGCTGATCTCCTGTCTGATACAGCATTGATCACCTGGCTGGAACCTCTGAACTTCGGGCCCAGGTACCTGCCCACCCAGTTGCACATCTGCACTTCTTCCTGGCAACCTTTGCACTTTGTTCTGTATCTGCAACCCAACAGTCTCTTTACCTGCCTACACCTTGCACTGCCACCTACTGGCCACACTAGTTTTTGATTCAGTTTCCCGCACTTACTCTTCGCCCCCTTACCTCTCCCCGGCACTTGCACAATCTTAATGTCACTAGGCCTAGTAAGATTGCTGTCTTGTCCTCCCTTTGTTTCCCCTCCCTTGCCTCATCGTGACTTGAAACACTTGTGTATAGGCGCACTATAAATGTTATATCATCTGTGCTTCCAGCACGCTTCCGTCTGCCCAACCCCACCATCCCTGCTCCCCACCCCTGACTAGAGGACGCTGCTGGGTGGTCAGCTGACCTACATTAGACATCTGGCCCTCACAAGGCAGCTGGCTAAGGGCACCTTCCAACACCCGTTTGTCCTAGGCACCTCTGCCAGGCCTCATCGTAGGTTTGCGTGTACCTTTTAGTACTGATGTAGGTCTGTATTTTGACTTTAACTGTACTTTGATCCCAAGCTACTGTTTTGTACCACTACTTTGCATCTGTCTCCACAGGACAGCTCTGTAGACCTGAATTTTGAACATGCCGACTTTGTGCAACTACCTTATATTTTTCTCCACAGGGATAGCACCATAGGCCTGTATTTTGAATCTAGCTACTGTTTTGTGCCAATACTTTGCATCTTTCTCTACAGGATTAGTGTTCAGACTTGGTCTTTCTTCCACAGATGTTAGGCACTGTTTCTCTCACCCCCACCCTTGGCCCATGCACTCATCTGTGGCGGTTCTCAGCTCTCTTGCCACACTCATTCACGTCAACAACTCACGTGCATCCGAATCAATGCCTGATCTGTTGCACACAAAAAAAAAAGCACATTAACGACAATATTCTCTGAAGGCCCAGGCATCCTCTTCAGCACAGAAACCTGGTTCTCCCATGAACCCCGGCCCATTGCGCTCCTCATGGCCTTCCCTCCTGGCTACACCAATATGCATAACAGAGTCAGGAGGGCTGCCAGAATCGCCATCCTTTACAAATCCAGATCACACTGAGGAACAAGCCTGCAACTCTGACTGCAAATCCCACCTCCACTAGTGAACTTTCTCATCACCTCTCCACATACAACTTCTTACTACAGCAAACATTTTTCTGAAAACCCTCAGTGACTCATGCTGCCTTCCAGGGGATTTCAATATATGGTTTAAAGTCCCACTTAACCCCATGACACAATTTGGCATCCCTTCCTCCAACACAACTAGCATCAGGTCCCACTCGCATACTCTCCCGACAGCCCATCACAGCACCTATCCACTAGCCAGATCACCATACATCACTAGCAGGGACTTAACCGCCCCTACCTTCATTCGGTCTAAAATGCACACACTTTCCAAAATCCTTTCACCAACTTCTCATACCTCAGTTCTCCAAGGGTGTTTGAGTCAACAAACCAATATTATTAGGTGCTATACAAATGCCATATAACATAACTCCAGCCAAGTCACACGAGCAATTGTGCCACATACCTAGCCATCTCAAAATAACTGAATTATTGCAACTGCTCTGGTCACAATGAACTTATATCAGTTGCCCCCTAAGCTTGAATCATTGTCAAGACATTACCTCAACTCAAAAGGCCCAACACAAGAAAGTATGATTTCAGACTTGAAATTAAAAAGGGGAGGGAGACGAAGGGCTACGATCAAGACCGTTACCCCTACAAACATGCTCACTCCAACCATTCAAAGTAGCTCTAATGTTTACACCCTAATTCCCTTTCTTATTGAGACACGCCATATTAAATTCAATTTACAGTGTTCTGTTACACCCCCAAAAACATTTGCGTTTTAGTACAGGAACCACACGTTCAATATGGAAGACATGGGCAAACGTGTTCATTACATTTTTCTTTTTACATCAGTTTCCACTTGTCAATAGTACAAAACACAAAGTGCTATTAAGGGAAAGATTGCATTAGGAGACCAGAGGAAACACATTGTACATATACCATTAAATATGGAATAAGGAGCTCCATACCCACTTGACAGAGCTATTTTGGGAAGTAATCTTTGTATGCACAACAGTGAATTTTGGGCATACAAATTAGACATAAATTGCATGAGATCAATAGATCACTGTCCAGAAACGTCATCAACATGGCTCCATTAGTCAGTAGCATTCAAGACACAAGAGTGGAACTACATAATACAGAATGGTTGACCTGCATGCTACACCAGCTTCTATAAGACCAACGAGCAGTCTATTCTCATTTTGCTATTTGGACCTTTCGCCTAAGCTTGTTCCAGGGACAAACCCTTGATTTTGTCCCAATACTTTCCAGAGGGAAAAAAACGAATTCATCCAAAAGACGTTCCATTTGAAAGTTTATCAATATCCTCTCACGATTGGTGGCATAGGTGAACAGATAGTCAGCTTCTCCAGACAGTAGGATTTACTCCAAAATGTGTAATGTTTGAAATCAGACATGTAAATTATTGACATTTGACAAAGGATTTGAGCTCTTCAAGGAATTTGATGTACTCCTGGTGCTCCAGGGCAGTGCTCAACTCAATCAACTCATCAGCAAACGTGTTGTCGATTCCACGATCAGCCAGAAAATCCATCAAATGATCATAGAGTGCCTGCAAAATAAACAAAGAATGTTCTGAATCTAACCCCTGAACAATTTTCAACAAAGCTTTGGCTCAGGTCAGCAAAACAATTTCTCAATTGTAGTCATTATTAGTCTTGGCACAAAATAAGTACATAATGGGAAGACATGACCAGCCTACTAAATGCTACAGTTCAACCTTTTGCTCATTGTCCAACACGGAAACGTTAGAAGTGCAAAGCAATACCCACCACATCGTTTTACAAGACCCTATCCAGGCAACCAATTGGCTAAACGGAGCAGGTTAACCTGCAAGTCATAAATAAGCACTTTTCTATTGGTAAAGGCACCTGATTTGCTATTTTGGTTAGCTGACTTGTAGATTTACAGAGAATCACATAAAACCCTACTTAAGGCCCAACACAGACTCCCAATGTAAAGGTACCCTCTTCAACGTACTCCAAACCAAGCAGGAACCACAGGTTACCACCTAGAATTACTATTAAATATAAGAGGCTTAAACTGGAATTAAACATTCATACAGGAGACACACAGCAAAACATAACACGTGTTGCCAGACATTGTATGCACAGTCAATAGTCTATTGTATGTGCAGTCTCACTCCACCCAGTGGCCAGGGTGCCTGCAACTATGAAATCCCAGTAAAAACAGAAGGGTAGTGCATATACACATCTCAGCAAACAAATAGGGCAGAGCAAAGAGGCATTCAAAAGCTACATGAGGAACATAGAAAAAAAAAAGTGTTTTACAGAGCAGCAAGAAAACGGATAACCGATGGCTGGTGGTAGGTTTACATTCTTGATTAAACAATCTGAGTGCCCAGAGGACATAATCATTCCTGGAACAGGAGGATAGCTCAGGGACAATCTGTTCGACTGGTAAGCAAGACGACACAGGTTTGAATCCCGGTGCCATACTTGGAGACTGGCCTCCAGTATTACACACTTAATAATTAATCTCCTTTATACACAATGAGATTACTGCACATTTTGCCAGCACATACTACAGGGTAAATTACACCCTGTAATATGTGCTGTATCGGAAAAAGGAAGACAATTTTCTGTATTTTAAACTCACTCTGAGGAACCCCTCCTATTTTTTTGCTAGCTCCACGGAGTCTTGAACCTTTTCTGAGTAAGTGACCATTTTTTAAAGTAACATTTTACAACAAATTTTAATGAACAGCCCTGTGGTTCCCATGGTACTCTAGATGACTCACATCTGCAGTGATTTTTTTTTTCTCTAATAGTGCACTGCTGTGCACTTTATTTTCTTTTAACCACAAGGATGCTCACCTCTCCGAAACTGGGAACAGCAAGCATGGTCCTCTTTTACTGCTATACTAGCCTGCTCAGTTTATGGGGCTTAGGAATGGTGTAACTTCCTTACCAGAGAGTAATATGGATGGCCTCTATTGAACCTAGCAGTACATTAGTCTCAGAATGAAGACGCAGTCACATGGTGGCTTTGTGTGGTAACAAAGTCTTAAGCGAGCATAGCACATCCATTGTGAACCAGTCCAAAAACATGAAAGAATTTCAACCAGCCTTCTAAACCATCAAAATGCTGTAAATCAAGACAATAGTTTCAGGTGAATTTCGGGGGGGGGGGGGGGGGGGGGGGGGGTGGACTACAGGGAACCGTTTTTCCAAGTCAGTAAGCTACCTTGTCTAAACACCAACGATTTGACAATCCCCAAATAAATCTTGTCATGGCTTGGAAAAACAGAGAAAAGTACCATATCTATGAAATAGTTTTAATAACCATAATTGGATTAAAAAAAAAAAAAGCAATGAGACCATAAACGGATGAGCCAAGCACCTCAGCTATGACACCAAACTAATGGCATTTAGATTTCTCACTCTCAAAGCATAGAAATGTGTACTAAGTCACCATGGAATGGGAGAAGAAAAACACCTATGCAATGTCTCCTGAAAAAGTGTGTAAAGATGCACCTACCCAGTCCAGCGAGTCGGTGCCGAGGGTGTAGCTTGTATCTTTCCAATCGGTTTCCCCAGTCGGTTGGAAACTGACCTCCCGAATTGAAAAAATGTCACTCTCCTCTTCCTCACCCTGCCCAATCTGTAAAAGAAGTTGAAATATATAACGCAAACTTGGGCACTGGCAAGTCAGTTACAATGCTCCTGGCCAAGGCTTCATGTTCATAATGAAGTCACAGGTCAACGCAATAACATTAGGCGAAACAGAACAAGGTTTCCTTCTTGACTTGCCCAATAGCTTAATGCATTTGAAATTAAAAACCTACAATTGACAGCAGCCATCGGAACACTACCTCCTGCCCCTCCAAAATTGTAGGACGCCCCACTTAAATAAAATGCAATGTAGGGTTCAGAAATTGTAGTTTTATTCGATTTCGAATTATGAATGATGGAATAGACACTGTAGGAAATGGTTTATAAACAGGTAAGTCCCCCAAGACGAGATCTTGATAGTTTCCATGACCTTGCTATTGCTGGCTCCTGAACTCTATGCCATCATAGAACCATAGCCAGACACAGTCCCAGCCTAGATACTGCCAATATATTTGGTGAACCTCTCTGTGCTGAGGCTTAGCAAAAAGGCACTGATCTATCTAGTCATAACTCAATTTATGTTCAAAATGTAAAAAATGTTTTACACGCTGTATGGTTTGCAGCATCAGAGCTGAAAGAGCCTCGTGAAGAGTGATGCAGAGTGTCTGGCTTAACCCAGCTATTTCATGGGATAAACGGCATCAACGAGAGGGTCATAGTTAAGACCAAAGCAAGTAGTGAGGATTATAAAACCTCAAAACATTGTAAGGCCCTTTTACAATAGTATTACTAAAACAAGAGTATTAATGGAGAATATAATGTATGCATTAATGTCACATCCTTTCATATGGATTCATGTTGGCCACATCATAAAATGGATAAGAGACAATGAAGGTGAAATCATGGGTAATTTAAATTTGACAAGCAGCCCCGTATCTGAAAATATTAGAACAATCTACATTCACTCAAACTGTTATTGCCAATTATTTATATAAAACTCACTTCATCCTCTGGATAGTGGCAGTCTAGCACCAGGTTATGCCTGGAGTCCTGTTTCGACACTTCCACAACAAAGTTAGGCGTAGACACGAGATCCGGCTGCAAAAAAAATGCAAAATATAAGGATGCAGCTACTTCCCAATATCATTACCCAAGAAAATTAAATATTTTCCAAAAGATAATGTCTTTCCCATCATTAAACCTATGCTACAGAAAATGTGTAAATAAATGCTATCCCAGGGAAATGGCCCTTCATGAAACATCAGAATCCCACTTACACGGTGTAAAGGTCAGGCAAAATTAACTCAGTAATCTCTGTATCCAGGTTGCCAGGTGTTCCGTTTGTTAACTTTCCCTTGCAGTCAATATACATCAGTGCACTCACCAATTAGGCACATTTTCAATACTTGAACCTGCCAAATAGTTTATTAAAGGTCATTTTTACTCGTTTGCTGCTTAGAAACCAATCATTCTGAGGCTCAATGTCCCAGCTTTCCTTTGTGTAAAGCAGTACCTCAATTGAAAAAAAGCTAACAATCGGGCAAGAGCCAGCATCCAAGTTGTCACTTTACCAATCTTGCTATTCCGGACAAGATTGATAGTAAGGGCCCTCTCAGAGAGCTCTTTGTGCTCTCATACTCTGCTTACCGGATGTGGGGAAAAGAAAAAGATACCCGTGGACTTTGTCACCACAGATCACCCCACCATTTACGGGCGGCTCATGTGGCCCAGTCTTCCCAGACAACTTTTCTTATTCTGCGAACCCAAATGCTTTGCAACGTGTTTCATTGCACATTTCCAAAAACTGGATGCAAGCAAGTTAACTGCAGGTCAACATCAGTAAGAGTGAGCCAATTATCCAAAGTACGGTCAAAACCGTTTCATTACTCTTTGGGCATATGCTCTACAAACGAAGGGAAACAAATGTTTCAAATATTAGGGCTGCACTGCCATACCATGACTACGATGGTCCAGCCACCAACTTCTTTATAGTATGGCAATGTACCATGTGCCAGCACACCAATCAACTATCTGGTACCTTGGTTCGTCCTCTATGCAAGGCATCCAACTAATTGAGGAATGACGCAGCTCACACAAAATGCCAACGTGAAAAGAGCAAAACATGCTTTAATTAATGCTTCTCAATCATTGGCTATTCTTCTAGGTAACATTACATGCCAACAATCCTTTTTTGGCGGAATTACAGAAGGAAGCCAACCATGTGCAGATCAGGCGTGACTCTAGAGTCCAGACTCAACAGCTAGGTTACAAACCCTTAACATGGGTCCTTTTTAGAGAATCTCCATAAGTGCACAGCATATGCCCGGAGGTGGGTTTTTATACATTGATTGGATATTGCCTATACAAATAGCGTTTCAAGGCGCCACAAGATTACATGCCAGGGATTGCATGGGGTGCTGGTCCACATGCAAAGTGCAAGGAGGGGTGTGGCCAAGGTGGGGGCCTGGTGCCCTGTAGAACTCAGAGGGAGCCAATCAGCAGCAGAGAGAGGTGGGGGGGGGGGTCTTAGCAGGGAAGGGGGAGAGGGAAGGAAGAAGAGAAAATGAGGGCCCCGAGGAGCTTCCGGAACTTGGGAGATCCAGCTCAAGCCGGGGGCAGGGTCAGGGAGACAATTCCAGAGGGAAGCTCCTGTGGAGGAAAGATCTACCCCCTCCCCCCACTCTCTGCTTGGAGAAACGTCTGATGTGCAGAGTGTTGGAGCTAGAGGACCAAAGGGCTCTAGAAGGAGGTATTTAGGGAGAGTTCGATGTACTGGGGTCCAGGGTCCCAGGCCCCAGAAAGGCAATCAGAACATGAAACCTCTGAAAATGTAGAATTTCTTATTTCAAGAATATATATATATATATATATATATATATATATATATATATATATATATATATATATATATATATATATATATATAATCAGCAAGGCATAAAATAAGCAGTGTCGCATAGCAATTTGCTATGCAATTCTGTGGGTCTGCTAATCACATTTGCTACACAAGTGTCCATATATCTATTTAAGTGGCCGCCTTCAATGAAAGTATAGCTTGCCCTGCATTCCTCTCTTGCCCTTAATACTCTCCTCACCCTCTTTTCTCTGTTCACTTCAACTGCTAATGGTGAGAAAGTGCAGCAGTAATCATCTCCTCCACTCTTAAGCACCAAAGGCGTGTGTGGGAGTGCTAGGCAAGACTATTTTTCTTTTTCAAATAATTGCAAACCAGAGGTGATACTTTTATTTAGTGTTCTACATCCTGTCTGTGTTCTATATCCTGTCTGGCAAAGACCAATATGTGTCAACTTTATATTTTTTTAATACAGTCATGCAATTCCATTCCTAAAGTGTAAGTGGTTACATAATGCATAATTACAGTATTGATACTGTAAAACACTGCATCATCTCAATGTTTTACAGTTTAGGCTGTGTAAGGATGCAAATTGACGAGCTAACACTTTTGAAAATGTACATGATCAAATGCTTTTGATGGAAAACCTAGGTCTGTAACCTGCAGGTTGTGGTCATCTTGCAACTGGTGCTCAACCCATGAGCGAACCCATACTCATTGGCATTCTACATCATCATGTTATTCAATACACTGTAACCTGAAAATGAGAACCACAAACGACAATAGTCCACCTAGTCTGCCCAGGTCTCTGCCTGCTTCACAATCCACTCTGCCGAGTCTCTTTCCCTCCTTTTACATAATGAATACACCAAGCTAACTAGATGTTTACGCAAAGTAGTGATCAATAGTTCCATCCAGTCTGTAAATCTACATATCTACTGTAATACCAAACACTGTAGTTGGCCTCTAGAGCTGGTTTTGGTATAGAATTATGGTTGTATTACATATTAACACCTGCAGGAGACAGCTGGCCAAACAGTTTTCAGAGCCTTTTTATCATATCTGTGTGTGTCGGTAAGATAGCTCAGTGGGTTGAGCGCTCGCTGCTGCGATCTGCAGGTCCCGGTTTTGCCTCAAAAGTAGGTAAGGGGAGGGGGGGGGGGTCCAAAAGCGGGCCGCCAGAGGAAGGAGGAAGCTGGGGTCCCACTGAGAAAGATTTCAGTCTTACTGACACCAATGCAGAGATCATTGGTGGTACACCATGCCTGAATAGCAATCAGAAACCCAGGGCTGGAAGAGGAGGCAGTAGGAGAAGACTGACGGAGAGCTGCGTGTCGTCTGCATAACACTGGAAGTGAGGCGAGAAGGAGGAGATCAGAGGGGCAAGGTAGATGTTGAAGAGCCAGGGCAAGAGGAAAAAGCCTCGAGGGACGCCACAGGCAGTGTGAGATGGGGAGGAAAAAAGGGTCCAGTTGAACCTGGGAAGGTCGGTCAGAGTGGAATGAAGTCAACCAGTCCAGTGCCAGGCCCACGTGCCAAGGGTGTCAGAGCAGATTCGCCAGGATGACATGATTGACAGTGTAGAATGTTTCTTGCTTACCTTGCCCACGGTGACAATGAAGACTTCCAAGAGGCTCAGCATTGGCTCAAGCATTTAAAGCTGAGACAACACTAGTGTCAGATCTTTCTCCGATTATATAAACCCTTCTGGTTTTAAGTCTCTTTGCTCGGTTAGTTCAGCCTTATTTAGCAGGTTAATCACATACAAGAAGTGTTGTCAATAAGCAAACACCCTAGACTTGTTAATGCCCAATATTTCAACCAGATGCGGCATGTGTACATGCTGCCAACATCTCCAACTTTAGTAAAAGCACATACAAGTGAACTTCCAAAACAAAATACTCTGGAACATCACCAGCACACAAGAACTAGAATAATAAAGGCAACTATTAATGACCTTTCTCAGACATCATACAGAGAAAGTTTTCTTTATTCACGCCAATGTCTTTACGCTAAGGCCCCAGCAGAGCACAGAACCAAAGACTACATCAGCACACCTCCCCATAAAGGTGCAAGCCAAAATGCACGAATATTTGCAATGAAGCCCACGACTCACAAGTCAGACTGTTTCAAGACCATGGTCACGTCAAAGAAGAATACACGGATGCTTGGGCCCAGTTGCAGCAGTAAGAGACAGAATCCAGGACTGGAAACATTGAACAAGCAGCTTGGGGACACGTAAGGTGGCAGTTATAGCCAGTTGTGGGTGTTACAACTTCAATGTTATCAACGCAAGGATTATTTTTCCCAATAAAATGTAAATCTTAACAGGTGATACATAGAAGTAAGCACCCATTTTATTTCAAAGGAACAGTAATCAATGTTTTGCTCATGTGGCTCATTACAAAAAGCAAAGCCTCACCCCCACCCCCATTGCCCCCCTCACAACATTCCCACTTAATATATTTGCATCAAAGGGTCTTCGTCCTTCGAGGAAGGAGTGCCACCATTTAGTGGGACACAAGTAGTGTGTCCATGGCACTGACTCAAATCACCAAGTGGCGTTGAATGCATCAGTCATATGAAAGATAAAGCCTTACTTACTTCTTTTTCATCTGCTTTCTTCTCTTCGTCTGCTTCATCAAAAGAAGGTGGAATGCTGTTGTTCGTGTTAAACGTAACTGTTATCCTTTTTGAACAACACAAAGCAAAATACGTGTTTCAGGTAGATTTGTTGATACTTAAAAGCAGATATTAAATAACAAATCCATGCAATTCAGAGATCAGAAAACCAACTCCATTCCGCATTTTTATTTCAGAGATTAAAATGGGTTTGGGATACATAAACAAACGTTGCAAGCCCAGCTTCAGCCAAAAATTCCCAAATTAAAAATACCTTGGTCATGCAACGTTAGTTCACCAGTGCCCCAAAGCACATGTTGCACATCGGCTGCTTAAATCTGTGCCTTGATAACGAGTAGAAGTTTGGAAAGCATACTCATTAGTTAGTAGTGCATGCTGCATAGATATTTCATATGATACTTAAGCAAAAGAACCAGAGCGGCGGGGGCATTACCGACTCAGGTAATGCCCCGGGGCCCATAGGCAAGGACCCGACCTAACCGGGGTACTAAAAGCTATTTGTTTCTGTCCCGAAACGATACAGCGTTTCAACGCCACAGCGTTTTGGGACAGGGAAGAAGAAAAAAGAAAAAAAAAAAAAAAAAAAAAAAAAAAAAAAAAACCACCAAGAAAATGGCCGCCGCCATGGAAAGGGAAAACGGACTCCGTTCCCAGCGCGTCTGCTCCCGAAAAAGGATTAAAAAAAAAAAAAGGTAAGTGGGGTTGGGATGGCGGGAGTGGGAAAAAGAGAAAAAAAAAAGAAAAAAAAAAAAAAAAAAAGTACCTGCATCCCCAGCGGGGGACAAGGGAAGCCCCCAGCCATGTGGAGGCACAGAGCGGGGATGGCCACGCTCCGAGTCTCCACACGGCTGGAGGCTTCCCTAGTCCCCTGCCGGGGACGCAGGATCAAGAAGGTAAGTTGGGGCGGGCGTGTGGGAGGGAGGGGAAATATAAAAAGACTTACCCGAGTCCCCGGCGGGGGGCGAAGGCAGCCTCTCAGCCACGGGGAGGCTCGGAGCGGGGATGGGCCCGCTTCGAGCCTCCTCATTGGCTGAGGGGCTGCCTTCGCCCCCCCGCCGGGGACAAAGGCCGTGGAATCCTGACAGAGGGATTCCTGGCCGGGTAGGGACCTGGCGAGAGCCAATCAGAATGCTTGTTGCATTCTGACTGTCTCTCGCCGGGGTACTACTGAGAAATATTAGAACATATCCCTGGACTAACCAATCAGCTTGGAGAAATACAAATGAGGAATAACCTATTAGGAGTGAGAGTAGATCCAAAGCGCCAGTTCAGGAAGAGTAAAAGATGGGATAAACTCAGACTAAGATATTCCCAGAGGAAACGGACAGGAAGACTACAACTTGGAAGATGGCAAGGGTAGTATGGAGCAGACGGGAAGCAACCAGGCTAAAAAAAGGCCAAACCTGGAGAGAGAAGATAACTAGAGAGTGTGCTATGCTACTACTCGGCCAACAAAAAACTACTCAAGATAGTGGCCACCAGCTACAGAACCTTTATCCTCAGGGCAAAAAAAAAAAATAAATAAAAAAAATAAGACAACAGAATGGAGAACGCCAAATCTAAATCAAAAGAGCTCTTCGCCATCCTCAGGAAATGAGTCTCCCTCCACACCCTCATAAAGCTGCGTGAAAGATGCAGACTGGTGTGAGAGGATCCAAAAAGCCTTGGCTACAATCAAGAAATGCCAAAAGAAAATCCAAAACACTATGGTGTCTGGCGCTCCAATGTAAATTTTATTCAGGTTTCTTCCCGAGAACGTGTCGCCCTTGGCCTCTGGTGTCTGTGGCGGGTGGGCGTGGCTAGGGGTCCCTCAGAACAGATGAGGTGGGAAGAACTTCAAACCCCACAGCGTGCCTGACAACAGGAGGTTCTATCCTCTCCCATACAAAATCTGGAAATATCTGCTTACCTCCTGATGAGCCACTGTATAAACAGGTGGTGAAACACGTGTAGAGGACAAAGCACAAACTGAATAAAATTTACATGGAGCGCCAGTCACCATAGTGTTTTGGATTTTCTTTTGGTAACTAAATGTCAAGCTCTCAACAGCCCTGGGAGCTACAAAACACAGACCAGGCAGCACCAATTACAAGCAAGCGTCCCAAAAGTCAGAAATAAAACTCCCTACAACTCGCCTAGTCCACTCCAATCAAAGGCTGGTTTATCACTATTACAATCCAGAACTGAACATAAAAAGCTCAGCCTAGCCAAAAAAAGTAAACCCTCCACCACCACCCACCTCTAAAACTCCAACATGCCCCCCCCCCCCTTCTCTTTCACCCCAGTGTCAACTAAAGAGGTGGAAAGCATCAAAGGCCTCAAGCACTCCAGATGCCAAGGGGACTCCTGCCCAGCTCCCATCATCCAGGAAGGCGCCAATGATCTGGCCCCTTTCATAACAGCCCTAATCAACGCCACCTTCAAAACGAGCTCAGTCCCTAGCAGTTTCAGGGAGGCCTGGGTCATGCCCTTCTAAAACAAAAAAACAAATAAACACGAACCTAGACCCCAAAAACCCAACCAACTACAGGCCAATTACCACCGCCCCTTACATCCTAAAGATTTTAGACAGAGTGGCCTACCTGCAAATCCAGAAGCATCTGGAAGGGAACAACCTCCTGGCCCTTCAACAATCTGGCTTCAGACCAAGACACGGAACAGAGACAGCCCTCTTGGATTTAAAACTCCAGATGGACAAGGCAAAGGATAAGGGCAATCTAGCCATTCTCCTGCTGCTTGACCCATCAGCAGCCTTTGACCTCGTCAACCTGATACTAACAGAACATCTGATGGCCTCAGCTGCTTTCTCTAGCCAGGCGACCGCCTGGGTCCAACCCTTCCTAGCCGACCAAACCACCCACGTCTTCTCACCAGGGGCTTCAGCCCACCCCATCCCCATCCTCTGTGGCGTCCCACAAGGTTTGTGCGTCTCGCTGACCATCTTCACAAAGCTATTGTTCGACTGCCTCCATAACCTGGGCGTCACATACACAAATTATGCTGACAATACACAGGTTCTCATCACCCCATCATGTTGCTATGAAGAGGACTCCATACGGATTAACATCTACCTGGAGGTCCAAGCCTGGATGGCAGAACACTGCTTATGCCTTAACGATGAGAAACCTAAGCTCCTTCTCATCCTCTCCCAACCACGGCTAAACAAACTGGACTGCCCGTTACGCTTCTATCCACATAGACTAACCTAATCACTGTGGCCAAAGAAATTAAAACTCCAGGGGTCTATCTAGATTCCACACTTCGCTCAAAAAAACCAGGTGAACGCCATAGCCTCTTATACAAATAAGATCATCAAACCCTTCCTCTCACCTTCCAGTGGCCAGAGCGCTAGTGCTTTCAAAAACCGAATACTGCAATACTCTCTTTCTTGGCACCTCAGAACGCAGCACTCACATCTCCAGCTTCAGACAAGATGCCGAGTGGCTTCCTGTACGAGACAGAATCACCCTTAGATCTCTCGTCATCGTCCACAAATGCCTCTCTAACAACGCCCTCAAATATCTGGCAAACAAGTTTTTCAAACACCCTCCAACCAGAACGTTGTACTCTCACTGCCTATCCATCCCCCAAAAAAACAGGCAGCTCCAGCTTCCCGGTCCTAGCCGGCAAAAATGGAACGCTATACCACTGAACCTTAGAGCAGAACCTTCCTTTTGGACCTTCAGAGCAAAAACGAAGTCCTGGCTCACCAACAAGAATTCCACCAATGTCTGACACACTAATGTACTCTTTTCCTTTGTCGACCACCATGTGACCTGGTCAGCGCCACTTACTGTTATTATGTTGTATGTCTATATTCTGTTGTAACCTCCTCTAAGCCTCTGGCACCCAGTTACCTCAGGGTTCGGCGCGCGGTATAAAGAAACTAAACTCGCAGACCGGATGGGGTATTGTAATGTCAAAGTCATCCCCTCCACCCCAAAATCAGCAGCCATGGGTTAGGAGAGGGGAGACCTGTGGCAGCAGGAGGAAATATTATTGGCTGCCTGACAATACTTGTAGTGAAGCCTGAGAGAAAGCTAATGTCCAGAAGGGTTTGTCTGTGAACGCTAAGGGCCAGCAGTGACATCCTGTTTGAATACTTAATTTAAGGTATAGGAGAGACCTGCAACACTCCTCAAAAATCCAAGGGGGAGAAGGAAACAAGCTTGAGAGCACAGATTTGTTAAATATAAAAATCCTGGCAGATGATTAAAGAGGCATGTGAAGTCAGACACCTAAAGGAGAGCAGACCAAGAACCTCTACAAGAACCAAGAATACATCAGCTTTGCTGCTTTAGAATATGGTCAAACCTTTGCTTTGGGCAGATCCTTGGAATACTGTGTTAGCATAGGGTAGCTAGGAGGCTAAATGATTTAAAGAGTTTTAACTTTGTCGTGTCAGCAACTTTGAACTTTATGCTGCAGATTAGGTTGTCTCAATGAGAGACAAGGACTAGGTTATAAACTTTATAAGGGAAAGACTGCAGATTCATCAACTAAAAAGAACGCAACTGGGATCTGCTATACATTAGATAATGGGGCAAGCAAAGACGTGGTCCCTTTTCTCCTCTTTCATTCACATAAAAATCAACTAACGTGCCACTTACTTTTCTCCAGATATTTTCCGCACCAATTTAGCTTCTGTGCCATTCAATTCCAGCTCCCAACCACCAGTCATTTTTGGCAGGTTTTTGTGCTTTTGAATTTTTGCCTCCTCTTTAATTTCATCTGTGAGAAACTCTGCAAATGCTTTGTCCCCTAAAGACAAGAAAAACACTCAGAAAAAGCTCCAAGTAGAAGGCATAGATATGTGCACAAATGTTGGGGCACAGACGTGTTCCCTCATCCTAAAACGGCCCTAAAGATGCGGAAAGTGTCCCCTTGATAACTCGCTACCATTCTCAAAGGGGGGGGGGGGGGGTTGGGGAGGAGCTTGGTGGTGAATTAGGCATTCCCATCAACATTATATGCATGTGATGAAATGAAAGCATAAATTAGCATAGAGGTGGCCTAATTCACAGAAGCGTTTTATAATGGCAAAACCCCATTGGAAAATGCCCTGGAAATTAGGCACATAATGTCTAAGAAGGAGCACAGAACAGTTCAAACGGGTAGGATATAGGATTGCTGCATTACACATGTAATTTAAAATCACAGATTAAGAACCGATCAGTACATTTCCTGGATAAGGAAAATCTGCCTAGTGGTGAACTCTTAACTAAATCTGGCCAATTCAATGAAATCATTAACATTTTACAGTTCGAGAAGTGACTGGATCAATTAAGATGATCAATTGATGGGAACTAGTAACACACAAGACATTAAACATTCCCCAAACCACAACCAATTTAAGATGCCCAACTTGTTACAGTATTTCTACATGTGCTACATATAGAATTGTACATGCATAGCCATGAACTGGGATATGATATGACAGTTATAACGTGCCTATACACAAGTGTTTCAAGGCGCAACGAGGCAAGGGAGGGGGGGGGGGGGGGACAGAGGGAAGACAGAACGGTTTTACGAGGCCAGGTGTCATTCAGCTCGCGCAAGTGAAGGTGGAAAAAGCAAAAAAAAAAAAAGTGCGGGGGCGGGGAACTGCAGTACATGGGATAATAAATAATCACAAAAAAGAACGGCCAGCTGGTGGCAAGTGCAGGGTGAGTGCAGACGTAAGTACTGGTATGGGGACTGTAGGGATACAGAAAACATGTATTTCCATCAATGGATTCCAAGTAAAGTCTATTGAAACTCTAGGATCCACGATGTGGAAAGCACCACTTTGTTGATAGCTAGCCAGCTTGGAGAATAGAATACTGAAGAAACAGGTGCAGAAACCACACTAAACAAGCCGGAAGAAAACGTCTGAGGAAATATAAGGCGAGAAGAGAAGACGTGTAGATAGGACAGCAAACACCTCCTTAATGGACAGAAACACACATACTAATATATAAGAAAAGCAAGTAAAAGGGACAAGTGAATTACCAATAATCTCCTTCCAGCCTTAAGAGGCTGGACATACGGCATTTAATAAGACTAATAAGAACATGTTTGGCTTACAACTTCTGTACCTGTACTGCAGATTTCTGTGTCACGTGAGACAATCTTTTGTATTTTATGCACTTTTCCTTGAAGGGTGACTTGAATTTAGCTGAACATAATATTCGCTGAAGACAAGACATCTTGGTGGGGGGGGGGGGGTGGTGGTGGTTCTTGGCCATTAGCAAGATGTACAAAATCCAGGAGCTGCTTTTAACTCCTGCTTATCCAATCTATTTCAAAGCCGGCACCATAATGTGTCTTCCTCACCGCACCTTGGCAAAAACAATACTGGGCCTCTTCCCAGCTAGTACAAATACATATTTATAGAAGTTTCCAATTATGTAGAGATTGATGGAGCAAATTACCTACTAAACATGCTGGGTCGACAGGTTTAATGCTCATACTGTACATGTTACAAGTGTCAAGATCACAATACAGATTGTGAAGTGAGCAATGGTTTCTGTAACAAGGGTGTGACTGATGAGCTTACACAAAGGTTAAGCTCGTCTGGGCTGCTAAATGGATTTAGAAGTTTCTTTAAACCCTTTCGGTGCAGGGACTAGAGGGAACTAAACAGTATTAAAACTATTATCACTATTGCAAGAGACAAGCAACACTAAGGTTTGGGTGGCAGACAAAAATACTACTTATTAAATTAGAATATGTAATTTAGCCTGATTTATAGAGCAGACTAAATTGTATATTTTTTTTACATTAAAAAAAGGAGTATGAGGTGCATGAATTGGTTTTGTATTTTATTAATCTGTAAGGTCGAAGCCATCAAGAAATTAAAAATAAATGTATATGAATCTGTAAAGGGTAATAAAACATGTCAAGACTAGCTTTAGGATCGGATTTATTTTATACGGCTTATTTGACAATGTTGTCATTTGCCAGAAAAGGCATAATATTTAAAAATCCAATAACTAATACAACATATTAAACTACTTAGAATGGCATCATGCTATGCAGAGTGTGAATAAAATACAAACGCTCTAAAACCAGCTAAAACCTTGTGTCTTGGTAGATAGTACACATTTGTCCCCAACCTTTAGAAAAGAAATTGCAGATAGTCCAGTGCAAGAGTGCATACGCCACAATAAAGCGCATACAAAATTGCATATGTACGGATCTAAGATCTTATATAATGATTGTGTCAATGAGATCCTTTTATCACAATTTACAATAGCAACGTTCTGATTTATCAACACCAGGGAAATGGCAAATCCTCATGGTCCGAGTCACAAGATCAGTAATTTCCCTGTTTTGGAGACATAATATTTCAGTCTAAAGTCCAGCTATAAACCAATAATGTGCACGTTTATAAAAGGAGCAGTGTATATCCAAGATCTTAGCAAGTCAATTAAATGTGCAATAACATTTCATAGTAGTTGAGAGCATATCTCCAGACAAGAAACCTCAGCACAAACTGGTTTATTTACTACCCTAATCTGAACGACCTGGACTACAGTCTCCAAGGGTGTACAACCCAAAGCGCTTTGAAATCATAACAATGGTCTATAAGGCGCTGTACAAATGCCCAATAACAAAGCAGCAAGCAGGTGTACTTTACTGCGATATTACGGGGACAAGACAGATTCTTATTCTTGGCCAAAAGGCCACTCTAGCCAAGCTAGACTGTCTACTTTACAAATCGACAACTGCAACATCCCACAAATCGACAACTGCAACATCCCAGTTCTATCATCTGTTAAAACTCTAGGGGTCCACGTTGATGCTACATTGTCTATGAACAAGCAAGTCAGTGCTATTGTCTCTGCCTCCGCCTTAAGTAAACTCATCAATACCAATAAACCCTTCTTAACTAAGGAAAAGTCTTGCAATAGCCAGGGCAACCATAGGTGCAAAGCTTGACTGCTGCAATGCGCTCTTAGCTAGCACTTAAAACATAAACAGACTCCAAATCACCCAAAATAACTCACTAAGAGCAGCCTTAAGCATTCCAAAAAGAGACCACTTTGCTCCCAGACAAAGAACGCATCACATTCAAAATTCTCACAACCACACACACAAATGCATCAACCGCACAGCTCCGCCCTACATTTCAGACACACTCTACAGATCCATCTCAACCAGAACATGCTACACCAACCAACTCACCGTACCGAGCATTAACAGGGCCAAAGCTGGAGGGACAGGCTTCCCATATTTAGCTCCAAAACTCTGGAATTCGCTCCCCACTGCCCTCAAAGCAGAAACTTCTCTCCCTGCCTTTAGAAAAAACCAACTGCTCTCTAACTAAAGCGCTCCCTTCCATCTGCTTTACAAACTGTCTGTTGCAAATTGTATAAAAATGATGCGTGTGTGTTTTTCTTTTGTAACTAAGTTCTGATCAATCTCTGTAACAAGTGCCACAATGCTCTTGGGCTGCTTCGCGCTCTACAAATACGAATACATCAAATTACATGAAATGACTACGGACAGGAGATTTAGAACATTGCCAATAAGGTTGAAACATGTCCTATGATACAGAGGGTCAATACCACCTTCTTGGTCATTGGTCTTCAAATGGCAGGGCACGATGCTCTTTCAAAAGGGAGTATGGCGACTGCCTTTAATAGAAAACAGATACAGAAGGGAGGGCGCCACAGCAACAACATTGTAGAGTTTCTTGTAGATGTTGGATGGGCAAGGGTCTAGTGGTGATCCAGCTTTGTTCTATTCCTCCACTAGTTTGGAGAAGTCTTCCGTTGAGATTAGCGTGAAGTAGCTTAATCATGTGGTTGCTTCTGGAGGTGGGTTGTTGGCAAAAGGTGTTGCTGTCCCCTTGGGTATAGTGATGATGGCTTGTTGGGTGTGTATAACTGTCTAACTGATCACAATATCGTCGACCTGGGTCAATTTGACATATTTTGTCTGCAGGAAACATGGCTCCAGGAAAAACCATCAATGGACGGATACGACATTGTGATCTCGCCAGCTGTCAAAGGTCTCCCAGGCCGCCCCTCAGCAGGCCTTCTGATTGGCATTCGGTCAGATCAAAACTTAAAACTCAACAAAACAACGGCAAGATCCTATGAGGTGTTGGCGGTTTTAATCGAATGGAACCCTGCGCCTGAAATCCCGAAACATGCAAAGCAGTGCTCAGCACCACCACTCGCCTTGATCACTACTTATTGGAATCCTCAAAGGACATCGACACTACTCTTTTGTCAAACTATGGCTGAGGCAATCGACGAGATCCTTACTGAATGGAACACTCCTTTTCTACTTATCTGCGGGGATCTCAACGCGAAATGCACACAACCGCAAAACATCCCCTTAAATCCCACCGTCACCACAGCAGCGGAGCTCAGGGGTCAAGCTTGGATGACCCTTATGACATCCAGGAACCTGCACAATGCCGCCTGGATTCTGGAAGGGCAGTCCCACCTACCGACCTGGGAGAGAGGCCGGTCTTCAGCTACTCTAGACTACATCTTTGCCTCCCCAGCACTGTGTGCAGTAATCCAAGATTTTCATGTAGTCAAAACTCTACCAAGCGACCACAATATGTTAACTGTATCATGGCCCTACCGGCCGCATCCCATCTCGCTACCCAGCATCGGTCGAAACGAATTCCCAACAAACGCGCCTTCGTTTGACATCGGCCAACATCAGACTGATCACTCAACAGTACGTCTCAGAAATTGAGTCAGAACTGGTTCTTGATCCACCACCAAGGCCGAACTACCTGCCTATGCTTCTCAAGTACAAGCACCACGCGACACCTGGTCTGGCGACCCCAAAAGCCTACAATCACCAGTATGACAAACAAATAGCACTGGAAAAAAAAAAACGCATTGAGACAGCTCAGAAGACGCGCTAAGGCTGACAACACCATTGCTGCATGGGACTGCTGGAAAGACGAAAACAAAATCTACAAATCATGGATCAGAGCACGCCGAGCCACTTTATACCAACATGACGCTGAATCAATGACGAGTCTTAACGACAAAGAAAACAGCGGACTTCTGGTCCCTGATAAACGCCTCTCAAGGAACCACAGCCTCAAGCATGATTAACTCAGTCCCGGAACAAGCCTGGGTCACTTTTCACTGATCTCTTCGCCAGTCCGATCCCTGCAATAAATACTCCTTTCGATACCACCGCAGCCCCTTGGATTGACTTGTCAGCCCCAGCGGACATAAGTGCAGCTATTCAAAAACTAAAAGCGTCAAGACCCCAGGCCCAGACGGCCTGACGAATATAGACTTAAAGAAACATCTTACTGAATGGGCCACCTTCATTGGCATTCTGTTTGAGCATTGCCGAACCACCAGAAAGATCCCATCGTGGTACAAAGCAACCATCATTCCAATTTTCAAACAAGGAAGCAGGGAAGCAGGGAAGCGCCCGCAAACTATCGTCCAATCGCCCTATTGGACATCATGGGCAAACTTTTTGCGACTCTTCTTTTGGACCACTTCAACCGATGGGCGAAAATGGCCCCCTGCAGTGACCCATTCCAACTAGGCTTCAAGAAAAATGGCGGTACTGCACTGAACATCCTCATACTTACCATCTTGAAAGCCAAAATAAAACAAGGGTCCCCCACAGTCTACGTGGCGTTTATCGACCTCTCACAGGCCTTCGACAAAGTCGAGAGGTCAAGACTGTGGAGAGAGCTGGAAAATTGGAATTGCCCGAACGATGTCCTACAACCAATAATAGCCCTTCACACCAACACTACACTCAACGTCCGGCTGAACAGACAAGGAGCACTGTCCAAAGAAATCCAAGCACACAGAGGGGTAAAGCAAGGCTGCCCCCTAGCCCCGGCGCTCTTCGTGGCTTTTTTGGGGGACTACAAAGACTCAGAAACCCAGGTCCGTAGCTTTCCGCCGAAGTTTGGTAATTGCACCCTCTCCCGTCTTCTCTACGCTGACGACTTGATTTTGTTTGACCAAACCCCGATCGGCCTCCAGCAGCAGCTGGATAACCTGGCAGTCTATATGAACACCAACAACCTCCAGATCAATCAGACAAAAACCAAAATCATGATCCTCTCTAGATCGGGCCGCTTCCAGAAAAAACCCGATCCTGGTCAGTGTGTAAAACCAATATCGAAGTGGTCCCTCACTTCAAATATCTAGGAGTGATCATTGACAGGACTTCGCAGGAACTTAAAATGCAACAACGTTTGTGGGCCAAAACCAAACAACTGACTTCCCAACTAAGAGCGATTGATAGCGCTGGCCATTAATTCCTATAAAGGAAAAATGGTTCCAGCCCTGACCTACGGCATGGACGCCATGTTCACTGTACCGTCCAAACTATGGAGGACACTGGAGGGCTACATCTGGAAATCCCTCCTAGGCCTACCCACCGCCATTCCAATCGAAGCCATCAGAAGAGACCTGGGCCTTCTATCATTAAGTGCCAGCGTCAGCAGGGCCTCACTTGCCCTCTTCAGGAAGACCCTCATCAAAGACGGCTTGCCAATTCTCAACATCATTGGACAGGAACTCTAATCAACGAACTGCAAGGCTGTTCAAAAATGGATACACCTCCACAAAACCAAACTGGAGGACCTGCAATGTACACTTAACGACCTGATCACGAACCCGCAAAGAGTCAGCGAAAAACTGAAATTGCAAGACTGGATCAGCACTATCGACAAAGCGGTAGCAACCAAGTTCCTAAACCATCTTCCACCAACTTACAACAAATTGAAACTCCCCATGGCGTACTGTCTGAGATTCCCGGATAAAAAACTATACTCTACATTTCTAAGAGCGCGCTTAAACTTGCTCCATACTCAAGAAATCTTAGTGATGAGAAGGCGGTCCACAGTCACCACGTGCAGACTGTGCAAAATTCCGGACTCTATTGAGACCATTCGCCACCTTCTCCTAAACTGCCCCGCTTTAACGCAAGTTCGTACAGCTTTTCTCACTCCCCTATGGCTCGACTCGGTACTGATCGATGAGCAAAAATGGTGGTACGTTTGATATCTGGCGAAAAATCCTGCTGGGCTGCCGTCACGGCCAAAATAATGGAAGCAGCCTTCATCAAAATCAACGCTGCAACCAATCCTCTCTGGCCATTGAACTTCAGTGCTCAGGCATCCAGCAACTGGTGATCGCGCCATAGACAAACTTTGAGATAGCTATTGCGTTCGACACGCCTTGACTCAGGCTCTATAAATTTTAAGCTGCCCCCGCTTCAAAGGACGCATCCTTGTAAAAATCACTCACTGTGATTATACACAAGTAAAAAAAAAAAAAAAATAACTGTCGTATGCTTTTCAAGGTCATCATAGTTACTGCAAGGGAGTGGGCGCATTATTGCAACCTGTCAAGTTCTTATGTTACTGATGATGCTGGAGAAATTAGTTCAAGATAGTGAAGTGTATTCACTTTCAGGATTTCAGCTTTATAGAGCAATATCTGTTTCTGGTATGCAATTTTGTCCCCTTGGTTGTAATATTTCCCCCTTGCTTGTTGCCTCCGTGCATAGCTAGAGTAGGTTATGTGAACAGTCGATATTGTCGGGGTGTGTGGGTTCCCACCTTTGAATTCTGTCCTCTCGCCCGTTTTTTGGTGATGAATTGTGTTACAGTCTGTTCTAGTCTTCTATTTTTTTTTCCAAACTTTCCATTATAGTGATACATGAATAATAACAGAACACATAATAAGCAATACCAAAAAAAAAAAAAAAAATCAAACTATATATAAAAACATCCCATCCCAAAGAGTCACATCCTATATAAAATCAGACCTAATAAAATAAAAGAAATGTACCCCAGATCTTGCTGAATAGTAGTTTTCTTTTCTCTTTGATACAGAACTCTTTCCATATCTGCTAAAATATGCATCTCTGCAATCCACATCTCAATTGTAACAGGAGCCGATGTTTTCCAATTTCTCAAAATCAACCTCTTTCCCACCATTGCACCCCGAAAGAACCATTCGATTTTGATCCCTGTAAACACATCCGTGATTTTGTTTCTTCACTCCGTGTGGTCGAAATATTTTGATTGTAGGTAAATGGGTAGCAACGAGGCATAGAGCGATTTCAGTCGTGCTCTTGCTAATAGCTTGCTAAGGGCTCTCTTCCATGAAGATATTTAGCGCAGGGTTTTATGCGTTTTTTGGTTAGCTGAGGTACTAGATTCTAACGTTTGGTTTTCTTCACTGGAGCTTGCGCCTTTATTGGATGTTCTTGTATGGCGGTCTTTTTCCGAGAGCAAGGCATTATGTTGAGGTTTGTCCTGTTGGTTGTGCGCTTGCCGGCTTGTTTGGGTTCATGGTATGCATGTTTAGTTTCAGTTGGGTGCATTTTGCTAGCTGGTTATCTGGATGGGAAAAGACCCAATGATATGTAACTCAGTGGGTAGGTTTATGAGCAATTAAGTATTTTCTTGGTTGGATGTCCCGATTGGTGGTTGTCCCAGTGGCCAGTGCTATTTCAGTGGAAGTTTGTTAGGATGGACAGATTTTCCTGTTATTTTGTTAAATGGGAGGATATAATATTAGTAGCCTAGTGTCCTCTTGTGGGAGTCTGTTGTAGCCTACGTGTTTCTAACTCGAACAGTTACCAAATGTGTCACATTTGCACATTATTGGTGGGATAAGATCACAGGGGCACAGCAATTTCTGAAAAGGAATGGCATGGAACACACAAAAGGCTACAACATTTCAACAGGTAAAGGAAGGCACTGTTGCAAGAATAGCACTCATCGACTTCAAAGAGAGTACATTTCCATTAAGTTCAGCCCCCAATAAATGGGGCAAGCACAATACACAGGCAACAATGACAGAAAGTTGCAGAGTACAGTATATGATAGTACTTTCAAAGAAGAGTTGTCTAAAAAGGAGTATATTATGGGTTGTTCGGTGACATTGCAGGTGTCAATGTAAGAACTGTGCAACAACTTTTCCTGTGCAAAAGAAAATCATCAAAATCAAACATTCGGTTGTGGAGATGGCTACACATGGAAATGGAGCAACCCAAGTGTGACGGCATTGTGAGCTGCACTGGTGATCAAATAGTGAACACACAAAATACCCACTGGAGAGAACAGGAAGACAGCAGGGGTGAAGAAACTGCCATGGGAGACGATAGCTGTGGAATTTGCCATAGATCCCGTCTTCTCCTACAACCACTTCACAGGCAATCCTTAGTTCTCCCCTCCACACCCCCCTCCCCAACTTCCTGAACAACGCAGCCATCATTTCACTTGGACTAGGCACCATCCCAAAATGTCATTAACGCTACTCTCACAAAGCTTAAAGAGAACCCTGCAGCACCAACTTCCACCAAATTATGGCATATAACCACGGCATGTGGCACCCCATGCAACTCGCCAAATTCCTATATTTTAGATATCATTGCACTAACCCCTGCACTGGCAGAGGATGAAATTACCTCTTCCATGAGCAGCACCCTCAAAGACAGGGATCCAAACCCTAGAGTGAAAGTTCAACGCTTACTTGAACTCCATAATTAACTTAGTTAGCCTATCCATTCAGTGGTACCTTCCCTCGTCAATTCATATTAGAGCCTACCGTGAGTAGGTCGCCGCAGATGCTACAACTTGTACAAACTTCGTTAATTGTCATCAATGTATTTAATTATATATAGAAAATATAAACTCACAAATATACTTTCCATCCATTCAGAGATAAATACTCAAATATATCAAGCCTTTCTCCTACCCTATACTAAATTGGGCAACTCCTCTTGAAATGAAATCAATTCTGTGCATGTCAACACACAAGTATTTAACAATTTTCGTTTACAATTAACCTCTATCCTATACATTATTTGTATATGGTGCTAAAAGAACCTTTACAAAAGTTTAAATCAGTATTTAGGATACATTATACGTATACAAGTGAGTACAAAGACAAACAAGTACAAAACTGCACAAATGTTCAATCACAAATGGTTAAAATTAAAGTAATTGTCTTCATGATTAATGGTTCTCAGTTTTATAAAATCACGAAATAAAACATTTAATCTCATACACAAAATTACACTGCCCACCCCCCAGATTTCCTAATGCGGGAGTCTTTCCCAACTAGCCCAAAAACTGCTGTCCAGGGATACCATCTTGTAGCCTTGTGCTCCTGCGGCAGTAATTTCACAATTTACCGCCACAACCAGTACAGGTCAATGTGAACACCCCCCTCAGCTCTGTATTCAGACAGTAGCTCCAAAAGGACCCTTTCCTAATTGAGTCGTAGTGGAGTACATATTTTCCTAGTATTCACGCATTAATTGGTCCCAGCATTTTACATTCTGTAAAAACATGCCTGGGTTTCAACCATTCCCAGAACTTTACAAATGCAGCAAGTTCTTAATTCCGATTGTATCTGAAGTAGCGCCCCATTATATACCAATAATGGGAGACGATTTATTTGCAACCTGAGCCTCAAATTATGGGCCGCAGGCTAGTTTGAGCCTTTAAGTAGAGATGGGTAACACTAGAAGTATATCTATAAAGTTGTAGGGTAGCTAAATGGGTATAGTTGTTAACAAGTCCCAATTTTCAACCTTCTTAAATATCGACTTTAATTATTACAGTCACTCGTTTCCAACCCAAGATATGGATACTTTTCAACATAGAGCAGGGTACCCATCTGTGTGGAGAAGGTAGGTCGATTTAGCTTCTCTGCGGTTACCAACATGACTTTAGTCTTGTCCATGGTAATGGTCAAGTCATTGTCACCAGAGAATGCATCAAACATCTCCCTTGCGCCCCGGTAGGTATGATTAATCATCACAATGTCGGCGGCGTATAGCATACAAGGTATAGTCACTCCCCCAATTTTTGGGCAGCATCCACTACCACTAGTCAAAGGGGTAAACTGGGCAGGTAAATGTTATACAACCGGGGGGGGGGGGGGGAGACAAGATACAGCCCTGTTTTTCTGGATATGTGTATCATTCACCCGCCCACCCCCGTATTGTTGTGAAGGCCCTTCAGGATGCACAGTAGCCATCAAGGGCATCCCATGCCCACTAGTTTGCTCTATAGCTTCTCAAGATTAATGCTGTCGAACGCCGCCTTAAAGTCAACATATAGGGCAGGCCCTCACTTGGTAGCAGCTGCCCTAGTCAGTATGTCCAAGACCCTGAGATTGTGAGAGGTGGCACATCAGGACGGAAACCAGTCTAGGTGAATTTTAACAAATGCTTTTCCTCTACCCATACTTGAACAGCCTTCAAAAAAAGTGATGCAAAAATGTTTCCCTGTTACATCCAGGAGCGATAGCAGCCTGTAGTGCATGCAACAATATATCACCCTTTTTGCAGAGATTAAGACTGACTGCTGCCAAGGGGGTCTCTTGTGCCAAGCAGAATTTCTCAAATAAAATGTGTAGGATCTTTACGCACCCCTGGGTATCGTATTTTAATACTGCACTCACAAGGCCATTAGGGCCCGGTGCCCTAGAGCTCTTCTGTCATCCTGTGTCGCAATCACGGGCCAGCCTGGAGGTCAAGCTGTAAGGCAAGAATTGATGCAGTATCCCTGCGGGGGACCGAACCAATCTTGTCCTCTTAATATTAGGTAACCCACCTATTAGTATAGGTCTGTCCTACACAAGTTGGTAGCATGACTAAGCAGGCAGACTTATCTCAAGAGGGGTAAATGTGAGCATGTAGAATCGAAATCCACAAATACCAGTATCCAAATAACACATACACTCAAGGTTTTCTAATAAAATATTTAAACCGTTTCAAATAAGCATTCTTTAAAAGGGGCAATGTGCAACAGTAGAAATACACTTCAAAATACTTTCTCCGAATCAAGGCAATGCAAGTAGATACTCTTTAGAGATGCTTTATACACACTTAGGTGACTTCACTAACTAGGACAGTATTGGCATTTATATCTCACTTTTGTACTTAAAAATTCTGAGGTTGGCAAAAAAGGAAATGTTCGAGAAAGGAAAAAGGTTAACATGTGAGCACTTTCAAATCTCCCAACGACGTCTCGATAAAAACCTCTCTCAGCAAATATTAGCTCAAAACCAATGCATCACCTATGAGAGACAAAAAGAATCAAAGTCAACAGATCAGAAGAGTCTGCAGGGAGCCAGGACAGCCAAAGTCAATTGGAGCACAGTCTATGGAGCTGAGGCACTTTAGATAGCAAAATGTCTTGCACAAAATTAGATAGTTGTAGAAAATCACTGTTGGGCCACAAGCTGTTACACTTGTGAAAGTGAGCTGAGATCAACTCCAGGAAAAGCAGCTACTGCAAGTCTCAACTGAGAAAAGCAAGCTACAGACAAAGAGGTAAGTACAGTAAGTTAGGTTAGAAGAAGATCCAGCTGGCTTCTGTCACAGTTTCAGGTCCTGTGTTCCTGAGCCTCTGTCATGGGGACAAGAGGGAGGACTCCTGCACAGCAGTTGGAGGTCGGCGGCAACTACAGGCCCTTTTCAATTAAGTGGCACTATGCGGTTTCAGCGCACTGTAAACAGCGGACCTTTTTGGACACAGGTTGGGCTTTCTTGAATCCAATCCTGCACTCCTGGGTCGTCCTGCTTCAGGGGGGCCCTCGGGATCTTCCTTGAGCTTTTGGCCGGCCTACAGATGTTGCACTCAACTACGGATTTCTCTACCCCTGGCACTCTGTTCCAACAGCAGCAAGTACAGCCAGTTGGGGAAGGTCATCCAGCAAAGTTAAGTCTCTGGGTTAGTTGGTCCCACTAGCCCAAGGAAAGAAGTCGTCCCTTCTGGAGCTTCTCTGGTCGATTAGGAAAACGAGTTTCAACACAGCAACAGGGCTTCACTGGGCAGTTCAACGGTCCAGGAGGATGCAGCAAGATTCTCTTTACGGTTTCTTCTTGCAGATGTTTCTTCCAGTGGTCGACTGTCTTCAGTCCAAGAAGGCACACCTTTTAAGCAGGTTTCTCCCATTCATGCACAGCCTAGCTGCCTGTCACAGCAGGGTGGCTGTCCTGCAAGGACAGCCAGCCAGCCAGCCAGGACTGGGTGCATTCAGGTTTCACTGGAGACTAAGGACAGGGGAGTTTCAGGCACGTCCCACACTTTCTGCCCTTGCAGACACACTTGAGCCAGAGGCGGGTTTCAGTACTGAAGCCCGCCAAAGGCAAAACGAACAAAGGACTTAAACCTGGTTTGGCATGCAGAGTAAAACCAAAGAAAGACCTCACAAACAGGAAATGGTGGAAAAAATAAGACCAGGGCCATTTTGACACAATGGTCACCCATGTGTGCTATACTGCAGCTGAGGATGCAGCCTGCAGTAAAAAACCACAATGGTAGGAAAATTAAACCACTGCCACCAGCCATTGAAAGTAGTGAGGGCAATATAAAAAAAAAAGTGTTACGAGTAAGTAGGGAAAAGGGGCTACTAAGTAACCCGCCAGCACTCCCCATGGACCTACATAGGAAAAAGGTAAAGTCAATTTCACTTTACTATTCTTGGGAACTGCAGTTCACCCAAGAAAAGTTATTTAAAGCTTATGGGAAATCTAAAGGATTTTAATGTGACACTACACTGAAGGTGCTGTGAGTCACCATACAAAAAGTAGATGCCTATGGAGTTCGTCAGACTCCAGAAACAAAGGAAACACAATCTAAATCAGGTCAAAAATACATGAGGGAGTGAGCAAAAGGGCTCACTTACTCCAGGACAGAAATAAAAAGTCCAGCAACAGAGCTGGGGGTCTCTAAGGTTGAAGGGAATTAGCACAGAAATTAGAATTCTCTTTAACACTAGCTACCCTTTCCTTTTTTACTGGGCCACAATCGCAATTGTTAAGGAAAGACAACCACACATTCTCGTTATGGGGTTAACGGTTTTGTATGCTCCTTCTCCTTTAGCCTGGGTCAGGATCCTCCAGATAGATTGACTCTCATGGCTACATAAGGCAACAACCATATTTTGCCATTGGCTATTCTTGATCGAAAATCACCATTGTGTTAGCCAGTATTTATATTCAGCATTTATGGTCTTAGTCTTACGCTGCCGCTCCCTCTCAGGTTAAACAGCACTACGTAATTTTCTTAGCATCTCAAATGGCAATATGAAAGCCATTTGTGGCTACCAGAGGGCCTTTTACAGCAGTTCCTGTCTCAGGGTAGACATATCTCTGGGCGTAAGTTGATGTAAAGATATGTTCGCCTTGCAAAGTGGCTGGCAGCTAAGGAGATTGCTAACTGTATTGTGTCCAGTTCTAGTTAAAGCTAGAATGTAATGATAGCTAAAGATACTGGCAATTACTCGTGGCCCTTTTTTCCAGGCATGAAAGTGGTTACCTAAGAAATAATCTAATGTAGATCTATTCTCCATACCCCACGTTTGTTGCCCCGGGCAGTCTCCCCTGGTTCTACCATTCAATTGGATAAGATCTCTATGCCTCAGGAAATTCATCCACTGGGAGCCCTTCCTATTGCTGTCTTTCCGTTTCATCACACATTTTTCAGTGGCATTCCAATAGGCAGCACACTGGCTCCTCAATGCAACAGGGAATTCAAATCTCCACTCGGTTATCTGCCTATCACTAGCTACCGCTCCTGTCAGCAGGGCTTCCTGGAAGAGGTCATGTATGGGTTCTAGGGAGAGTGTGTCTGGAGGCATATATACATTTACAATCAACAAGGTACACTTCTCATTCCCATCCCCCTTCCTCAATTCCACTACTTGTATGCTACTAATAGTGGTAGGGAGTTCAATGCATCGGGAATCTATGGTCTGCCTCACCAATTAACCCCCCCCATACGGTCGAGCCCTGGGGACCCCTATTGGCCATTATTTGGAGAAGGTGAAAACCATCCAAGTAAATGGGACTATCAAGCCAGGTTTCCTGTAGAAGAAACACAGTCGCTTTAGCAAGCGAATGCACCAAGCCTTCTGTACTTGTATTCCGGTAACTATATAATATCATTTACCCCTACCCCACTGATTTTCGGGTGTTCCAGATCTCGGGCCCCCTTCGCATTTGTTCATTTCTACTAAGAGCCCTATCCTGTCGTAAAGGCACTTGCATTATCGCCCCAGGGTTTCTTACCAAACAATGTAGAACATAGCTTTGTATACAATGTTCAAAGGTATCCCTAGGGTTCTTAATAGGCTCTTCGTAGAAAACCACCAGTCTAAAACCCAGTTTTAGCAAAATGTCCACTGATGTGCACAACAGCGCTACCACCACCGGACATACAAATTTAATCAATGCCCAATTAGTAGTGCTGTCCCATTTGGGCAGTTCGATGTTAGCATATCCCCACTTCCAATCATGGACATGGGAAGAATGCTCGTCCTTAAATCAAGCAGGATAGAACGGTTCAGGGAGGGGCAGGTCCATCGGATTCAGTTGGTCCATCTTCACCAGCGAATTCAAATTCAGGGCCATCAAGTGTGAGCCATATGGCTTAGGCTTGTCTGCTACGTAATCTCGAAGTCACAATGGCTTCTGGGGATAATTAACCTTTTTAGTTGACTCCCCGCGGTTATGAAGGTTTAGTGAGTCGCTTACCATGGGTTTAGGCTCCCCTTTTCTTGAGGCGTCACGGCCCACTTTCCTGTAGAAAGGGGAGGACGAAGGATTACAAATACCCAAAGTGTCGCTCAGGTTTTCCCTTGATACTACTTTACTGGCTTCAAACATGACACCCTTGTGCCGTGGATCAAAAGAACGCAAATCCCTACTCTGTGGATATGGGGGGTGTGGGTAAATTCATTAATCTAGTGGACCTCTTAGCGCAACCCGTCTCGCTGTTCAGTCACCCTGAACTTTGCGGAATGTTAATCCCTGCTGCACGACGACTGCCCGGCAAAGACTGCCCAGCATGCAGGAATTAGGGTCGGTCCTTGTTTTAACAGTTTCCGCACATGGCACTTCGGGACACTTTTATTCATCCGTTTCACTTCCCACAGTTGGACTTTTCCTCATTGATCTCTCATTACAGAGGGCTTTTAGGGCGTCGTCTTCAGCAATATTTACTGAATCTTTCGGTCAGTAAATAAACATACCTCTGTAAATCCGATATTACTGGGGTACTAAGACACCAAATTTGGCAGCAAACCTTTATTTGATTGGCCCCACCTTCCCAACACTTTTTGTGATTCACACACCTTGCTGCTTACTCTGTGGCCATGTAATGTTATCAGAAGGTTCATGCTAGCCAATATATCATCCCAAGGTCTTCGCAGCAGCATTATTACTGAGGGTGAAGAGTCTAGCAATATGGCCCGAGCGGGTTACATTTTTACACATCACAGGGGAGGAGTTGTCATCCAAGCTTTCAACTACCGATTTTTCTGAAGGGGAGAGCAGGGCTTCCAAGTTCAGGCTACTTGATAAGTTTGTTCCTATTACATTATCACAGCTCATCAAAGCAGGGCACAATGATTTTACGATTCAACTCAAAACAAAGCTTAAGCAATGACCCGTTAACTCTTTCCGGCAATGAACATTGAGCGTTTGGTAAGGTCATCGGCTGACTCATCAACCTCTGCTTCAAGGGGAAGTGCTTCTGTCAATGGCCAATTGTCTTTGTCTTGGGATGCTGCAACCAGACAGAGGTCGGGATGCCAGGCTCCTCAGTCCTTTACCGGCCCTCACTATATCTCTGTGCAGCCCCCAGTCTTTTGGACGTTTTGAGAGCTTTGTATTTTGTATTTGTTTATTTATAGTGTGCACCCTGCCCAGAGGCATCTGGGCACATGTTTAGAAGGCAGTTACAAGTTACATTAATAGGTACATAGCATTTTTATAAATATCTACATAGAGGATAAGAACATTGCAAAGGATAGCAGAGCAGACCAGTGTGTACAGTGCATACAATGTGCAGCCAGTTTACTGCTAACAAGTGCCTGGATTACAGTGGGGTGGCCAGGACATCCTGTTCATGAAGCCAGAGTTTGGTTTTATTTTTGAAGGATTGGAAGGCAGGAGCATTAGGTAGAGAATTCCAGAGCTTGGCCGCTAGGACTGGGAAGCTCGAGCCTTTGGCTGTCTGCAGCTTGAAACTGGGAATAGTTAAGAGTGTGAACCTGTACCGATCGCAGGGGTCTGGACGCAGTATGTAGTCTAAAGCGTGTGGAAAGATAGGCGGGTGCTGCGTTATTCTGGGCCTTGTGAGTTAGGGTGAGTGCTTTGAGGGAGATGTGGTGAGTAATGGGTAGCCAATGCAGATTGCGTCTGGTGGAGGAAATGTGGGAGCGCCTAGGAATATTGAGCTGCCCTTATAGCATTGTTCTGAGTGACCCAAGTTTATCAAGATTTCTTTGACTCGTCCCAAGGTAGAGGGCGTTGCAATAGTCAATTTTGGACATGAGGGTTCTAGCAAGGATTAAACCAATGCCCACTCTCAAGAAAGGACAGCATGCTGATCAGTTTACAAGTATATGCAGACGCTGAGGTCACTGAATCGGTTTGTCTATTGAGAGAAAGAGTAGAATCTAGGTAAATTCCAAGAGTTTTGGAGACATTAGTGACTTTGATAATGTTACTATCAATAATGAAGGATTTGTATTTGGGGTCTAGTTTAGTAAGTTTGGACTGAGAGCCTAGGATGAGTAACTGTTTTTTCATCATTAAGGCAGAGCCCATAATGTGCCATCCAGGCCTGGATGACTGTATAGACAGCATTTAAAGCTTTGACATCAATTACATAATCGCCAGCAATAAGTATCTGGGTGTCATCAGCATAATTAGTGTATGAGGCACCCAGATAGTCCAGAATATCAAAGAGCGGTTTAGTAAAGACGTTGTAAAGCATGGGAGATGCACAAGAACATTGTGGGACTCCACATGGGAACTGGTGCCGGGTCAGCTGCAGCTAGGTGGGGAGAAGACCCTCATAGATCTGTTTGCCAGGAAAGAGCTGATCCAGGATATTGCTGTGTCAGAGAAGTGAGCAGCAATCTTGAGATGATGGCAGAGAATTTGATGATCGACCAAATCGAAGGCTGCCGAGAGATCAAGGAGGAGCAAAAGAGCTTGTTTGCCCTGGTCTTTCAGGTCCTCGATTTGGGTTTTCAGATCAATCAGGGCTGTTGGTATCAAGATAGTCCTGGATTTGGAGATAAGCTGCTCGGTCCAAAATTTTGAGTGGGTAAGGCACCGTGGTGATGGGCCTGTAGTTAGCCGGATTACTAGGATCTAGATTAGGTTTTTTGATAAGAGGTATGACCCACACACCTTTGAGGTTGTCAGGTACCGAGCCAGTTTTGAAGGAGGCAAAGAGGTAATGAATGGGGCGAGATCATGTGCAGCTTCCTTTATGACCGGAGCTGGGCAAGCATCTCCTTGGCAATTAGAAGGCTTGAGCTACAAGATAATATTTTCAACATCTTTAATGGAAAGGGGTGTGAAACTAAAAGGTTTGAAGGAGTGCTTAGGAGAGGGGATTTTGTACGAGGTGGGGTAACCCTCTGTGCCTGGGAGGTGGCTTTTTTTGGTATTAATTTTGGCTTGAAGCAAGGCAATTTTGTCTAATAGAGCCTTTTGAATGTTGGAACACCACTCAGTGTCGGGGTGCACGTATCAAGTGGGGCAACTGGAGACTTGTTCCTTGGGGATCTTAAAGAGTTCCTTGGTGTTAGATTGTGCTTATGTGATCCTATTGTTATTCACTTCTTTTTTAGCTGATAATATGGCTTCTTTGTAAGGGAGGCTGTGGTAAGGTTTTTATTGACTGGCAAAGGTGAGCTTTTCCAATGGGCCTCAGCTTTTCTTTGCGCAGTTCACAAAGGTGAGGGGTGAACCAAGAATTAAGGTGGTTACAAGGTTTTTGTTCGCGCAGTTTAAGAGGGGCAATGGTGTTGAGAGCTTTTAACATGACACGGTTGTATCTACCAGGACAGTAGGGTCCGAGCACCTAGATGTAACAGAGTTCAGTAAAGGGAGGATAAGAGGGAGTAGTTTCTCAGCCGAGATATCCTTATTGCGTGTATAAGTGGGCGGGACAAGGTTGGGTTTGTCTATGGGTGGATTGGAATTGATGGAGAACAGTATTATGTGGTGATCAGACCAAACACAAGGAGAAACGGAGGTTTCTGTTTCACCTTGTGAAACAGAGGCTTTCAATTGCCATTTCAGTTTGCCATGCATAGTCACGCTCCACGCTCCCACGCACAAGGGCGAAAGTAAGGGAAGGGGGAGAAAGTGGGAGTGATACAATACCAGGGACTCAGGCGAGGAACTCTAGTCAATTAAGAGTAGCCGCAGTAATAACCCCCTTTGCGACCCTTGATTACATAGTTAAACCTTACGTTTTAACACATTGCTTTCAACTAGCCAGTAGCTTAGTTCTACACCTCTGATGCGTAGACAGCACTCGTCGAGGCACTCCTTGTGGGCAGGCGCGTCGAGTGCGCTCGGCCAGCCGTTTGAATCCACTTCCTGATAGGGGGCGGGACTTTGTCCAAGCACCAACAAAAATGAATGCATCTCGTTCCCCACAGGAAGCAATGCTGTTTTCTGCCACTTCTTACTCTGGCCCGTGTGAAGGAAATATTAAAAGCAGTGAATAAAATGAGTCAAGGAACTCTGTCCTATAAATATACTCTTTCATCCATTCAGCGGTACACCCCATTTCACCAAGGCCAGTCCGGCGCCGGGATCTTTTGGCCCCAGCACGTTTCGATACAGTAGTTCAAGGATTTTAATTAAATGACCAAAATGAAGTATTAATGCTGCCTCGAAACCCTCGCTTGCAGGGTTTGAGAGGCAGACAAGATAACCACTAGGCTATAGAGATTTTATCACTCAGATGCACCAGTTACTTCTTTTAACATGGGTCATTCTGAATGTTATGCCCAATATAAGCACTGCTGCAGATGAAATCGATAAAATCTTTATGTCCTTGTTAACATTGCAATTCTAGCCGCGCCAAACTGGCTCCTGCAGCGAAATGCCCACGCCAAAGCGGCCCATGCAGAACCAGTAGTGCTGAAATGTCCTGCTGCACCATTCAGACTTCAATCATGCCTTTCTCCTACATTATACTAATTGGTTAACTCCTATTGAAATCAATTCTGTGCATGTCAACACCAGTATTTTGACAATTTTAATTTACAATTAACCTATCATATACTGTGTGTCCTATAATTCATTTTTCTACAATTAATGTAAATTTCTAGAACAGTTGATATACGTCACTTTATAAGCCATCACTTTATAAGCCATCCTTGACCATTGAAATCTCACTTGGAACCCACGGTCTGTTATTGGCTAATCAAAAATCTGAAATAGCAACTCAAATAAGTGTATAAACAGGGCGACTGGTATCACCTCATTACATGTCCCTAGTGTCATACTTACTATATACATTTATCTAGCGCTTAGAAACACTAGTGTAAAAGCGCGTTATAAATGACATAATAGCGGCTATACTGAGTGTAGCACCTCCCAATGGTTCTCGTGCTTTCAGTGTCCCTCGCCAGTGACCTTGGTATCGCCTAATCACCTTTCTCTCCTCACACCGTCACGCCCCTCAACCTCACAACAAAATGGCATGTCACCAGTTATCTGCTTAGAAATCCTTGCACTCCTATGCAGAGTGCAGCAGTCTGCCATGGTAAGGCAAGTTTCGGGGCAGATGGCCATCCATTCCAGTCCTTGCTTGGAATTGTAGTTTTCCTTCATTTCAAACGGGAACGAAAAAACTACAAGTCCAAGAATCCAAACGGGAAAACACAGGACTGTGTGGCCTTCTCATGCATGGCCACAGTAAAATTGCGAGCTCTGTAGAACGCGCATCACGCTCACCAACGTCTGAAAACCGCACTCCCACCCCGAGTCACATCTGTCTCCTTATACTAGACACACTTCGGGTTATTTTATACCGCCATATCAATGGACCCCTTCTTTAGCACTAACCTTCGGTGTGCAGCCCCCCGCAGCCGCAGGACACGGTGGGCAAGCCCCGGTGGTGGTGCAGCAGGCCAGGCCTCTGGGGAGTACTGGCGGAGCCCAGCAGCCAAAGGCTTCTGGTAAAAGGTCGGGTAGAAGCAACAGCAGTAAGGGGGGAACAGGGCAGCAGCGGCTCCAGTGGCCGGGAAGCAAGGCGGAAGGCGGGGCGTAGCGCCCGGGACACACAGCTCAACATGTTGAATGGATATGGGTCACTACGATACAGAAGACAGGACAGGGATCACACGTGCAGAGGGCAAAAGCCGGAATTAGCGTCATCAACGCCACCGGAAGCTTTCAAGGACATTCCACTTACAGTAGAGGGTGGCATCGAAAAGGGCTTATGGAAAGGAGCTACTGCTTCGACGAATCAAGCAGCCATCTTGGAATGGTACTACTGTAATCACACCCTATACACGAACCTCTATGTATTACACGGTAATGACGCTATAGTTAAGGTTATATAACAGCAAGGAAAGTTACACAAAATTAAATAATTTCCGCTGTAACTTTAACGTCGAACTGTTCGCAAAATAAATACTATTTTGGGGGTATGCACACACATCTTTGGCAAATTTGGAGAACTTACAAGGAGCAATATTAACAAAAACATTGCAAAATAGATTTTTTTTTTACATTGGGTTTTCCATAGACTAAAAATGTCTTTTGATTGCATATCTGAAATCTGTCCGTTTTGGCATAAGACTTTGGCATACAGCTGTGTATATCATGTAACTGCGTGTTACACTAATTTTGGAAAATCTGGATAGCCCAGCTTGCACCAGCTTGCTTCCGAGGTGTGGTGTTTCATGAATAGCCGAAAGTGAAGTGAGTGGGCACCACTGGTATTAAATCCATGTGTCTTTGGTATTCAAAATTAGTGCACGAAAAAATCCTTTCAAACGATATATACATAGCTCTCAACTCACCTGCTTTTGGCGGGTGTCACCCACCTTGCAAAGGGCTGACTCACCGGCCAAGTCTCCTGCACGCCCATTCATTCCAATGGGCGTCTCACCCGGCATAAACAAAATCGGGTGATTTCACCCGCCTTTGCGAGACAAATGGTTGAGAGCTATGTATATATTATACACTTGAAAAGGAGCTGGCTGTGACAAGTTTGGAGACACCCAAACTCAAAAGTCCATGTGGAGCAAGAGACCAAGTAAAATACCTAGTCACACAGCCACTCTCCTGGGTTGTGGTTTTTCAAAATTACTGATAGTTCAACTTTAATAGTCAAAAATATACTTCAAATTTCAAAAAGATAAACGAGAAGTTCTGTTGTTTTTCAAATTAGTTGATATCCAAAAAATGATCTAAAAAAATGAGTGGTCACTAATATTTTCTTAGTGAGGAAGAGTTTGCCACAATGAATTCATCAATCAGACCAAATTTGCCAATGCATTTCGGAAATAAATTTCCTTCATCAGGGCCAGTCTTAGAATGATACATACATATTCATAAACAAAGAAAACAATTCAAAATGGTGCATAATTGCATATTGGTGTCATACATCATCGTGGTAAAGTTAAAAACATACCATTCAGTTGAGGTTGCAGTAGTAGATGAGTAAGAAAGAGCAGAAAAAAGAAAAATGGAAAAGGCCAATGAGTCACTATTGTATATAGGTAACAATCAGTTAAATGAACAAGAAAAGCCAGTTACCTGTGACTGGTAGGTAGAATGTTGAGTGTGGCGAACTAAAGTGTAGCGGCCATATGGTGACCGAATCGAACTGCCTGACCGGAATCAGCGCAGTAAAGTAGCCTGCAATGCGATTGCTGGAAACAGAAGAAACCCGTTGTTGAAAGCGGTTCTCATCCGTGGTCATGATTATTTAAAAGGTGAGGGAAGTGTTACCGTACCGAGGGCGGGAGCGGAGCTGTTCTCCCGTAGCCGGCATGAAGCAGACTGCCGTTGTCGCATCGCAGTGTTGCAGAGGCAACGCTTCCTAAATACGACACGTGACCGCGTTGCGGCCCGATGCGCGCGCGGGCGATACCAGATACTGCAATCAGGCCAATGGACTTGAAATACATGAATCTAGACATTTATCAGACCTCACGAGGATGAGTGGGGAATTGTAGAGTGATCAAATAATGAAAAAAGAGTATAGTAGAAATAGAAGAAATACCGGTGCAAGAAGGCTGTATTGACAGATTAAAATGACAAATGAAAAAAGTAATGCAAATGACAATAAACTCCGCTGCCATTGGTGTCGTCCTAGGGCGGCACCTTGGGTCCTAGACACAGGGTCCAGGATGTGCAGCGTTGGAGTCAGGAGGTAAATAGAATAAGCAATAGTATCTATATTGCACATCAGTGTGCATACCTTAGGTGATTGGTGTCATCGAGTAACAGCACTTTAGGTCCAAGACTATGAGTCCAGGAATCAAAGTAGAGCTTGTACAAAGTTCACAATATATGGGCACTGATAACACTGTATAAAGTGTTATCTAGGAACATACCAATCATGACAGTAGAAATAACACAAGATCATAGAAAACAGTGATAATTGATTTCCTCATTGAGTCCATTAGGTGCTAAGGACCGCCATTGTCAGGCCTTGCGCCCCCCGTACCTGGAAGGCGACACGGGACACAGGTCTTCACGGTTCGGGTTCCCGGCGCGCACTAGCGAGCCTGGGTACACCCACTTTATTTCTTACATATGCGCGACGGTGAACCTTGCCGTCGCGCTCACGTGATCATCGTCACATCCCTCCTTTTTCATAACGAAATGTAACATAGCCGTTAGGCATAACTTACTGTCAAAATCGACAGACATGTGAATACACATGAAACATTACATGAGCCCAACGTGGGCAAGTACAGAGAACTGCAGGTTGATTTCAGCTCGGGTCCGTGATGTAGCCTTTGAACCTCGCCGGACATCTCCGGCCTTCCCGGTGGGGATGTCGTTCTTCTGTCGCAGTATCGCTTCTCTCTCTTTCCAGGTCACCTTGCCCCCTTTTGCATCCCCAGTGTCTTCTTCCGGAGGCTGCTCTCTGTTCACTGTTCGGGCTGGGGACATTTCCTCTTGCAGCTCTCTCTGTTCTTCTTTTGCAACTTTTCTGAAGAAACATGAGTTCCTTGTCACCGACCCTCGCTGGTCGGCGGCGGTCACCATGGACCCTTTTACGTGGGTTACTCCTATGGGAGTAGGTTCATAGTTGAGGGACAATTTTCCCCCCGGATGGCGGTTTCTCACCAGGACCATATCGCTCACTTCAATGTTTGGTGGTTTGAGCCGGCATCTGGTATTTTCACCTTCTGTGTGCGTTAGCCTGTCCTCTGACGTCTTCTGGTCGTCGATGACACCCGGTTGTCAGCCATCTGTCTCGAGAATTAGCCCCCTCTGGCATCTGTTGAATAGGGCTTCAGCTGGAGGCACCCCTGTGGATTGGTGGGGGGTAGATCGATATTCCCTGAGGATCTGGTATAGAGTTCTTTTTAGCTCTCCTCCTTGTTCTTGTGCAAAGCGAAATATTTTGCTGAGCGTGCACATAAAACACTCAGCCTCTCCATTTGCTCTCGGCCAGCCAGGTGTCACTTTTCTATGTGTGATACCGCAGTCTGTCATGAATTCTGAAAAGTGTCTTCCCTGAAACGGTGGTCCATTATCCAAGCATATTACTTGTGGGAACCCATGGGTTGCGAATACTTTTTCCATTACTTGAATGATTTGTTCGCATGATGTTGACTCGACCAGTTCCACCCCTGGGTATCTTGACCACCTGTCGATCATCACCGGAAAGTACATTCCTCTCCCTGTCGACCCAAAATCCACATGCACTGTGTCCGATGGGTTGTTGCTTCGCACTATTGACTCGAAGCTGGGTTCCTTGTTGACAGGGGCGGCTACCTGGCACCAGATGCTCTTGCTAACATACTCATCCACCTTTTCCTCAAGCCCTGGGAATCACACCTTGGGGCGGGTGCAGCCTCACCTTGGTCTTCACCGTGCCCTAGTGGCCGCAGTGTGCCAGTTCTATTACTCTCGTGACCAGCATTTTCAGGATTACGATCTGTCGTCCTCGTAGTATCAATCCTTCTGCCGTTCTAGAGAGTTTTTGTATCGGACCCGCCACAGTTGTTGTAGTTCGCGTTGAATGTCTTTGCCTTTGTGAGTTGTGCCAGCTAGAGTTGACCTCCATTCACTGCTAACAACGGCATCCTGAATGAGCTGGAATCATTCATCTTCGCTTGAGGCCCCTGCCACTGCTTCCAGCGTCAGGGCTACTGGTTTCGCTGAGTCCACCACTAGGCGGACATGCTCCTCACTATCCAAAACCGTTGTCGTTTCCGGATCGCTGCCACACCTGGGATGTTGCGACAAGTAGTCCGCTGGGTTGTGGGTTCCCAGTCGGTATTGTAGTTTCACCCCATACTCCATGAGAGCTAGCTCCCAATTGCTCTATCCTACGTGGTGGTTTGGAGGATGAACCCGATAGGATTGGAATTAGTGACTTGTGGTCGGTAATTACAGACACAGGTTTGCCTAGAACATAGATACGGAAGTGCCGACAGCCCCACAGAACAGCCTGCACCTCCCTCTCAATCTGAGAGTATCTTTGTTCTGTTGCTGTAAGTGCTTTGCTGGCATAGGCTATGGGTCTCATTTGTCCATAGATGTCCAGCTGAAGGAGTACTGCCCAAAGCCCAACTGGGATGGCATCTACAATTATTTCAGACTCCTTCCCTGGATCGAAGAACGCCATGGTCTCTCCGCCTGTGAGGGCTTCTTTTATGATGTCAAAACCCTTCTGTTTAGTATTTGACCATGTCCATGCAGTGTCCTTACTAGTCAGGGTCCGGAGAGGCTCTGAAAGGGTTGCCAAGTTCGGAATACATCTCACACAGTTGGTCACCATGCCCAAGAAGCTTCTAACCTCTGAGATGTTTTCTGGGGGTTTCGTTTCTTGAATGTCCTTTACCTTCTGCGGGTCTGGAGAGATTCCCTTGGAATGGAAGATGAACCCAAACAATTCTATGCTGTCTTTGAGAAATTCGTATTTCTCACTGTATAATGTTAGGCCTAGGTTTCTGATCCGTTCAAGTGTCTTTTCTAACCGGGTCATGTGCTCGGTCTCTGATGTGGCATATACCAATATGTCATCACTCAAGTTTATTACGCCTTCTAGGCCGGCAAAGGCTCCTCTGATGACATTCTAGAAATCTTTGGCCGCCAAGGAGACCCGAAGCTCAGGCGCTTGTATTGATATAACCCGTGATGGGTTGTGAATGTCGTTATATATTGTGAGTCCAGGTGTAATTCTAATTAGTGGTATCCGGATCACAGATCAAGTTTGGAGAACACCTTTGCTCCTTGTAGTTCCCCCACCACGCCATCTAGTGTTGTTGTGAGTTGTGTTTCACGTTTTATGGCAAGGTTAGGTAACCTCATGTCCACACAGATGCAAACAGACCCTGGCTGTTTTGATTTGGCAGCGACTACAATGGGGGACACCGATGTTTTAGCGCTGTTGGGCACACTGTCTCGTCAATATGCAATTTGATGGGCTCACCCATGGGTTTCCCCATGCCTCAGAAAATGTCGGCAAACTTTTCAAGTATGTGTCTGATGTCTGCGGCATACAGTGAGGGTGCAAAGTGTACGATTCCTAGTGCCTCCAATGCGGCACAATTTAAGAGCGTTTGAGGGCTGACATCCGTCACAAAGAACCTCGCTCTGACGGTATTGTCAGCATGGGTCACTTGAGCCAGAAATACGCCTCGGAGGGGGAGTGGTTGGTTGTCTCCAAATTAATATATTTTGGTACGTGTTTCTCCTAACACTGGAGGTCCTGGAAGTGCCTCGTAATGGTTGGTCGCAGGTATGCATACTGATGCGCTGGTGTCTATTAGCAGCGGAGTCAATGTCCCACAGACTGTCATCGTGCACATGGGTTGCCTTCTTTTCTTCTTCTTCACGGAGTCAATGCTAGATATGAAGAAGATTTCTTCTTCCTCTTCTTCTTCTTCCTCAATTTCAAGGTCTTGTAACTCTTGTTCTACCATGGCCACGTTCCTCTGCCTGCGTGCCATTTCGCTGGTCGTTCTGCTCGGCCCCCTGGGAATGGTGACTGGAGAAGCAGCCCGGCACGTTGTTGTAAAGTGTCCTGCAGCCCCACAGCATCCACACACTCTTGAAGTGGGAAAATGGGAAAATACCCTCCCCCCATTCTCATCCAAACCATGGCCCAGGACATCAAGACCCAAGCACCCCCTGCGAGAGGAGTTCGACCCATTCACTCCCTCACCAGATGGAAAGGTCCCCTGTGTCCATGGGCCACACACCCGGGGAGCCTGTGCACTACCACGTCTGGGAACCACCGACGTCAGCCTCATGAACCAACGCTATTAGACAACAGCCACAAACACCACCATCGTTAGAGATGCCATGACGACATAGCCAACAGACAAGAACACACGTGCCACAATGCACACTGGTCACTCACACACCAACCCACATGAAGAACATACTCAGTGCTATGACGCAGAGGACCGATACACCCACAGACATGCATCGTTGTTATTTTCCACACAGGCCTCCTACAGCACCGCAGAAACGCAAAACACCTGAAGAGCTCGTGTACATATACTTGCAGATGCTTTCTCGCTACCTATCCCTATGAAGATGCCACCCTATATATCTACTGCTGCTTGTGACACTCTGTCGCCCCTCACGACCCCCATACTGTGGATCATGTACGCCACCCAGAAACTAGGCCAAGGTAGGCCGCAAAGCAAGAGTCCCCAGGCAGGAGCCTCTCAGACGAAAATCCTCCCAGATGAAAATGCAAAGCACTGATCACGCAGAACGAGCCCCAACGAGAGCTCACAGCCAAGGCCGCAATGTTGCGATTTACATGCTGCGCTCGCTGCACCAAGGTTACACCTGCCAACGCCAAACGCTCCTCAGAGCCGAAATACAAATCAAATGCTCATAATTCTGCTCCAGCCACGGTCTCTCCACACGTGACCAAGCCGAGCTGACAAGATGCCAAGCTCACGAGACAGAAAGTCACCAGGGTCCCACGTCTGGGACACGATCTGCAACAACGAAGTGACAAGTTGGGCAGCTACAGCGATGGGAAAGACATGTACATCAGCCACTAGTCAGACCTGTCCATTGTCCGCCACTGACACATAAGTTGCACATTGTTGCCAGCACCAGGTACACAGCGAGCTGGGAACAGTGATGGTCCCAGGCTTGGGGGCTCGCGGGTGAACCAATCAGAATACGAGGGGCTCATCACTGACGCCATTCTAGCTATCCAATCACCAAGTGTCCCCTTGTAACCAATTTGGTGTAGCAACTGTTAGGGACAGCCCAAGTGTACCACCTGACTCGTTCCTATCCAATAACCCTTTCTTCTATAGGTAACCATACTGACCCTACCACTCGGGGAGCCAACCCGAAGTGGCGTTAGGTTTTGGGACAGTTTTCCCAGGTGACGCAAATAGCACGTCATACTACAGTAAAAAGGGCCTGCGAGCCCCACTAATGCTGAGAGTCTCTCCGGATGCATACGGGCTGAGAGTTATCCCTGCCGTTGCTATAATAAACAGCAGTTTCTACCTTGCTCTTGTCTGTGCCTTATACTCCTTTTGGGACGCGGGAGGAGTTGGGGCCTCCCCAGCCCTGGAGGTCCGCGGACGGCTCTGCCGGCCCCCGGAAAATCATCCCGACAAGGTGGAGGCACTGCTGAGATCTGTTTAAGGTCTACCTAACCTCAGGGCAACCACTGTGTGGCTTTCCTATGAATTGACATTGTAGATCAATGATTAGTTGAGGATCCCTACTAGTTGAGCGTTTTAGCTCGGTGGGTAGATGATGTTTTCCCGCAGGAGGTAGCTAGATTGTTTCCCGAGTGCGGAAGATAATTGGCTGGTTAAGCTCCCCTGGAGATGGGGCGTATCACACGCGAGGCGACGCAGCGTGTGCAGTCCGATTATAATAGGTAATTGATTGTTGATTACTCCACTCCAGACGTAGTGGGAAGGCAGATGTGGGGTTAACAGGGAATAAAAGTGTCAAGGATAGCACGAGTTAATTGGTTCTGAAATTGTACGTACTGGTAATATCTTGTAGAGGTTGGTGACGTCACCCGTAGGGCTTGCATAGGACACCACGATTATCCAGGGGTGGTAGAAGACAGGAAGTATGAAAGGATAGGGGCGAAGAGGGAGAGGCGGCCGTGCACAGAGAACGCCGGCCACGCTCAAAGGGGAAGAGGGGAAGGGGCAGAGGTGGCCGCGCACGGAGAACGCCGACCGCGCTCGACAAAGGGGTTTGCACCAGAAGAGGGAGGGGACTGAGCAGGCAGTGAGGACAGGTAAGAGGGGGAGCTAAGTTGAAGGTGTGCCAAGTTCAGGCGGCACAGGAAGGTGGGGCAGCTCAAAGGCACGCCATACAGGGCACATAGCCGCAGGGGCTTCATGCGCCACGGCCGAAGGGGGCCATAGTCGTAACATCGGGAAGAAAGAACAGCAAAAGCAAAGCATTATAAAATTGAAATTGCCTTCCTTTCCAGTGGACGGTCGGAAGTCCCCAGTTTACGGGGCCAAGTAAAAGGTTGACGTTGAGAAAAGTGAAATTGTAACATGGCCACATACTACGGGTAGGGGGCAGGATCAGGGTTGGGGCTCAGAGCAAGCGCTTTAACTACACCACTCCAGCACATCTGCGCGACATTGTCACTGCACAAAGAGAAAATTATAAAATACAGCATTGAATGGACACAAGGAACAGACAACAAAATAAGGGTACCGTGGCCACCCAACGGCAGCTTCAACACGTTTACCCAACACTACCTACTGACATATCTACATAATACCTACAAAGGGAAAAAGTCAGCAAACCATTTAGAGGTTTTTGATCTCTGGAAGATGTTCCAGGGAGGTACACCAGGAGTCCCGGGAATGTTCTCAGTACAGGGGGTAAAGGAGGAGAAGGCGATAAGAGAAGAGAAGGAGGTAAAAGAGGAGAAGGTGACAGGAGGGGGTGGGGGTACGACACACAAAAGCCCACCTAGCACTGAAGAAAGTGAGGAGGAGGCAGAAGGATCATTTGCGGTAGCAGAGGCAAGGGTGAAAAAGGAAGGGGCAGGGGAGATGTCAATGGCTAAGGTAGTAAAAAAAGGAGGAGGGGGATTGTATCCAATAACAGAACTAAGAGAAGCTGCCCAACAGCAACTAATGGCCGCTGAGGGGTACTCAAATCCCGCATACAGCCCTCCACCATACACACCAACAGATAGCTGCCAAAAGGGGGTGGTAGCGACGGGCACGGCAGATATAAGCAAAATGCAGGTGGCATGGGGGCCGGGAAGAGGGTCCTGGGGGACTTCACAAACATAGGGCCAGATGAATGGATAGCAGAACAGGTGCTTCTGAAACTTCGGGGGACATTAACAGGGGAAGAGGAGGAAGGAGTGAGGAAGGTAAGAAGGGAAGAGATGGACCACATATAGACAGGGCACGAGGTAATTAAAGAGAGAGAAGGGCGACTTTCACAAGAAGAGGAAGAGATGCTGGAGGAAAGGTTGGCAGAATTGAGGGAAGTACGAAGCGCAGTGATCAGACAGTTCGAGCAGGAAACGCGGGAAAGAAAGGAAGAGAAGAAAGCAGATAAGGAAGAGAAGGCGAGGATGAAGGAACAAACAGAAGAAAGGAAGAAGGAAGAAGCGCGCATACGGGCAATAGCTGAAAGAGAGGCACGCGTGGAGCAATGGGAGATGAGAAGGAAAGAGGAGGAGCGGGAAGAAAATGACAGGGAAATGGGACTGTGGAAAAAGAAGATTATATCAGAAAGTGCGTGGAAATATGAAGAAGGAAAGGTAAAAGAGAGCATATTAAAAAGGGAAGGGGGCATATGGGGGAGATAGGAAGAAGAGGAGAGGATACTGGCAAAGGTGAGCGAAGACGTAATGGAAGAACTTTGCAGGAAACGAGCGGAAATAGGTGGCGAGGTAGTACAGAAGAAGAATGAGGAACGGGGAGAGAGGAGAGTGGAGCATGGAGCGAAAAAAGTATACACGCAAAGATAAGGAGGTTGCGACAATATCAACACAGGGGGCTGCGGTCAAAGGAGGTGAGTACACAGATGTAGACCTAATAGATTTAAGGACAGTGACAGTGGGGGGGAAACGCACAGAGTGGGGATTGACATTTCAAGATGGATTTTGCAGCGAGGAAGAGGAAGGGTTGTGCGAAGATAGAAGAGATGTAAATAGAGAACGTTTAGATAAACTATACATAACGCGCACTAACTGCGAGTCACCATGGACATGCGAGACATGGGGAGAACAACACACAGAGGAAATGAGGAGAGAAGTGAACAGAAAAACACCACAACCATTAACACCAACACCTGTGCACACCCCATATGTCAACAGACTTAGGGACCTCCCAGGACGCAGGCAGCAAGAGCGAGCAGACACACCCATGATGGGACATGAGGGTAACAGGAGGGGAAGGAAGAGTTTAGGAAGTGATAGCGGAAATACTGTAACATTGACAGTATTGAAGAGTTACCTAGCATAGAAGATGATGAATACACCATCATATCCCCACACAGACGAACGCCAGGGGAAGTAAGGGAGTACAATTTAATGCCACTGCTGGAGAGGGGGGAACAAGGCCAGAATATGTCCCATGGAAACATGCAGCTAAAGAAAATATTAAATGCAGACTTCCATCTCTGAGTGGAGGAGCTGGGAAATGGATATATGAAATGGAAAAACACACTGCAGGTCAAAAGTTAGCGGTGGGTGATGTAAAGCGGCTACTCATTTCAATACTGAGGGATGCTGCAGACGACATCTGGAGGAGGGCGGGATTCCCAGGGGTAACAATAAATGACATGTGACATGATGGAGCTCCATTTGCTAACTGTAGGCATGCTCTGTGGCAGGCCTTGAGGGTCCAATACCCAGCACCTCAGACATAGGAGCAATAACGTCTCCCAAGATGCGTGAGAATGAGAACCCTGTTGATTACTTCCAGGAGATCCAAGAGAAGTGGCACCTAGAAACGCGGGAACCTTGGGACAAGACACTAGCAATATTTTACCACATACTAGTACAAGGGCTCGCGGAAGAAGTACAGAGGCAGTTGAAGAAATTAGTGGGAATGGAAGCAAAGGCATGGCCAGAAATACAACTGACAATAGTACATTACTGCAGGAGGTGGCAAGAAAAGCTGAAACAAAAGGAGGAAGATAAAAAGACAGAGGAAGTGAAATTGGTCCAAGAGAAACTATCTAAATATGCCATGGAAGGGGCACTGATAACAGCACCCGCGCCCACACAAGCCACTGTGACACAAGACACAACACAACAACAGATAGCACCGTTACAGCAAGCAGAAATTATGACACAGCAGATGCCTCCACCCGCACCATACACAGCACACGCGGGAGGGGGTTATATGCAAATGGGGAATGGATACTCAACCAACTACAGAGGGAGGGGTGGACAAATGAGAGGGAGAGGATTTGGCACAAATGCGCAACAACAAGGGGGAGGGTTCCGGAGTTACAACCAATCTGGACAGCAGGGGTACTCAGATAACACGGGAGGATATCCATGGCAAGCCCGGGAACAACCAATATGCTGGATATGTGGAATGGTGGGAAACATGCCACGCACTTGCAGAATGAGACCGGGACAAGCAGTTTGGGGAGAACAAGGACAGCAGGGGCCTGTTGGGGAACAGCAATTTTACCAACAACAGCAAGAACCACAGCAACCACTGCCACAACCACAAGCACCCCTGCAACAGCCCCAGCTACAACTTGAAGGGTACATACAACAACCACAAATACAACAACAACCACAACAACAGGCACAGCAAACACAACAGCAACCACCGCTGCAAATACAAACATACACACTACCACAACAACAGATAAAACACCAACCACAGCAGCAGGCGATTGCAACACAACAACAACAGGTCCAAACAGTGCAGCAGCTCACACAAATATAGGACAATGTAATATCATCAATTGACACACCTGCAAAACACACACAGCTGGGGAGGGTGACAAAATTGGGTCACAACCCTTAGACAGGGAGTGGACAGTCACTATACCCACAATAGGACAGCCCACAGATGTCCTTGATGTGTCCCATCCTATCAGTAACACCTAACCCTGCGGAGGAACCACGCATACAGGTGGTGATAGGTGACAAAAATGTTTCCTTCCTAGTTGACACAAGGGCAACTAGGTCATGCATAAGGGAGGGAACGTTTAACTTGTCAGGCGAGGCTGTGAACACTCAAGGATTCTCTGGGGGTAGAGTGTTGGTTCCCTTTACTGATAACATCTCCTTATCTATAGGAGATCACGACATGCCCCTTCCGCTGCTGTATTCAAAGCAATCACCAGTAAACATACTAGGGAGAGACATCATGAGCAGATTGAATATGACCATCTCCTTTACTGAAAAGGGGATAATTTGCTCCACACCAGGCATTAACATGCTCACAGCACGACAAATACTGCAGGCTTATTGTGGCAAAACAATGGCCAGGGCAGAACCAGTAGATGGAGACATCTTCCAATATGGAACAGACATGGCAATAGCATGGCTACCAGGAATTGAAGGAAAAAACCTGGAGGAAACCAGCAGCTTCTCTTTTCAGACCCGAAACACCAGCCAGTGAAAAGGAAGGGGCCATGCTGTCAGTGAGCATAGAGAGCATTGTGGCAACAACAGACTACATTGCAGTGCATGCCCAGGACACGGAAGGGAGAGCATGGAGAGCAGTAATAGCACTAGCTGAAGGATGCCGACTAACACAGGTATCAGATGAGGAGCTGTTCTCTGATGATAAGGGGGAGATGGTGTTTGAGATGAGCGTTAACATTTGATTGAGAGTGACATACAAAGAAGTAGCACAAAAGATGGCAATGGCACTAGAGGCACCTGCCACTACAGCAGTGCCATTTTACGAGGATGACCTGGCAGCAGTACCAGCATCTGTATGGACCACCAGTCCATATGATGTGGGCTGCATAAAAAGCATTGGAGGAGTAAAAATAAAATTGAAAAAAGGAGAAATGCTGCCAAGAGTAAAGCAATACCCACTATCAAAGGAAGCAGATGAGGGGATATATGAAACCATAACAGCACTAATAAATAGGGGTATACTAGTACCATCAGAGTCCCCATGCAACACTGCTGTGTACCCTGTGCGCAAAGCAAAGGGAGTGTCCAGGCGTTTCATCCAAGATTTAAGACCCCTCAACCACACAGTAGAAGCAGAATACCAAATAGCGGCTAACCCAGCCACTATACTATATGGAATACCAGCAAAGGCATCACAGTTCACCGTAATTGACCTCAAAAAAGCATTTTTCACGATACCCCTACACCCTGACTCACAAGATCTGACAAGATTCACATACCGCAACACAAAATGGAAACACACAAGGCTACCACAGGGGTACTGCGAATCACCATCCATCTTTAACAGAGTGATGACAAATGGATTTGAGTAACATTGATCTGGAAAGCACTGTTCTGCAATATGTAGATGACATCATCATCTGCAGCACCACAGAGGAATAGTGCAGAAAAGACTCTGTAAAGATGCTCACAGTGCTAGCCGAGAAAGGGTAAAAGGTAGACAAGGAGAAATTGCAGTACTGCCAAGAACAAGTACTGTACATAGGCCAACTAATTTCACAAAAAGGGAGAAACATTGCACCACGAAGCGTGCAGGCCATAACAAACACACCACAGCCACAGACAGTGATAGAATTGCAGCAGTTTCTGGGTCTATGCAACTACTGCAGGGCATGGGTTTTCGACTACAGCTCATACATAGGACCACTGATTGAGGCCCTCAGAGAAGCATGGGGGAGAAGAACTTGGGATGGACAAGAGAAATGACAGAGGCTTTCAGTGAATTAAAACATGCCATCTCCACTGCACCAGTACTAGCAACCCCAAACTATGAAGAACCATTCTACATATTTTCACATTGTGTCTCAGCAGTAATGAAAGTGGTACTGACACAAAAAACAAGCATGGGACACACACCAGTAGCATTTTACAGTGGCCATCTAGATCCTGTAATGATGGGTCACTTCCCGTGCAAACAGAGCCTGGCAGCAGCATTTGCGGTAGAAAAATCATCATCAATAACAATGCGGTGCCCCACCACAATGTACGTGGAACATGCACTCTTTGCAATATTGAATAAATCCAAATCCACATTGACCACTCAGAGGGCAACAGGCTATGAAATATTTTATCCAGACCAGAATTGAAAATTGTGAGGTGCAGTAATGTAAATCCAGCAAGATTTATATCAGAGGTAGTAGAAGATGGGAACTGCACCCATGATTGCACACAGGCTATTGAAATTTACTCAAGCACAAGGAAAGTTGAGGAAAATGCCCGAGAGAGGGGAGAGGTAATGTACATTGATGGGTCCTCAACAATTGATCAGAGTGATGGGGTAAGAAGAACAGGTGCAGCAGTGGTACGACTGAGGGACGATTGGACGTACGTTCCAGTAAAGTGCGTACAATTACCACAACACTATTCAGCACAAGCAGCAGAGCTAGTGGCCCTAATTTTAGCTCTCAAGGAAAGCTATGACAAGAGGGTAACAATATATTTTGACAGTGCATACTTCACATCAACAGTGCACTCAGGGTTAATTAAATGGCAATGAAGAGATTCAGAAGAGCAGACGGCACCCCAGTGCAGCATGCTCTACTACTTGCTGAACTAATTGAAGTAATTGAAGACCCCAGAGAAATAGCCCTGGTGAAGTGTCAGGCCCATACAAATGGGGATGATCCAATTTCAAAAGGTAACGAAACAGCAGACGCACATGCTAAATATGCTGTGTATTTTGGGGAGATTTGGACCCTCCCAGAAAAACAAAAAAATAAGGGGGGCGGGGGCAAGGCAGATGTTGATGAAGGATGGGTACACACACATTCTTGAAGCTCAAATAATGGAATTGCAGGCAGCAGCACCTATGGCAGAAAAAGAACTATGGGTCAAAAGAGGGTGCACCATGTCTCCCACAGATGCATTATGGCAACAGAATAATACAGGCAAAATAGTAATGCCGCTAGCCTTGTTGAAAACAGCTTTGTCACAACTACACCACCCCACACACACACAGGAAAAGAGGTGATTGCAGCACAAATAAAAGAGGCGTGGTTCTGTCCCGAGCTAAATTCACACGTTGCAAACCTTATTAGCAATTGTCTCACTTGTCAACAATTTACAGCCGGTCACACGCTGCAAGTGATCAAAGGTACTATACCCCGGTCAGAAGGACCCTTCCTGCACCTACATATTGACTATGTTGATATGATCAAAGTATGTCAAGGATACAGATACATGATTGTAGTAGTATGCCCATTTTCAAGGTGGATCGAGGCTGGTCCATGTTCCCATGCAGACGCCTTCAGAGCAGCGAAGTTCCTGGTAAGGGAGGTATTCCCGAGGTGGGGGCTATGCGAAGTGTTGCGGTCTGACAATGGCCCACACTTTGCCAATTAAATGTTCCAACATGTAACTGCCCTACGTTGGTATAAAGCATAAGTTTTCATGTGCGTACCACCCACAAGCAAACGGCGTCTGTGAACGGCTCGGCGGCCTCCCAAAATTCAGTAAATGACCAAAAAGAGTTGGCTTTACTGCCTCCCCTTGGCCCGGTTTGAATTAAGGAATAGGCCAGGGTCGGACCACCACCTCACACCCCACGAGGTGGTAACCGGACGCCAAATGCACCTTCCACTCACACCACCATCAAGAGCTATAACAGATTGCCATGCCTCGCAAAATATCTTTGGCGAGGAAATGTACGAATATGTCTCTTCCTTGGTTACTAGTGTCGCCTTTATCTCTCAACAGATCGAACGGACACAGGGAGGGTCGAAGAACACCCAACAAGAAGAAAAAGCAAACGAAGAACAGGAACAAGCCGCACAGTTGACAGTAAAATAGGGGGACCACGTTCTTTTGAGGAACTTTAACCGCCGGTGGAACAGCCCCCAGTTCACTAGGGCCCACCAGGTGGAAAAAACAGCTCCTAGAGCTGTAAAACCGAGGGACAAAGACGTTTGGTCCTATCTGCATGACATCAAGCCCTACAAAGCACAGACCACCCCCTTGCGTCGACGGAAGGGCCAACGCACCAGCAACGACAACCAACAACAACAGCGACACAGCCCAGACACCAAACCCCCCCTAAAGACATAAGTGAACAATCACCCATACCCCACCCCATGGTCACGAGATCCCAGACTAAATCAAACACAACCCCAGCCAATCCCTAATAAAGAACATTGTCCAATAATTTGCAAATTTACACCACACCGTGTAGACACGTGCATGTTCTCTTCTCCTTTTTGTCTCGCACATGCAGGTACCGCACAGTACTGTTATATATAGAAAGAGTTGAATTTAAGTTACTAACGCATACGTCATTGCCCAGAGGTAAATGCTGCCCGCGGATGACAACACCCAGAAGCATTGTCACATCAATTTGTGTATGTTATAAAAAGACCAAAATACTTAAAGAAAAGAAGAATACGTGTGTATTACAACACGTTCCTTTTGATGAAAGAGCAATCTTTCCCACATCTCCACGAGCACTTACCAGCCCTAAGAGATAGGACGTGAAGCAAAGAGTGGGAACAGCTTTCTGCCTGGGCTTTGAACGATTATATGATAGGGAGAGCTTGCAAAAAAAAAAAAAAACTAAAAAAGTAACGCATATTTTGAGACATTTTCAAGCGGGCATCTATATCATCAAAGTAAAGAAGCTGCAGAACTGCAGCAAAGGTAAGAGAACTATGCCAGTGATGTTAGCAATTGTAATAAGGATGATAGCCATATTTTTCATCACTGGTTTACTTGCTGCCACTGTCTGGCAGGCACACTATGCTTCCTATGTTATGGCATCACCTTATACTAACAGTCCCCCCACAACGGCTGCAACAGGTACGGTGTCAGGTGGTACAAGTACCCCAAGAGGGAACAGGAATAGGGATAAACGTAGTGCCCCTATCGATAACCATGGGGCAGACACATATCTTACAGAGTCCGCACACGTCTCAAATAACATGTGGTACCAGCATATGTCCAAAATTGGTAAGAGGACAACTAAGGACAACTGCTGTGTGTACACATTGATCCCATACGCCATGAGCGCATCCAGAACATTTGTGGCAACTGAGGTACCTGCAACATCAGTGGAGTACCTGCTATACCTGGCCCTGTTCCAAACAAGAGGGCGATTTCAAGGGAAACTAGCAACGCTGAAATGGAAATCGAGGGATACATACCCATATGAAAACAACTTCATCAAAACACTACCCATGTACGACAACTACTGGCAGCATACACAAGGACTACAATATGTGACGGATGGACCTGACAAAGGAGAAACAAAGGAAGTAACATTGAACTACCTACCATGCAAATGGCACGCAAGAGAGGTTCCTGGGATACCAGGGTGCTGGGAAAGACCACTGATATTAATATATGGAAAGGTATACACAAAAGAAGGATGGGTGGACGGGGTTGTAGGAAGCAATATGGTAACATTGGCAAAGGCAACAGTAGTAACAGTAAATGAAGAGAACGATAAATGTTAGAATGGATGGACAAGGAGCGCAGCCCTAATAACTTGGCTAGAGAAGGACGAGGAACCAATAACAATACTTCCACTAACTGCACCTACACTATGTTATCAACACATGGGGAATGTCAATGTTGGATGAAACAGCAACTGCAAAAGAACAATAATGATCGCTGAGGGGGGTGCTGGAACAGCAGTTCTGTTGGACCACAGTTGGGCCTGCGGAGCAAAAGCATACCACAGCTTACCACCATCATGGAATGGAATATGCACTATGGTACACATCAACGTACCATCCCTAGTAGTACCGCAGAAACATGTCAACCTGGGGAACTGCCCTAAAATGGACAAAGGGAACAAAAGGAAGAAAAGGTCAGTGAAGATAGGAGAAGGAAGGGAAAAGAACAACACGGCAAGACTGTTGAGAGTAAAGAGACAAGGAGAACCACTGACGGGAAACTACCTGTGGGGAAGATCAGAAACAGCTCTTAGTGACATCGCACCAGAACACAGACTGTTCAGCAGAGCGGTAACGTTTTTTTCATCCATAATACATCCAGGGATGCAGGCATATGCAAATGCAAAGTGGCTCCAGATTACCAGATGGGAACTAATGATGACAATTAACTCCACCGCCAACAGATTCAATGCAATAAAAGAAGAACTGAGGGCAGTACGAATGGTGGCACTCCAGAACAGATATGTGCTGGAACTCCTAACAGCATTGGAAGGAGGGGTTTGTGTGAAAATTGGGAGCTCGTGTTGCACATTTATTCCTGCCAACGATGCAGACAATGGCACGCTTTCTGAGGCAGTATCCCAAATTGCCAAGATGCACTCCAAGAAGCGAAGGGAGTGAAGAAAGATGGTAGCTGGCTTTCTTACTTGTTGTCATGGATGCCATTGTGGCTGTCAGATGGTCTTAAAATTATAGCAGGATGCATAATATTGGGAATGGCCACCCTGTTGGGAATGAGGTTATGGAAAGCAAGGTCAGTGCGCACTACTGATGAAATGATGGAAATGATCGACATGCACGCCCTAATGCCAGCTGAAGATGACAAACACACAGACATCACCATAAAGGAACGAGACCGGTTACGCCAGCAGATAATGGAAGCATACTTATATCCACCATCAGTGAAGGTAGAGAACCGAAGGAACCCAAAGAATTATGTTGGAAAGTGGGTTTATTGGAAGTCTGGCGGTGGATGCGTATACATCTACTGATTGTTTGAAGATCACGTGAACCAGTATGGACACCTGGCGGGAATAACGAAAGTATGGAGAGCACGCGGAGACAAGAGAGTGGATAATTTTGTGGTCGACAAGTCGACCAGAGGGGGGACTGAAGTGGGAAAATGGGAAAATACCCTCCCCCCATTCTCATCCAAACCATGGCCCAGGACATCAAGACCCAAGCACCCCCCGTGAGAGGAGTTAGACCCATTCACTCCCTCACCAGATGGAAAGGTTCCCTGTGTCCACGGCCCACACGCCTGGGGAGCCTGCCTACTACCACGTCCGGGAACCACCGACGTCAGCCTCATGGACCAACTCGATTAGGCAACAGCCACAAACACCATCATCGTTAGTGATGCCATGATGACATAGCCAACAGACAAGAACACACGTGCCACCATGCGCACTAGTCACTCAGACACCAACCCACACGAAGAACATACTCAGTGCTATGACGCAGAGGACCGATACACCCACAGACATGCATTGTTGTTATTTTCCACATAGGCCTCCTACAGCACCGCAGGAACGCAAGACTCCTGAAGAGCTTGTGTACATATGCTTGCAGATGCTTTCTCGCTACCTATCCCTATGAAGACGCCACCCTATATATCTACTGCTGCTTGTGACACTCAGTCGCCCCTCACAACCCCCATACTGTGGATCATGTTCCGCCACCCAGAAACTAGGCCAAGTTAGGCCGCAAAGGAAGAGTCCCCAGGCAGGAGCCTCTCAGACGAAAATCCTCCCAGACAAAAATGCAAATCGCTGATCACGCAGAACGAGCCCCAACGAGAGCTCACAGCCAAGGCCGCAATGTTGCCATTTACATGCTGCCTCCCCGTGCCAAGGTTACACCTGCCAACGCCAAACGCTCCTCAGAGCCGAAATACAAATCAAATGCTCATAATTCCGCTCCAGCCATGGTCTCTCCACACGTGACCAAGCCGAGCTGACAAGATGCCAAGCTCACAAGACAGAAAGTCGCCGGGGTCCTACGTCTGGGACACGATCTGCAACAACGAAGTGACAAGTTGGGCACCTACAGCGATGGGAAAGACATGCACATCAGCCACTAGTCAGACCTGTCCATTGTTCGCCACTGACACATAAGTTGTACATTGTTGCCAGCACCATGTACAACGCGAGCTGGGAACAGCGATGGTCCCAGGCTTGGGGGCTCGTGGGGTAACCAATCAGAATACGAGGGGCTCATCACTGACGCAATTCTAGCTAGCCAATCACCAAGTGTCACCTTGCAACCAATTTGGTGTAGCAACTGTTAGGGACAGCCCAAGTGTACCACCTGACCCGTTCTTATCCAATAACCCTTTCTTCTATAGGTAACCATACTGACCCTACCACTCGGGAACCCAACCCGAAGTGGCGTTAGGTTTTGGGACAGTTTTCTCAGGTGACGCAAGTAGCGCATCATACTACAGTAAAAAGGGCCTGCGAGCCCCACTAATGCTGAGTGTCTCTCCGGATGCATACGGGCTGAGAGTTATGCCTGCTGTTACTATAATAAACAGCAGTTTCTACCTTGCTCTTTTGTGTGTCTCATGGTCCTTTTGGAACGCGGGAGGAGTTGGGGCCTCCCCAGCCCTGGAGGTCCACGGACAGCTCTGCTGGCCCCCGGGAAATCACCCCGACACTCTCCTTTTTGCTGGGCAGTCACCTGCATGTGGATGATCGTAGCCACGTTTTGAGCATGATTGATGTTTCTACCCTCTTCTGGGGCCAACGGTGTTGTTACGCTCACCTGGTATCCACGGGGACGCCCCCCAGCCAGTTGGTCGTTGGTGCCCTTCCCAATGATTCCCTGGTGTGGTCTCGGTGTCGATGGGATTCCGCCTGGAAATGAAGACTATATTAGGACTGGGCTACCAAGGTAAGTTTTCCCCCACCTCCCTTGTGCTTCCAGCCCCTCCAGGTTCTCTTCTCAACTGGTTGTCGGAATTGGTGGGCTCTCCGTCCTGCTCTCTGGGCAGGGGCGCGTTGTCTTTGTGGGCGCGGGCGGTCCAGTTACTTCACTGACTGCTGCCCTTGTAGTGTCTCTCAGGTAGGTCTTATTGCGATTGATGGCGTCGTAATTCTTGCATGCCTTTTCTCTCTCCTAAATGTCTCTTTTTTTATCTCCCTAGGAGCGCGGAGTGTCCGCTTGGAGAACTGGATATGCTGGTGTTCTCACCGGGAGATGATGGCGCGCTATAGCGCTATGATGTGGTAAGGAGGCGCTTTGCGTAGCGCAGCGATGTCTTATCCTCACTGACCTGTGCTTTTCTCTTTTCGTAGGACGCGGTGAGTTCCCAGCACAGATGGAGTTCCGGAGCTATGCCGGCCGAAAAACAACAAACCAGGTAAGTCTTTAAGCGCTTTGTGGTTGTAATGTCTCCACTACCTCCTTTAATGATGTCTTTCTCCTTTTCTCAGGTCCTTCGATCTGGGCGGTGAACTCCACCAACAGAGCTGCCCAGGAGCTGCGAGCAGTGAAGGATGATGAATGCAGGTAATATTCTGCTGCCAACGATGTTCTTGGTTTTTCTGCAGGTCCGGAATTCACCAGGCTTGTGAGAAAGCTGGACACGGTGAGCGTCATGTTGCTAGAAGCAAAGTAACGTGAAGCGTGTTGTCTTGTTTGGGTGTGGTTTAAATAGCCACTGTAAAGTAGTCCAGGTAAAGTAGTCCCTAGGCCACCACACCCAAAACACTAGACCGCATAGCTTGGTTCTAGGAATCAAGCTATGTGGATGCCTCCATGTTGTCTGAAAGCCTAAATAAAGTAGTTCCTCAAGCAGATGTCTTTCCTTACTGATGAACCTGGCGCCAAAGGCGCCAGGACTGGCCCCAAGAGGGCCTGAGAAGTGGATGCCAGGCTTTATTAGTGATCTGAGCCCTGATTCCACCTGGCCAACGGGCTTGCCAATGGGGATCAGGGCTGAGGGTCGTGGCAGCACTCCCCCCCAAGGCCCCTCCCAAGGTGTGTCTCCTGCCTGGTCTAGGTTTAGTTGGGAAGTTCTGATGAAACTTCTTGATCAGACGTGGTGCATGGATGTTCTCACTGGGTTCCCAGGATCTATCTTGAGGCCCAAACCCCTTCCAGTCGACAAGATAGTAAACCTTGGCTCTAGAGTACTTAGAGTCCAGGATGCCCTTGATTTCGAATTCTGGTTCTCCATCTATTAGTGTAGGTTGAGGTGGTGTCTTGATTCGTGTACCGAGTTGCATTGGTTTTAAGAGGGACACATGGAATACCAGATGGATTTGTAGATTAAGTGGTAAGTCCAATTTGACGGCTGCTGGGTTGATAATTGCCGTGATGGTATAGGGTCCCAAATAGCGAGGATGGAAGGTTTGGGTCCCTTTGATGGGTACGTATTTGGCGGCTAACCAAACCTGGTCTCCTACTTGATAGTCTGGGGCCTTTTTCCGATGCAGGTCGGTGAACGTGCTTTTGTTTTTCTTTAGCATGAATAAGAAGCTCCTTCGCCTTTCTGAACGCCCGAGTGATGGTTGTATGAAGAGTCTTTACTGCAGGCATTTCCAAGCTGGCAGGAAGGTCAAGTTCTGATGTACGTGGATGTCTCCCATACAAGGTGTAAAAATGTGTTTGGCCCGTGCTAGAATTTACGGAGTTGTTATATGCGTACTGGCTATCCACAGTAAGTCCTTCCAATCTCTCAATTCATGGTGCAGCATGCACCGTAAAAACTGCTCGAGGGTCTGGTTGGTCCTCTCGGATTGGCCGTCTTTCTGGGGGGTGATGACTGGTGGATAGCCGGACGTCAATCTGTGCCATTACGCAACATTTTCTCCAAAAATTGGATACAAATTGGCTGCCTCGATCGGAGACCAGAACTGATGGAAAGCTTGACAATGTTTTCCAGAAATACTTCTGCTAGGGTGGATGCGTCCGGGAGGCCCTTGAGAGGAATAAAATGTGCCATCTTTCAGAACAAATCCACAATTACAAGAATGGTGTTAAAGCCTTGACTCGGTGGCAGATTAGTGATAAAGTCGAGGGAAAGAGTGTGCCATGGAGCAGGAGGGATGTCCAGTGGTTGTAGGAGACCTGATGGTTTCTGTGATTTATTTTGTGCACAGACGCCGCAGGACTGAACATACTGGGCAATGTCCTTACGCCAGGTAGGCCACCAAAAGTTATTTTTTACCTTGGCTAAAGTTTTAGCGATTTCAGGGTGTCCTTCGATCAGAGAGTCATGATAACCTGAAATTATATGCTGTTGTAACTCCTTCTCGGGTACATATAGCCGGTCCCTAAAATAGGGTAACTGATTCTTAATGCAATATTGTTCTCCTTGAGTTTGCCATGCAAGTAAAGCATCTGGGTTCATTGACTGTCGAATTTTGTTTCATAATTCGGCTTGTGATAACGCTGTTGTGATACCCAAGATGTCTTCAGGTATGATGGCTACCGGGTCTGGAGTTGTATACACCATTTCATCGATGCCCATTCTAGATAAGGCATCAGCTTTTCCATTCTTGACCCCTGGTCGAAAGGTGATCACGTAGTCATATTCGGCGAAGAAGAGGGCCCACCGTACATGGCGTGAAGACTGGGCTTTGGCTGTTTTGAGATATTGCATGTTCCGGTGGTCTGTGATCACTGTAATGGTGTGTCTAGCTCCCAGAAGATAGTGTCGCCACGCCTTGAAAGCGGACTTGATGGCTAGGAGTTCTTTGTCCGGGGGTAATTAATTTCCGGGGGTGAGCATTTTTTTGACCAGAAGGCCACAGGATGCAGCTGGCCAGTTTCTGGGTCCCTCTGTGAAAGGACCGCTCCCATTGCCATACTGGAAGCATCAGTTTCTACGACATAAGGGAGGTCTGGACACGGGTGCCACAGGATTGGAGTGGAGGTGAACCTTTGTTTCAGTTCCTGAAAGGCTCTTTCTGCTTCCTCAATCCAAGCAAACTTTTTATTGCTTTTTCGTAGCAGTACTGTGATCGGGTGCACAAACTGAGAGAAGTCTGGGATAAACCGGCGGTAAAAGTTTGCAAAGCCTAGCATGCTCTGTATCCCCTTCAGAGATGTTGGTGATTTATTAAGATCACGGGTATCACAAAGTGTGAGGTCAGTGGCTCTTTCTCATCACTCAACAAACTGACCTCTACGGTTGCCGAGCTTGGTAGTTTTCCGATTCCTTAACCTCATCCTTTTCTGTGGCCCCGACTGTCCTCCTTGGGGGTTTTATTTGGCAGTCTTTCAGAAAATGTCCTGGTTTTCCACAATGCAAAGTTGCTGTTGTCTTCTTTTATCCCTCTCTTGTTTTGTTAATGGAGGTCGTATCCCTCCGATCTGCATGGGTTCTACGGCGTTGTCTGGCCCCCGTGGCGCATTGTCTTTAGGTCGAACATAAACTACTCGAGAGTCTGCTTTGGACCGGTCTGCTTTTCGGTCCTGCAACCGATGGTCTAGCTGCACGACCATATTTATGAATTCGGTACAGTCTCTGGGGGGATCAACTACCTGGGCCAAGACGTCCTTTAATTCGCCTCATAAGCCTCGATGGAATAACGTGGTTCTTTTGTTTTCTGGCCACCTGGCTTCAGCAACCAGTCTATTGAAAGTCGCAATGTATGTTAACAAGTCTTGGTTCCCCTGCCGGAGGGATAAAAGTTTGTTATCCACTACTTGTTCCTGGGTATGGCGAGCAAACAGTTTTTCCATTTCTCTCAGGAACCCCCCATAGTCCTGTAACAACAGATCATTATGGGTTACCAACGGCACCGACCAATCCGCTGCACTTCCACTGAAGTATGATAGGATGAAAGCTACCCGAGCTTGGTAATTTGGAAATGCCCCAGGGCGACAAAGGAAGTGAAGGCGACACTGATTTATGAATGCTGCATACTTCCATGGGTCGCCCGAAATCCTTTCTGGTGGTGCCAGGGAAACTGTTCAAGGCAGCGTGATCTGTACTGGTGTGGGGGTATAAGATGGTGAGATAGGATTTTGCATCGGTGGATTTCCTGCAGGCAGAGGAGTCTGCCCTGCCTGCGATTGCATGAATTGTCTGCTGATTTCGTCGGTGCGCTCCTTGGTCACTATTAGGTCTCTCCGGAGTGCATTAGTCTCTTGTCGGGCTGAATGAACCTCAGCACGAAGGTCCCTCAACAATTTGGCCAATTGGTTGATTTCTGATGTTTCCATGGCGCCCAAGTGGATTATTTATGTGAGGCTTCGCGTTCTGTTACGCTCACCTGGTATCCATGGGGATGCCACCCAGCCAGTTGGTCGTTGGTGCCCTTCCCAATGATTCCCTGGTGTGGTCTCGGTGTCGATGGGATTCTGCCTGGAAATTAAGACTATATTAGGATTGGGCTACCAAGGTAAGTTTTCCCCCACCTCCCTTGTGTTTCCAGCCCCTCCAGGTTCTCTTCTCACCTGGTTGTCGGAATCGGTGGGCTCTCTGTCCTGCTCTGTGGGCAGGGGCGCGTTGTCTTTTGTGGGTGCGGGCGGTCCAGTTACTTCACTGACTGCTGCCCTTGTAGTGTCTTTCAGGTAGGTCTTATTGCGATTGATGGCGTCGTTATTCTTGCATGCCTTTTCTCTGTTCTAAATGTCTCTTTATTTATCTCCCTAGGAGCGCGGAGTGTCCGCTTGGAGAACTGGATATGCTGGTTCTCACCAGGAGATGATGGCGCGCTATAGCGCTATGATGCGGTAAGGAGGGGCTTTGAGTAGCGCAGCAATGTCTTGTCCTCACTGACATGTGCTTTTCTCTTTTCGTAGGTCGCGGTGAGTTCCCAGCGCAGATGGAGTTCCGGAGCTATGCCGACCGAAAAGCAACCAACCAGGTAAGTCTTTAAGCGCTTTGTGGTTGTAATCTCTCCACTACCTCCTTTAATGATTTCTTTCTCCTTTTCTCAGGTCTTTCGATCCGGGCGGTGAACTCCACCAACAGAGCTGCCCAGGAGCTGCGAGCAGTGAAGGATGATGAATGTGGGTAAGATTCTGCTGCTAACGATGTTCTTGGTTTTTCTGCAGGTCCGGAATTCACCAGGCTCATGAGAAAGCTGGACACAGTGAGCATCATGTTGCTAGAAGCAAAGTAACGCGAAGCGTGTTGTCTTGTCCTGGTGTGGTTTAAATAGCCACTGTAAAGTAGTCCAGGTAAAGTAGTTCCTAGGCCACCACACCCAAAACACTAGACCATTCTTTGGTTCTAGGAATCAAGCTATCTGGATGCCTCCATGTTGGCTGAAAGCCTAAATAAAGTAGTTCCTCAAGCAGATGTCTTTCCTTACTGATGAGCCTGGCCCCAAGAGAGCCTGAGAAGTGGATGCCAGGCCTTATTAGTGATCCGAGCCCTGATTCCACCTGGCCAATGGGCTTGCCAGTGGGTATCAGGGCTGAGGGTCGTGACAGTGTTGTGACAGACCAGCGTTCGATGTCTGCCCAATTGCACACACTTCTTTTCCTTTCAGAGGTTTGACTGCGGTGTCCATCTGGGTGGCACGGCTGTCTGCAAGTTCGTAGGACCTTCCCATTTCAAGGCTGCAGGTCAGTGTGAGCCCCGGTTCACAGAGTACTTGTCTATGTAGCTTCCCTGAACTACATCCTTGCAGTAGCTGGTTGCGGACCATTTCTTCTTCATTTTCCCAGTGGCACATGCTAGCTAGTTGATGTAGCCTCCCACAGAATTGGTCCAGTGACACTTCTTCCCTCTGCTTTTTGCTACACATTGCGAATCGTTCAAAGTCTTGATTCGCTAGCGGCATGAAGTGCTCCTTGAGTGAGTCTTTCATAGCTTGATATGAGTTGTCAGTGGGTGTGAGGGCTTTGAATATGCAATGTACCTCAGACCCAGCTGCTTAGATGAGTGTCGCCACCTTTGCTTTATCATCCGTCTCCCCCTTGGCCTTAAAATACATTTCGAGTTTTTGGATCCACAGCAGCCATTTTGGACCCAATTTGGAAGGAGCAGCTGATGTGTCGAACTCTATAGGGGCCAGTGTGCCTTGTTGTCAGGGCATCCTCCTGCCTTGCAGGGGTCCGCTAGTGCCTTGAGAGTCTTCTTCAGTGTTGCTCATGTCCACGGATCGAACAGGCACCTATCACTTGCATGAAGGCCGCAAATCCGCTCTCTTGATGGAGCACTGTGGTGTACAAACCGCACACAAGGGCCACAGTATGCACCTTTGGGGTTGTGAGATGGTGACACTTCCGGATGACACAGAATGTCCCATGGAAGGTACTCCTCCTCTCCGACACCAATGAGAAGGAGAAAAGTGTCTCTTTACCAGAGAGTTGACATTTTTGTTTAATTTTTGTGTGACAATTGTTTTTATTTTTTTGAAGAAATTGGGGCCCCACAGACCCCTCTTAGTGGCCCGTGTGACCTTCTTGACAAGATCTAGGCCGAATGGTTCCCAAAAATGAGTACTATGGTGCACGAGCAATCCACGTGTGGGGCCGCGACCATAAACTGCACAAAATGGCAGTTGGAATGTTCCAACGTGGGTAGCGCTTCTGGTAGGTGTTAGAAAATGATACCGATGCAGAATCAAGCGTCGGATCATGAGCCCACTACCCAGTAGCGTCCTCGCCGCTAGTGTTACATTTCATGAATAGCCCCCATGACCCCTGTTGTCAGGCCTTGCCCCCCTGCATCTGGAAGGAGACACTGGACTGACGCTTTGGGTTCCCTGTGTGCACTAGCGAGCCTGGGTATGCCCACTTTATTTCTTACACATGCGCGACGGCGAACCTTGCCGTCGCGGTCACGTGACATCGTCACACGAGGGATGGCCTCGGGCATTCCACCCTGAGCTTTAGTCTGGATTCAATGTCAAGAGCAGGGGCTCAGATTATGCTTTCTTTCTTTACTTCAAGCTCAAGCAGCATTATAACCATTACAATGGGCCTCATTTCGAGAATGGAGGTAATGGAAATAGGAAGGTGGAATGGTATTACCGTCATCGTTAATGGGTCCGGCCATTACGACCTGACAACCCGCCAATACCTCCACCGCCCATACCGTGCCCCTTCATGCCGGTAATAGGAGGACATCACAAGTAACGCGGGCATGCACTTACTGGCATCCCGAAGGCGGTAAATAGGGCCTGCACGACGGCGTAAATACAGGCATCGCGGACCACCGGTAAATAGCAAGCTGCAGTGAAGGCAACTGCCACAGGTGCACACAATCACCACAGGTGGAGTCAATGGAGCCTGTCCCAGCATAAAAGGAGTACACCCACACACTACACCCCTTCCCACACCAAAATGATACCACTAGCTGTTGCAATTATGGGGCTGGAGGACATACCTGTACTACTACAACTACAGCAACAACAGCAACTACAACAACAACTACAGCAGCAACAACAGGCAGCACAAAGGAAACACAGGAGGCGAAGGAGGGTGAGACAGGCCCAGCAATTACCACCAGTGCAGCCAGTAGTACCTCATAGGCAGCCACCAATCCCTCGCATCAGACCCAGTCCATTCAATCTAACCCCTGAGCAGATCCACACCCTTTACAGGTTGCACCGGGCCACCATCAGCACCATTGTGGACATGATACATGACAACATTGTCAGCCTCATTGAAATACGCACTGCCTTCCCCCCGCTACTAAAGGTGGTGTCTGTGCTCCACCTCCTGGCCACAGGCACCTACCAGCACACAGTGGGCCAGCTGCATGGTATATGACAACCACTCTTTTCACGCAAGCTGACCCAAGTGCTGGATGCCCTCCTGAAGCACGCTAGCACCCACATATCCCTACCACGGACTGCCCAGAAGATTGCAGATACCAAAGTATGCTTCCATGCACTGGCAGGCATGCCCAATTGCGTCAGTGCCCTCGACTGCACCCATGTTGAATTGGTAGTCCCTCATGCCATAAAGGCGGTGTACCGCAATTGCAAGCAATACCACTCCATCAATGGGCAGATGGTATGTAACTCTAGCAAGATCATCACACATTGTTGTGCCCGATATCCCGGATCAACACATGATTCCATGGTGCTGCGTAACTCCACGCCACCCTGTTACATGGAGCGACATGCTGGACGATTTTCCTGGCTGCTTGGCGAGTTGCCCGACTGCCCCATGGCAGTGCATCGGGGTCGTAATGTGGGTGGATGCATACTACACCTGGGTGGGAATGGGGGGGTTCATACTCCACCTGGCTGGGAATGGGCGGTGAGTGGACAATGCACTCAGCGCTAAACACTACTGAGCTCAACCTCCCAACCTGAACATGACACATCACTGCCACACATTGGACCAATGCCGTACATCAATGACAACATGTAAGACGCACAACCAGACCACCATGGGTGTGTCAAGCGATGCATGACTGAACATGATTACAACTGTGCCAATGTGGCTAGTGTGATTAGGCACAGTGTAGCATACACTGCAATCATGGGAGGCAAGAAATTGTTCTGCATCCACAGTACATCCGCATCAGCATGCATGTTAACACCCTGCATCATCTGTACAATGCCATCCAGGCTAGCAGACCATATTGCAGTACACAATGCATCCAAATAATCTTTGTGCATACGTACAGGGACATGTGCATGTCAACAGCAAATAGCTGCGGCCATGGCTGTTAATCCTGCAGGTGGCAGCTTAGAATGACTCAAACAGACCTCTCTGTACTCCCATGTAGGTGATGGAGGATATCCCTTGAAGCCGTGGCTACTTACCCTCGTGCGGAACCCGCGGAACAGCCATGAAGAGGAGTACATTCGGGTTTATACCCGTACCCGTGTTGTGATTGAGCAGACCTTTGGCCTGTTGAAGACGCGACTCCGCTGCCTAAGCAGGTCTGGTAGAGTACTCCTTTATAGGCCTGAGAAGGTGGCAAAGATCATCATGGCCTGTGTCATGCTGCACAACATGTGCGTCTGGAGAAATGTACCACTGACACCTGACATTGACATGCATGCACTGGGTGAGGATGATTAGGATGAAGAGGGAGGAGAAGCAACACCTCTGCCAGTACGTGATGCACAAGATGGCCATGCTGTATGCCAATCATTGAATGACGAATACTTCTGACCCACAGGGACGTTGATGGATATGTGTCAGTACTACACTGAACACTGGGTCCATGTGGACATGCACACAGGGAATGTGGGGAGTTAGGCACTGTGCACTGTCATGAATAAAATTAATACACACGAAATGAACAATGTCCAGGAATTGAATGATTATTTACACAACGGGTGTATTAATGTAAACTATAGAAAAGGGCCTCACCCCTCCACCACTCACATGCCCTCCCCACTCCCCACTCCCCTCTCCCCCAACACACCAAAACTCCCCATACCCCCAATGAACTCCCCATACCCCCAATGAACTCCCCATACCCCCCATGAACACCCCTTAAAACCCTACACACCACCAACACCACCTCCCCCACTCCCATTGTTGTCCCACACTATTTTCGTGCTTTCTTCGTATCCGGGGGCAGCATTTCCAACTGCCTCGCACTACGCCTTGTCTGTCGCACAGGGCTGGAGGGTGCAGAGGATGCGGGTGTGGTGGATTCCGTAATGATTGGCATGGCTGGCGCCGGTTGTTGCTGCTGCATATGTTGCAGTATTGCGGTCAGGAGCTGTGTGACGGCCCCCAGACTGTCGCGCATCATGACCGCAGAGGCATTATTGGTGGCAGTGTTCCCTGCAATGGCCTGAGCAATCTCTCGCCTTGTGTCCTCTCCCTCTGCGACATATTGCCGAACAAGTTCCAGCATGGAGTCCTGCCTTGCCTCCACCCTTGATAGGCGTGCCCCAAAGTCAGTGGAAGCAGCAGAGGTTGAGGGTGCTGCGGCCGGGCGTCCAGTTGCAGGGCTGGCCTCGGGGGTGGTGCTGAGGTCGGAACTGTGGAGTGAAGGATCCGCAATGGTGCTGGAGGGTGTGGCCTGAGTGTGGGGTTGGGGGGTGGACAGGGGGCTTGGGGTGTGTGGACATGCCACATGGATTACGCCTTCCTCGTCCACATACTCCCACGCTCCAATGTTGATGTCGCTCAGTGGGGCTGTGGCTGCTGCCTCGCCCACGGAACTAGTTGCTGCAGAATGGGTGCCACTGGCCTACCCTTCCGCTGGTGTTGCCAGCTCTGTGGTTCCGCTCTCATCTGTAGCTGTGGGGCCCTCATGTGCTGGCATGGCCTGTGCACTGGCCCTGGCTTGTGGTGTGGGCTGCAAGGCTGCCCCGGAGGTGGTTTTGCCAGTGACAGTTGTTTTGGCCCGGGACGTGGATGCCCTTGTGGCTGGATCTTCACTGCCATCTTCTCCGTCAGTGCCTGGGGGGTAGAAGAGATGCAGGGCATCAGTGATGGTGTTACATGCAAGATGCATTATATGGTGCTGTGGAGATTTTCATTTATCATACATTCATATCTTACAGGTGTGTCACACAGGGTAGTTTGAAGGGGGGCATTTTGGCATTTGCTGTGACGTCTCAATTCAGGAATACTGCATGGCAGGTGGCATGCCATTGTATTGGGGTTTGTGTGATGTATGACATGGGAATGGTCCCTGTGTGTTGGCGGTCTGTTGGTAATGGGATTGGCACTCAGCATGCATTCCAGTGTGTCAGGGTTTGGGCCTCCATCTGGACATGGACATGTTGATGAGTGTGTGTTGGGACATGCATTGACTTGCCTAGGCTCTATTCCAGATCACTTGTGTTACGTCATGGTTTGCCCTAATGGGGTCTGCAGGGTCACTCACCTCCATCTCCAGATGTTGCGGCACCCGTCTCCATCTCCTCGAAGCCCTCGATAGACTTCTTCTGGATGAAAGTACTACATGTCTCCTCCCAGTGCATTCGTTTTGTCAGGGAGTGGGCACCCCCGCGTGTGGCCATGGCCTCCCTACGATTGCTGTCCAGGATGTTGCGTACCCTAAGGTGGAGGTCATCCCACCTTTTCTTGCAGTCTTTGACTGTCCGTGGGGTGGTGCCGACTGCAGATACTTTGCGGGCTATCTCCTCCCATATCTGCTTCTTCCTCTGCTGCGCCTCCCTTTTGAGGTTGTGGGTGTTTATCTCCTCAGCATGGGCAGCAAGGGTGTCCGCCAACATGTTAAGTTCCTCATCAGAAAAACGCTTCTTGCGCAGGCGGGGGTTGGATTTTCTGGTTGCCTTGGACATGTTGATTTGAAAGGCCCTGGTCTCTCTTGTGCAACACTGGTGGTTTGGGAGGATTGTAATGGATTGTGTTTTTAAAGATGGCCGCCAACGCATTTCCCGTTCCGATGCGATGATTTTACTTCCGGGTCCGATATTATGAGCCCGGTATTAGCATGTTGTTATTACCGGGTCGGTATTAAGGGGTGCCTCCTAGGCGGAGGCAGTATCAGCGGGTCCCGTGATGGCGCTATCGGGGGGTTGGAAGGCCTTTAGCGGCATGGCGGTATGGCCATTAACGGCAAGGGGGTTCGCGTGTACTCGCGCACTCGTAATCAGCCGCTATTAGAGGCGTCAAACGAGCACGGACCCACTAGTTCCTCCATGCCGGTAATGACCCCATTTTTACCGCACTTCTCGTAATGAGGCCCAATATATAGAAAAAAGCAAACAATAAAAACTACATTTCCCAAGAAATAGTCTTTTTATGTAGTCCATTTTTTTATATGATAATTTAGAACATGTGACATCCATAACCAATTCTCTAACTGCTACTCTAATATCTACCTCTCATTTCTCTTGTCCTTCCTCTTTCTTTGCTGCTCGGGTAGCAGTTAAGTACATTATTATTATTATTACTTCGTTTAAAATGAGTATGAGTGGTTGTGTTTACTGTAACGTTTCGTTTTAGCGCTTGCCCAGGAACAAATAGTGTGTTTTTATATTGTGATGCGCGGGGCATCTAGTTGGAGCATATCCGAGTGCCCGTTAGGTAAAGTTTGTGATGGGCCTCTACAGGGGTCCGGCGACACAGGAACATTACTTGAGGGGGCGCTCTCACAGAGACACAGGCACAATGGTAATCACCCACCACCGAACTGTGTCATTTCTGTAGAGCCACCCACCCCCTGATATCAGGGCGTGTGAGGTACAGAACGCTCAAATTAAACATAATTACATTACGAATTCCACCAGACACACGCGCAATCGCGAGGCACGTTGAGGAGCTGGCAACAACGCTGTTAGGCGAATTTGCAGCAGCACATCGAAATGGCACAGCGTCACCTGGTGGTTCAAATACAACTGACACAAATAGTGTTGAGAGTTACATTCACCTGCAATACATGCAGGGAAGGCAGAAGCTATATCGTTGGAAAGTGTTAAGCACTAGAGACGGGCACAGACCCAAGTCAAACTGCAACAGGTTAAGCCAACCCAGACCCACATATGCTGCATTTGGACGAGTACAGGCCCAAGAATCCTGTAGCGACCCATCAGTGTGAAAAATGCTGAGCTCCAGGGAAGAGTATGAGGAGCCCCATACTAGTGGAAAGTGTCCAAGGGCAGGCATTACAAAGAGCACTGGGCACATGATTGGAAGCCTTGTCCAAGGGAAGGAGCCTGCTGGAGGATTTAATCACTTTGAAGAGGGAAAATCGAGACCAAACCCATGCCCCCACCCCTAGCGCATATATAGAAGAACAGCAGGAAGAACAAGGAGCGCACTTATCATTTGAACCAGGCCCCAGCGCACCCATGGGTGACAAATATGCTGAAACACACCCACTTTACCAACAGTGCAACTTCCATGCTACATTAGAATCAATGCTGCAATATCAGAATCTACAAACACAAAAATCCCTGTTTAAAGGCTTGCAAATGCCTATATGAATTAACATGGTCTAAATGCACAGTGTAAAGCCATGTTTCAGGAAAATTACAGCCAAGTTCATTTCACTCACTGAACACTGGCTGCGGGAGCCTCATCAATGTTCCTCGCAAAACCCCCGAACTGCCAAGGCCGCAAATTCAAGATAAAATTGCTTTCTGCAGACAAACGTTCCTCGCAAAACCCCCGAACTGCCAAGGCCACACATTCAAGATAAGACTGCCACAAATGCGAATAAATCACGGCAACCCAGTGTGTTTTTTTTTCTTTCCGGGAAAGAAAGACATTTTCTCAAGGACTCGCACAACATGTGAAACATAAATTGTAACAAGAATGGCGCAGCCCAGCCAATCTGCGCCCAGAGCCCAGGTGCGAACTGCTTGTTCAGCTAAAAAGTTATGGGAACAAAGTCATAATGTAACAGGATAGAATTAGGTAATGGGGGCTGGCACAGCTAAATCAACCCACTGACGCAGAAAGGCTAACACCCAATTGTCAGGCTCTCTATAAGGGCTACATAGGTAACCTACCACTTAGCAGCCAATAGCAGGAGGAGATAGGTTTCTGGGAGCTGATCCAATTCTGTGAGGTCAGCCTGCAGTGTGATTACAAAGCTGGCTTGCAAGCCAGCCCCCGGGGAGACGGCGCCTGAACTCGCGATGTGCACGATGCTCTGTGTGTTTTTTTTTCTTTTCTTTGCCCAGAAATAAATGCAGTTTGAAACATGCTGCTGCCTGCTTGGGACTCTGTTGCATCTCTGGGGGCCATATGGGAGGTGTTGGGGCCTCCCATAGCTGGTGAGGGTATGGCTGCTGGCCCCCCACTGCCCTGGGGGGGGGGTCCAGCTTCTCCCCAACAAGTTGGTGCCCTCTGTGAGGCTCATTGCTCATTGTAACATGGGTAAATGAGCACTGCCTGCGCAAGCCCTGCGTTGACCTGAGCTCCCTGCCGCTGACTCAAGGAAGCTGGGGACCCTCGCCTGCACCTGAAGACCACCGGAAAACGCGTAACCGGCTAAAGGCTTCGGGGGCCACTTGGAAATACCCCGCTTGAGGGCAGGTGAGAGCCCTGCAGGAGAAGGGGTCCGGTGAAGCGCATTGAGGGGGTGTCCAGCAGCGGAGCAACTGCCAGTGCAGCATAGGAAAATGTAAGTCAACTAGCAACATGGGCTTTGAGGGGGGGAAATGTTTAAAGTATTATGATGCATTGTTGATCAGTATGTTGCAGAAATGTTAAGTTCTTTTGTTTGGGTAGAAACTGAGGGAGGGATTGTAAATTGGGTGGTGGGTGATTGTACATTGTCGCAAAATTCAGCGCATTGGTGGTGATCGGCACGTGAATTGTAGTTGGGACTGGGGCGGTGGCAGTGGTCCCTTCTTGTGTTTTTGAGCCTATTGGGTGGGGTAGTGACTCCCCACATATAGAACAGGAGTGCCGCGCTGATTGGTCTGGATGGTGATTTCATGTACGGGGTCTGGATTTCCTATGAATTGACGTTATAGATCAATGAGTAGATGAGGTTCCCTGCTAATTGAGCGTTTAGTTCAGTGAGTGGATGATAGTTGGCTGGTTAAGGTCCCCTGGTGAGGAGCGTATCACACGCTAGGCGACGCAGCGTGTGCAGTCCAATTATAAGAATTTTATTGTGGTTTACCTTGTTCCAGTTGAGACAGGAAGACAGATGTGGGGATTGTGGAGTTTTATTTTGGGATTTTTGTGGGGTTGGGAGAAATGCGTTATTGTTCTGTGTATGCACATTTGTCTGTTCATTTGCACTGTGTTTTTAGTTTGGTGACGTCACCTTCAGATTGATGCATAGGACACAAAGTTTTGATGGTGAGGAGATAGTGGTGTGGTTTTGGATTTGGAGAATAGGTGACCCAGAGGCGGTGTGTGGAAGACACATGCGCAAGATTGTGGGGGTGTGCCGGAGAAGACAATGGTTTGGTGAAGATGGGCTGCACGTGGAGTGCACTGGCTAAGGTGCGGAGCCAAGAAGGCTCACAGAAGTTGAAAAATGTTCAATTATCTTCTAACTTTTGCTCCCTGAAAAGCGGACTATCGAAATTTTCGAATTGAATAGAGGTAAAATGTATCACACAATACAGAAACGATTCCCCTTCACCTGTTGTGTAGCACACAGCTTCCATGCCGAAGTAAGTCAGTAAAACATAGTGTGCAAAGATTAAAAAGTACTGAAGGTAAATTAAAAAAGACCATGGCTGCTCATAGGCGGCTTCTCCAGAAGCGTGCAGCAATCGCTAAGGACACACATACACAGCACTTACACGGGAATAGCTTTAAAAGCACATGGCTACAGTTGAACTGTGTGCACGAAGGAAAGGGAAGATGCGAGGGGTCAGCTGTTGCTGAACCAGCGCGAGCAGAGGGAAGAGGGGACTCACCCTTCTGAACCTCCGGGAGTGTAATATTTGATGACACACGGGCAGAGAAAGGCAGATGAGGATAAGTAGGCACAAAATAAATTATTAAAGTATGCAATGGGAGGGGCAGTTAAAAACAGCCTCAACACACACGCACAAGAATAACAATAGTAGTGTCAACAATCACCACAATATGCACCGCCCATGTGGGGAGGATACATGGGGCAGGATGGGATCATTTCAGCAGACACCACAAGCACCAACGCAGGTACTGTTACCACTACATGTACAGACACAACAAATGATAGCACCACTACCCCAGGACTGACTAGAATCACAACACAGGGGCCCTGCACAGCAGCCAGCAACCATACAGAACACTGACACAATAGCAATGGTACCGGTTACATGACTGGGTGGGGTCTTCCTGATGGGGAACAAATCTTTCAAAGGACATAGATTGACATTATACCGCTAATAGGACAGCCCAAGACAAACTTGATTTGACTCACTCTGCCACACACACTCATGCTCCACCTCCCCGACAGAGCTGGCGAGACACGCGCCGACTCACGCACACTCAATAATGCAGAGGACAATTGCATAGGGGTGGTGATAGGTATCAAAACATTTTCTTTTCTGGGTGACAGTGGGGCGACTAGGCCATGCATTAGGGAAGAGAGATTTGTGACATCATGAGCAATGTGGATATGACCACCTTATTAACAGAGAAATCCATAACTTGTTAAACACCAGACATACACATGTTGAAAGTAAGGAAGATTGTTTAAGCATAATGGGGGTGCACGGTACAGAGGGGGGTGCATAATGATAGCGCATCACAAGAGAGTACATTTAGCTACATTTTGAGCACACATCTTTCAGTGAGGAGACTGGGCTCATGAATACACGATTAACACAGAACAATTAAATGAGACACACAAGGTGGAAGAAGGTGCACTTGAGGGGGGAGGCCTACATTTCATTGACAGTTCACCACAGGAGGAGAGAAATAGGGGTAAAGGGTGGATGATCCATTTTCCCAACAGAATTAATTTGGCGACAAAATGACAGTGCAAGTGCTAATGCCACTAGCGCTTTTGAAAATAGCACTGGCACAAATGCATTAGCCAACACACATAGGGAAAGAGGTCATTGCTGCACGAACTGGAGAATGATGGTTGTATTAAAATTTGAGAGCAGGTATTGGGGGGGGAAATATATTGTTTAAATGTAACAGTAATTACAGTAGTGGAGTAATAAAATAGTAGACCAAATGAGTAATTAACAGAGTAGGTAGGGTTTAAAAAGTGGACATGGGGTGGGATAGAGAGAGTGGGAGTAAATTGTGAGGGTTGGGTTTGAAAGAAAAGAGGAAATAAATAAATAAATAACTAAATAAATACAAAAGAGGGGGGAGAGACAGGTAGCGAATAATTGGTAGCGGATTTCATTAGTACCAGCTTAAAGTGCCTGCAGTTCACTGCGAGGCACGCCCTGAGAAGTGAGAGAGGAGCCATAGGAAAAAAAAAAAAAAAGGATTTAAAAACCCTGCGATTATCTTAACTAAGTAACATGGTGCACTTAATTTAGAAACACAGCCACCCTATATGACAAATTTACCACCCTGATGTTTCCCTATTTAGCTTGTCAGTGCCTGATGCCCCACGGGACAAAGACACGCACTATAAATAGCTTACAACAAAAGCACAGTAAATACAAGGATCCAAAGGCCCATTTGTACACTAGCACCCAAATTGCATATATATGATTCAAGTGTGTAATGAGTATCTTCACATAAATTAAGTGCCTACCCATTTTCTGAGTACATTTCGAATTGTCTAACAATTTACAGTCAGACCGCCATTGAACGCCACCAGGTGGTGACAGGATGGTGCATAGGTGTACCATTGGCTCCTCCCACTAGGACACTGAATAGTGTGAGAGTAGTGCAGAGAGGTTAGGTCAAGAAATTGAAGAATATGTAAATTCTCAGGTCTCAAGCGCTTCCATTTCATTTCTCGCCAGATATAAAGGACCCAGGGCAGGCCTGAAGACAACGGACAACCAACACCCAATGGCTATGGACTACAGTGGGACATTTTCCCCTCCTGACAGACTTTGTTAGAAGTGTAAGGCGTCAAGCCCTACCAAGCGGTGGCCACCCTGGCAACGAGGGAGCAACGATCAACAGGGCCAACGCAAGAGATTTTCATGAACTGCAAAATAGCACGAACACTCCCGAGTTAGGGAAACATGGCCATCCTATGGTCCAACGCACACTAGCAACTAGAATAGGGACTGACACACGCATTTCCAAAGTTTAATTGAGTTTCATATTACATTTTGTGCACCTACAGCTGTAACACTGTTTTGTTTCTTCTCTTTTCCCCGCACATGCAGGTTGTTGCGTATGTATGCTGTTAGAAATGTGTAGGACATTTCCTTAATGTTATCTTCAATTAGAAACTGTGAGGCCTACTGATTAAAACATTGTGTAGCATTCCCCACTCAATTGCCCACCCTATCAAGAACCTCAGACCCCTTAGAGCATGTTTCCCTGAAGTATATTTCCTTGCTTCCATTGAATAAACAGCCCAAGATTTTCCCTACCCATATTGAGAAATTTTGAAAAGGCGAAATGTCCAGGGGGAGGTTTGATTTTTGCCCTTAGTGATTGTTTAGTTCGCGGAGCTTGAGGTTACTAACAAGTACTAACGTATTAACGCCTTTCTTGCGATTTTCAGACGGGCAACTTTATCATCTCATCAGCTGCAAGGACCCAGCAGCGTAAGTGGTTATGGGCACGCAAATAAGGACTTTTACCTTCACGATGGGACTATTAATGATGAATGAAATTATGGGGATGGTACTTTGAAAATTATATGTAATAGTGAGCATTACCGCTGTATCCCCTGCTAACATTCCCTAACCTAAGCAGGAAGAGTTACGGCGTCAGTGGGTGAGGAAAAGCTGCTGCTAAAGTAAGGAGAGTTAAAGGCAGACACAAAGGGAGTAAAACATACACATAACACACATATCAGAAGTGACCAACAACATGCACACATGTACAAAATTGCTAGGGACACCACTGGAGAGAGCTGTCCTGACTGTTCTTTAACATATGCCGGAAGAGAATTGATTACAATAGAAATTACTACAGCAGAGCACGACGCCCATGTATGACAAGGTGCGAAGAAGATTGCAAGGGAAGACAGCAACATTGAGATTGAAAAATAAATAAATAAATAAATAAATAAATAATAAAAGAAGAAAGAAAAACAAAATGAGAGAAGAAAAAATAAAATAAAAGAGACAAAAATATGATAAGTGCCTAACGGAGTGAGAGAAAGGAGCAAAGATGGTCACTGAAGAAGGACGTATACTGTTAAGGTACCAACGTTATGTTACCAGCACAACAGTGACAAGAAGTGGACAATCATGCTGGATGCAAGAAGGTTGAGAGAAGTGCGAGATGAGAGCAGGAGCATCACTGCTTATGGACTACTATTGAGCACATGTATCTAAAGATCAAGAGAAACTACCACTGAATTGGGGAGGAGAGTGTTCATTGGTGCGCATCAGCATGCCCTTGTTGGGGATGACCAAGGAAGATGTGAAGAGTGACACATTCACCAAGATGGAAAACAACGGAACAAGAGAAACAGACAGAGAAGTAAAAAGAGGGGGGAATTACTTCTCGAGCGAGACAGAAGAATGATTGGGTGAAGTACCAGCATACCAAAGAATGATCAGCAAAAAATGCATCTGAAAAGAGAAAGCAAAGAACTAGCTAGTGCTTGCATGGTAATGGATGACATCATGACTGCCTGGTTGATTGAAGGTGATAACGGAAGGACGAGTACCGAGCACAGCACCATTGTGCAAGATAGAGATATATTGCAAGAGAACAACAGAAGAAGTTATCGGAATGCAAATAAGAGACATGGTGAAAGGAAGAGCCGGACTAAGGGAGAAGATAGCGGAGTGCAACATGGTTCCAGCAGTAATAAAGGTGGCCACTCCCTGTGATCAGAGGAAGTACGAAGGGAGGTGAGTGTGGTGGAACACAGAAGGAGAACACTCCTATATGTACTGTTCATCAACAACAATGCAGAAAATTATGGACACTTCAAGGAATTGACAAAGATATGCAGAGCGGAAGGAGGTGAATGTTGCTTGGTGGTGTGGTCGACAAAGTCGACCAGAGGGGGGACTGAAGAGGGAAAATCGAGACCAAACCCATGCCCCCTCACCCCAAGCGCATATATAGAAGAACAGCAGGAAGAACAAGGAGCGCACTTATCATTTGAACCAGGCCCCAGCGCACCCATGGGTGACAAATATGCTGAAACACACCCACTTCACCAACAGTGCAACTTTCATGCTACATTAGAATCAATGCTGCAATATCAGAATCTACAAACACAAAAATCCCTGTTTAAAGGCTTGCAAATGCCTATATGAATTAACATGGTCTAAATGCACAGTGTAAAGCCATGTTTCAGGAAAATTACAGCCAAGTTCATTTCACTCACTGAACACTGGCTGCGGGAGCCTCATCAATGTTCCTCGCAAAAACCCGAACTGCCAAGGCCGCAAATTCAAGATAAAATTGCTTTCTGCAGACAAACGTTCCTCGCAAAACCCCCGAACTGCCAAGGCCACACATTCAAGATAAGACTGCCACAAATGCGAATAAATCACGGCAACCCAGTGTGTTTTTTTTTCTTTCCGGGAAAGAAAGACATTTTCTCAAGGACTCGCACAACATGTGAAACATAAATTGTAACAAGAATGGCGCAGCCCAGCCAATCTGCGCCCAGAGCCCAGGTGCGAACTGCTTGTTTAGCTAAAAAGTTATGGGAACAAAGTCATAATGTAACAGGATAGAATTAGGTAATGGGGGCTGGCACAGCTAAATCAACCCACTGACACAGAAAGGCTAACACCCAATTGTCAGGCTCTCTATAAGGGCTACATAGGTAACCTACCACTTAGCAGCCAATAGCAGGAGGAGATAGGTTTCTGGGAGCTGATCCAATTCTGTGAGGTCAGCCTGCAGTGTGATTACAAAGCTGGCTTGCAAGCCAGCCCCCGGGGAGACGGCGCCTGAACTCGCGATGTGCACGATGCTCTGTGTGTTTTTTTTCTTTTCTTTGCCCAGAAATACATGCAGTTTGAAACATGCTGCTGCCTGCTTGGGACTCTGTTGCATCTCTGGGGGCCATATGGGAGGTGTTGGGGCCTCCCATAGCTGGTGAGGGTATGGCTGCTGGCCCCCCACTGCCCTGGGGTGGGGGGGGTCCAGCTTCTCCCCAACAACTTTCTTCCAAGGGATGGAGGCCCTGAGAGGAGAAGCCCAAGAGAGATATCAGGAGGGGCAAGGGGCAAGAAAGAAAGCCTGAAAGACCCACAGCAGCCACACCCCCTGGACACACCACGCAGAAAGAGAGGTGGTGAGAAAAGAGTGAGGTCCTGGGTGAGGAGAGTCAAGGGATATACAGATGAGGAGTCCAATTCAGAAGGTCTTTGACGAGGCAGAGTGGGACGAGACATCTATAGAACGCTCTGAGGAGCGTGATATATCATCCTGAGCCCTCCTAATAAACTTAAGGCTGCCAAGAAAAGGAAAAGGCAAAGGGAGGAGGAAGAGATGGGTGAGGTATTCAACCTGTATTCTCTCATCCATTCCAGGTCGGCGGAGTGGGAGCCCCCCGCCCTGATAGCCAATTATATCAAGAGGAGGATTCAAAATCCTCTGTCAAAAGAGGCCAGGAGCAAGCTCTGGGTGGAATGCCCCAGGCCCAAAGTGCCAGAATATATGGTGGAAATGCCAGAAATCGATGAAAAGATGTTGTCCTTCATGGGACGGTGCGTCAAGGACATCAAGAAGGGCATAGATAGATCCTGGCGATCATGCCAGGTTACTACATCTCACCCATCCACGGCCACCTTGTAACCTTTGGTCGACTTGCACTTATCTTTGTTGTTGTACTTTGTGTTATTTCATCTGCTTCTCAAAAATCGGCACAGTATGTATATCCGTGCTTTCAAAACTCTGTAACTATTGTATAAGCTTGAAGCGCCCAGTTACCCAAGGGTTCAGTGCGCAGTACAAATAAAGAAACTAAACTAAACTAAACTCCTTGATGTCCTAGGCCCTCTAACAGAAATCTAGCAGATGATGGAAGAGACGAAACAGCCAGAACAGAAAGTGGACCCGGAGATCCTAGCTGGATGAGCACAGAGGGCAATATGCCTACTCTGCAATGCTAACAATGCCCTGACAACAGAAAGATGGAGGTCTATCCTGGTCAAAATAGACCCACAATTGAGCGAACTGGCCACAGCAGCATCAATGTCTAACAGTAAAGGCAAGCTCTTTGGGGATGCCTTCATTAAAGAGATGGCGAAGTTCGCGAATACTTACGCCACTATAGACAAAGACCAGGCATCATTGAAAAGAGTGTTTAGACAGACAGTTTTTGGAAGGGCTGGCAGAGGAAGGGGCCGCTATTCCTCATACATGTCCAACTACAATAACAGGAATGACTGGAGAAATCAGGAAGAGCGCAAACCCAACCCCTTCTTTCAGTCAAGAGGAAAGGGTAGAGGCAGAGGCTGGAGAGGCAGTAAGAGAAGCCATCAGGTAAACACAGGTGAGACTGATCACAGAAGTACTGATTCAACCAGCAGAGACACGGCCCCCAGAGATAGAAGGGAGGACTGCATTTTATTTTTTAGAAAGGTGTCAAGAGTTATCAGGAGATGAATGGGTCAAGCAAACAGTACAGGGCTTCCAACTAGAATTCTGTCAAGAACCAGTGCAAGTAGAATACCCAAAACCTATAAAGGTCAGCAAGGAAGACAAATCTTTGTTAGACAAAATTGGAATTGGTTATTTATAATGCACTTAATAACCAGAAGTTTCTAAGCGTGGACTCTGGGATTGAACCTGTGTTGCTCAGCGCCGTCTTGCTTCCAAGACGAGCATGTTGCCCCTGAGCTATCCTCCGGAAATCAGAGATAATAGATCTAAAGACAAAGAGTACCATCGCACTAGTGTCTGACTCATTGATCGGGTTTATAAGCAATATGCTCTTGACAAAGGGCAAAATGAAACAGAGACCAGTGATACACTTGAGAAGTTTGAACGCATTCATCATATACAGACATTTCAAGTTGGAGGGTATCCATCCCTTGAGAGACGTGTTACAAGCAGGGGATTGGCTAGTAAGGATAGACCTCAAAGATGCCTACTTAACAATCCCAATCACGAAGGAACATCAGAGGTGCATTCAATTCTGGTGGGGAGGTCAGAAGTGGGAATTCACATGCCTCCCATTCGGCATACCGTCAGTGCATTGGGCCTTTATGAAACTGATGAAGACAGTGGTCAGTCACCTGAGAAAACAGAGCATCAGGTTAATAGTATACCTAGACGACTTCTGTCTGAAGGGGCAGGACAAAATAAGGCCAGAACAGCAGGCAGAGGTAGCAATCCAACTATTGTAGAATTTGGGATTTCTAATTAATTAGGAAAAATCAGTATTTGAACCTGCCCAAGCATTAGAGTTCCTGGGTTTCGTGATACACACAATAGCGGCTACGCTCAGCCTACCAATAGCAGAGGTGAATCTGATCAAAAAAGAGATAATCTTAATAATAGTAAGGGAAGACATATCACTCAGAGAACTGGCCAGATTGGTAGGGTGACTAGCATCATCCATTCAGGTGATCTTCCCAGGGCCACTACACTACAGAGCACTGCAGCGCCTGAAAATCCAACACTTGCAAAAAGGGTTATCATACGAACAAAAAGTACTGATCTCCACAGAGGCAAGGACAGAACTATGGTGGTGATTTAGACAAATGGAGGCCTGGAACGGGAGAGCGATATTTGGCTCATCCCCGGACCTCATCATAGAATCGGATGCCAGCTGTTGGGGCTGGGGAGCCAGTTGCGGAGAGATGACAACGGGAAGCAGTTGGTCAGGGAAGGAGCTTGAGCTCCACGTCAATTGTCTAGAGCTGATGGGGGTGGTCCTTTGCAATAAGGTGTTGACCCAGAACAAGTATTGTCGAGTACTGTCGAGTATTGCTGAAAAGGGACAACTTCTCTGAAGTATGCTACATAAACAGGCTAGTCGGGACAAAGTCCAGGATGCTAGCAGAACTAGCAAAAGATTTCTGGCACATGTGCCTACAGAACAAGATCAGCATCACAGCCGAATATCTGCCAGGTCTGCAAAACGAGATGGAAGACTGGAATTTGAGACATCTTAGAGATGCCCGGGACTGGCAACTAGACAGAACAGTATTTCTAACCCTAATGGAGATGAGGGGACCATGCAAGACAGATCTATTTGCATCTAGGTTGAATGCTCAACTAGCTAATTTCTTCAGCTGGAGACCGGATCGAGCAGCAGAAGCAACTGACGCATTTCTACAGAAGTGGGATCCGGAATGAGAATACGTTTTCCCCCCCATTCTCAATGATTCTGAGAACGGTAGCTCAGGTCAGGAGACAACACACAACACTCATTTTAGTGATGCCAGACTGGAGGAGTCAGGTATGGTTCCCAGAACTTCTCAAATTGTCAATCGACAAACCACTGTTACTTCCCCAATTCAGAGAGTTGATTCAGAATCCAGAGGGGGAGAGTCATCCGCTGAGTCAGGAAGGCAACTTGAGACTGACAGCAGTCAGGACTTTCGGGAGACTCTGAGAAATTCAATGAGGAAGCTTGGGTGCCAGGAAGGCCTACAGATTGGCCTGGGCACATTGGAATGGCTGGTCTATGGAACAACACATGCACCCCACTAGAGCAAATGTAATTCAGATAGTGTCTTTTTTTGCGGCCTTGGCAGCTCAAGGCAAAGCATACAGAACAGTGACCACGTGTACATCAACCATATCTGCCGGTCATCCCAAGAATAGAGAATGTGGCAATAGGTGAGAACCCCCTGGTATGCAAACTCCTGAGAAGGGTAAGACTTTTGAAACCACCATTACCCAGATACTCGCAGACATAGGACGTTAATACGATCCTGAATTTGTTTAATAACGGGCCAGATAATGTACATCTGACAAGGAAAGCATTATCAGCAAAGCTCACTACACTCTTATCTTGTAAGAAAGGGTCTGATGTGAAAGCACTCAAAGCCCTTCGGCGGTCACATTTTACTTTAACAAGAGAACTAAGACAGGTATCAGAACAGTACCTACTTGGTTTCCCGGACCAACCCAAGCTATGTCCGGTCCAGTGCTTGAAGGCTTATGAAGAGCTGACAGGTACCCTCAGGCCGGCTAGGGTAACGCAATTATTTTTCGCAATAAGGAAACCTTTCAAAGCTGTAGCAGTGGCAACTCTAGCTATATGGATCAAATGGTGCATGCACAGGTGGGCATTGACATTGGAACCTATGGGGCTCATTCAATTAGAAGAGCTGTGGCACCAAAAGCATATTACGCAGGGATTAGGTTAGAGAACATCCTAAAAGCAGCGTACCGGTCAAAAGAGTGAACGTTCAAACAATTTTACTTTAGACCGATAGATCAGATGTCTACGTTGGTGGTGAGTACGCTTTGAACAAACATAATCCGAACCTCCAGCCTTGACATAGAATACTGATTTTCCATACTAACGTTATAGAAAGTTAAGATTCTATTAAATACACGGAGGCGAAGAATGATCCCACCCAGTCAATCGTTATATGAGCTAATTGCATATGGAATAATATTGTCGTGAACATTTTTTGTATTGTAACAATTGCCCACCCTATCGTAGCTAGCCTCAGATTTGTTTATTTGATTACTTAATAGGAACGGAATCGAAGGCAGCTGGATCCTGAGCCAATGTTAGGCAAGATTATATTCAGCACCCTTTGGGCGCACTACAACAACCACAACCTCCTGGCAATAGGAACCCAACCTTTGGTATAAGTCTGTACTACACAGGTTGGTAGCGTGTTGAGCAGCCAGGCTTATCTCAAGAGTGGTCAATGTGAGCTGTAGGGGAGTTACACAGAGATTCACAGTGACAAGTATTCAAATACACTCTTACACATAAGGTTTCTTGATTAAAAAAATATTAATGTATTTAACAGTCAGTTAGAGTAAATAGTAACACACAAATACACTCCAAAATTCTAAATCAATAAGTACCCTTTTGGGATGGCACACATACATTTCCTACACCCTCAGGTGACTTCAGAAACTAGGACACTGTGTACATTAATATACCTCTGTTTGCATTTAGAATCAGACTTAGGAGTGTGTCAAAGGGAAAAGGTTATGAGAACAGAACAAGAGATCACACAAATCTTCTGAAGCAGGTAAGTACTTTTGGTAACCCCCAATGCAAAGTTAGTTAACCCCTTCCTGGAAGGAAGACAAAACACAATGTCAGAGGGAAGAAGAGTCATTCAGGGAGCCAGGCTAAACCAAAGTCAACTGGGCAAAAGTCTAGTTGAGCTGAAGCACTTCTTGCAGGTGTAACGCTCACCTGATTCCCGCAGAGGCGCCGGTCTTGACTGGGTGAATGCCATATCTTCAAAGGTGATGTGTAACACACGGTTGGCTCTTTGGGCTGGACCTCTGTGCACTGTATGTCTGACTCGAAGAGTAAGATGTCTGCAGATAGAAAATATGGGATTAATGAACTGGGGTTATTGGGTGCCTCTCTCCTCTTCCCTTTCTCTTCTCCTGTAGAACCCCAAAGGTTAACGCCCTCACCTTAGGTAAGTGAACGCCGAGCTCTCCATCTGCCTCGGGGCAGGGTGCCGTAACCAGTTTCTTCACTGGATAAGGGTGCAGGCCTCTTGACCTCAGAGGACTGCTGTCCGTCGTTAACTGCACGAACGGTAAGTTCTGGGCACTTCAAATGTCTTAAAAGTCTTTTGTAATGATATCTCTTGTTTTGCAGGGTTCCGGCGATGGCGGATGGCGGGCTGATGAGAGTTGAGGATCGAACCCGCGTGAGGAATAGAAGCGCCTGGAAGCACGTAAGTAAGCGCTTGTAGCCTGCTTCACGATGCGCACTAACTGTCCCTTTTATCTTGCAGGTACAAGTTCGGAGCTTTAGAGAAGCTGAAGGGTGCTGGAATACCCACTGGATTCGGCGTGGGAAGGAGTAATGGCACGTGAGTAATAAAGTTGCCCAATGTCTTTAAACGCACCTTCTTTTGTCTTTCAGATGTGGGATGCAGCGCCGAAGGCCTCCGGAGCGTGCGAAGAGCTGGTAAGCTTTTGTCTTTCAGATGCCGGAATGCAGTGCGAAGACCTCCGGAGCATGCGAAGAGTAGGTAAGCCTTTGTCTTTCAGATGCCGGAATGCAGCGCGAGGCGTTGGTGACAGCCGATGGACCAGGTAAGAGATGCGCTGCCACTGAAGACCGTAGTGCTAACCTGTTCTTTCTTTGTCTTCACAGGTGCTGCTGAAGACTGGATTCCAGGATGGTAAGCCTTTGTTCCCTTAGGCCCAGGATCAGAAGCAGAAGACACGATGAGCGCTCTGCTGCAGAGAATGCAGAATAACGCAAAGCAAGATTCATCCATCGGGTGTGGTTTAAATAGCCTCCTGTAGTGCTTAGGTGTCTCCTTCCACAGCCATGCCTAGGTAAGAAAAGAGTTCCTGCTTTCCAGAAGAGTTCCAGTGTTCTGAACCTAGGGAGTGGCTCCTGCCCCACCCAACAGGAAAAGTAGTCCCAAACAGAAGAGGATCAGGGGTTCAACTGGCAGGTAAGTAAGCAGCATGGTCTGCTGCAGGTAAGTCCACCCAAGCATTATGAGCCCGGCGCTTCCTGCGCTGGGACTGGGCATCTTTATGAGCCTGGTGCCACTGGCGCCAGGACAGGGTCCAAAAGGTCCCAATTGGGACTGGCTGGCACTCGGAACCGGGGTTATGGGTCTGCTTCCAAGGGAGTCGGGCAAGTCCTGATCTTTTGGAAGCAGAGATCATGACAGCACCCCCCCTCAAGGCCCCTCCCAAACCAGGCTTCTCCGGGGGTTTGGGCTTGTTAGGAAATGTTCGATGAAATCTTTTGATTAGACGAGGCGCGTGGACATATTCTGCAGGTTCCCAGGATCTTTCTTGGGGACCGTAGCCTTTCCAGTCAATCAGGTAAAATAGTTTAGATTTGGAGATCTTGGAATCCAGGATGCTTATGACTTCAAACTCGAGTTCTCCATCAACTAGAATAGGTTTTGGAGATGTAGTTAGTCGGGTTTGAGGTTGCACGGGTTTTAATAGAGAGACGTGGAAGACCGGATGTATCTTCATGTGAGGGGGCAAGTCCAACTTGACCGCTACTGGATTTACTATGGTAGTGATGGAATAGGGACCAAGGTATCTTGGGTTGAATGTGCGTGGTCCTTTTAGAGGTAGATATTTGGTGGATAACCAGACTTGATCTCCTACTTGATATTGGGGGGCTTCCTTCCGATGTTGGTCTGCTCCTTTCTTGTATTGTTCTTTAGCCCTTTGAAGGTGAGAAACGGCTTCCTTAAAGGCTTGGGTGATTGTAGAATGCAGGTGGTCTACTGCTGGTGTTCCAAGATCTTGGAGTGGATCCAACTCCGAGGTTCGAGGGTGACTACCGTATAAAAGAAAAAACGGGGTCTTCCCAGTTCCCGAGTGGACAGAGTTATTGTAGGCATATTCGGCTATCCAAAGGATATCTTTCCAAGTTTTTTCAGTTTGTTGTAGCATGCAGCGCAAATACTGTTCCAGAGTTTGATTGGTCCTCTCGGTTTGTCCGTCGGTTTGAGGGTGGTGGCTGGTCGAAAGTCTCACATCAATTTGAGCCGACCGACAGCAACTTCGCCAAAAATGAGAAATAAATTGACTACCTCGATACGAAATTAGAACTGAAGGAAAACCGTGCAGTCGGACGATGTTTTCGAGAAATTCTCGGGCCAGAGTTGCTGCTGTTGGTAAGCCTTTGAGTGGAATGAAATGCGCCATCTTGGAGAATAGGTCCACGATTACTAGGATCGTATTGTATCCGGAGCATGGAGGTAGATCGGTGATGAAGTCCATAGAAAGCGTATGCCAAGGGCGAGGCGGGATGTCAATAGGGCGTAAGAGGCCGGCTGGTTTTTCCTTTTGACTCTTGTTTTGGGCGCATACTCCACAGGACATTATGAAGTCTCTGATATCTTTTTTCCAAGACGGCCACCAGAAGTAGCGCTTGATCTTTTCCGAGGTCTTGGTCATACCGGGATGTCCTTCCATTAAAGAATCGTGATAACAAGAGATTACCTTTTTCTGTAAATCTGTGCTGGGCAGGTATAACCGTTCTTGGAAATATAATAGGTTGTCCTTCACCGTAAAGCCCTTTCCCTGCAGATGCCAATTCTGTATGTCTGCTGGAGTTACCAGTAGCCTGGCTTTAACCTTAACTTCCTCTATGGATTGTGTGGCGATTACACCTAGAATTCTTTGTTCGGGAATGATAGGTACAGGTTTAGGATTGATCAAATGTTCTTCCACTCCCATCCGAGAAAGGGCATCAGCTTTACCGTTTTTTGTACCAGGTCGATAGGTAATTATGAAGTCAAACTCGGCAAAGAATAGTGCCCAACGGAGTTGCCTAGAGGATTGAGCTTTTGCGGTTTTCAAATATTGCAGGTTTCGGTGATCTGTAATCACAGTAACGGTGTGTCGGGCCCCCAGAAGATAATGCCGCCAAGCCTTGAAGGCGGACTTGATAGCTAGAAGTTCCTTATCAGTAATAGTGTAATTGATTTCAGGAGGCGAGAATTTGCGGGACCAAAATGCCACGGGATGCAACTGATTGGTTACTGGGTCATTTTGTGATAGAACTGCCCCCATGGCAAGGCTCGAAGCATCAGTTTCAACGATGTAGGGGAGTTCTGGGCGAGGATGTTTTAAGATCGGTGCAGAGATAAATCTAGTCTTCAAATTCTGGAAAGCTTGTTCCGCCTCGGTAGACCATTCAAAACGTTTGTTTTTCTTTAACAAGGCGGTGATGGGCTGGACTATTCGAGAGAATTCGGGGATAAACCTGCGGTAAAAGTTAGCGAAGCCTAACATGCTTTGAACACCTTTTACGGAGGATGGCGATGGCCATTTGAGAATTGCATCGACCTTCTTTGAATCCATACGCACTCCGCTAGGTGATAATATGAATCCCAAGAATTCAACTTCAGTCACGTTGAAAACACATTTTTCCAACTTAGCGAAAAGTTTGTGTTGACGCAATCTCTCGAGGACCATTTTCACGTGTTTCCGATGTTCAGTTTCCGATGAAGAATAAACGAGGATGTCGTCAATGTAAACAACAACACACACATCTATGAGCTCTCTGAGGACATCGTTCATAAAATATTGAAAGGCGGCCGGGGCATTGCAAAGTCCGAAGGGCATGACCTGATATTCAAATAGCCCATACTTGGTGCGGAAGGCCGTCTTCCATTAATCGCCCTCTTTTACTCGTACCAAGTGGTAGGCTCCTCTAAGATCCAGCTTTGTATATATGCATGCTTTTCTGACTTGGTCCAGGAGTTCAGGGATCAAAGGTAACGGATATCTATTCTTAACGGTGATCTGGTTCAGGGCGCGATAATCTATACAAGTTCTAAGGTCCCTTCTTTTTTTGGAACGAAGAACAAAGCTGAGGAAGCAGGGGACTTGGAAGGACGAATAAACCCATTCGCTAGGTATTGATCCAGGTATTGTCGGAGGTGAAGATTCTCAGGCTCGGTGAGGGCATAAATTCTACTACAAGGAGGAGTAGATCCAGGTATCAGGTCTATCTGGCAGTCATAAGACCTATGAGGAGGTAGAGAGTTAGCCTGATCCTTCCGGAAAACATCTTGGAATTCTAGGTATTCAGGAGGTAACTGGGGAGCCTCCGAGGAAATTGCTGCCAGTGCAACACCAGGTCGAGGGTGACAAGTAGAGACACATTCTGGAAACTGAACCGTTCTTGCTCGCCAATCGATATGAGGATTGTGCTTCTCTAACCAAGGAATTCCTAGAATAATCTGGAACTGAGGGGCCTTGATCACATCGAACACGATCTTCTCATGGTGTCCATCTTGACTTACTAGCGTCACTTCTTGGGTGGTATGCGTTACTGGTCCGGAGGCTATCTCCGTACCATCCACCGTAGTAATGACGTCCTTTACAGCCTTTGGACAAAGAGTCAGATTCATCCTCAAAACCATTTCATGATCCACATAATTGCCGATGGCACCGCTGTCGACGTAAGATTCAATCGCATGTAATCGATCCGGATGTTCAGGGCTAATGAGGACCATAGGCATCACGAAATGCGAGGTCACGGAACTGGTTTTAACGCTCGGCAAGAGGACCTCTATTCTTCTCGGGCGAGGTCGTTTCCCTGCTCAGAGTTTGTGACCCTGGTAACTGCAGCTCCTACTGCCTTCTTGGCTGGTTTCACCGGACAGTCTCGAAGAAAGTGCCCCGAGTTTCCGCAATAGAGGCATAATTGCAGCTGTTTTCTCCTTTCCCGCTCCTTTTGTGTTAGTGGTCCTTTCAGGCCCCCTATTTGCATGGGTTCCCCGGAGTCTACTCCTTTGGTAGGAGTTGGTGGTTTGGAAAATACTCGAGCATCAAACTTGGAACGATCGGCCTTTCTGTTCTGCAGTCTGTGGTCAATTTGAACGACTAAGTCAATATAGTCCGAACAGTCTTGCGGGGGATTCACTACTTGGGCTAACACATCTTTGAGCTCTCCACGTAGACCTCTATAAAACAGCGTAATCCTTTTGTCCTCAGGCCATCGAGTTTCCACTATCAGTCTGTTGAAAGACGCAATATAAGCCAAAAGGTCTTGATTACCCTGTCGCAATGAAAGGAGCTCATTGTCCAAGGCCTGCCCCTGTGAATGTCTTGCAAACAGTTTTTCCATACTGAGCTGAAAAGCTTGAAAATCATGGAGAACCGGATCATCTTGATTAACTAGAGGGATCGACCAGTCTGCCGCATTGCCACTAAGGTACGAAAGCACGAAAGCTACCTTAGCTTGATCAGTTGGAAAGGCTGCTGGCCGGCATAAGAAGTGCAACCGGCACTGATTAATAAATACTGCAAACCTCTTTGGGTCACCAGAAAATCGTTCGGGCGGAGCCAGAGGTACATTCCCAGGTAGGTTGATCTGCACTCGGTTCGTAGAGGATGTTGAAGGAAGATTTGCCCCTGATACGGGTAACAGAGTTTGTCCGGCTTGTGACTGTAGCAATTGTCTAGCGAGATCGTCTGTTCGCTCCTTGGAAATAATCAGTTCCCTTCTTAGAGCATTCGTTTCCTGACTGGCTGCATGCACTTCTGCTCTTAGTTCCCCAAGTAACTGGGCTAGCTGGTCGGTATCCAAGGTTTCCATAGCGCCTGGGTGGGAGTTTTGCGGTAGGCTTTGCGTTCTGTAACGCTCACCTGATTCCCGCAGAGGCGCCGGTCTTGACTGGGTGAATGCCGTATCTTCAAAGGTGATGTGTAACACACGGTTGGCTCTTTGGGCTGGACCTCTGTGCACTGTATGTCTTACTCGAAGAGTAAGATGTCTGCAGATAGAAAATATGGGATTAATGAACTGGGGTTATTGGGTGCCTCTCTCCTCTTCCCTTTCTCTTCTCCTGTAGAACCCCAAAGGTTAACGCCCTCACCTTAGGTAAGTGAACGCCGAGCTCTCCATCTGCCTCGGGGCAGGGTGCCGTAACCAGTTTCTTCACTGGATAAGGGTGCAGGCCTCTTGACCTCAGAGGACTGCTGTCTGTCGTTAACTGCACAAACGGTAAGTTCTGGGCACTTCAAATGTCTTAAAAGTCTTTTGTAATGATATCTCTTGTTTTGCAGGGTTCCGGCGATGGCGGATGGCGGGCTGATGAGAGTTGAGGATCGAACCCGCGTGAGGAATAGAAGCGCCTGGAAGCACGTAAGTAAGCGCTTGTAGCCTGCTTCACGATGCGCACTAACTGTCCCTTTTATCTTGCAGGTACAAGTTTGGAGCTTTAGAGAAGCTGAAGGGTGCTGGAATACCCACTGGATTCGGCGTGGGAAGGAGTAATGGCACGTGAGTAATGAAGTTGCCCAATGTCTTAAAACGCACCTTCTTTTGTCTTTCAGATGTGGGATGCAGCGCCGAAGGCCTCCGGAGCGTGCGAAGAGCTGGTAAGCTTTTGTCTTTCAGATGCCGGAATGCAGTGCGAAGACCTCTGGAGCATGCGAAGAGTAGGTAAGCCTTTGTCTTTCAGATGCCGGAATGCAGCGCGAGGCGTTGGTGACAGCCGATGGACCAGGTAAGAGATGCGCTGCCACTGAAGACCGTAGTGCTAACCTGTTCTTTCTTTGTCTTTACAGGTGCTGCTGAAGACTGGATTCCAGGATGGTAAGCCTTTGTTCCCTTAGGCCCAGGATCAGAAGCAGAAGACACGATGAGCGTTCTGCTGCAGAGAATGCAGAATAACGCAAAGCAAGATTCATCCATCGGGTGTGGTTTAAATAGCCTCCTGTAGTGCTTAGGTGTCTCCTTCCACAGCCACGCCTAGGTAAGAAAAGAGTTCCTGCTTTCCAGAAGAGTTCCAGTGTTCTGAACCTAGGGAGTGGCTCCTGCCCCACCCAACAGGAAAAGTAGTCCCAAACAGAAGAGGATCAGGGGTTCAACTGGCAGGTAAGTAAGCAGCATGGTCTGCTGCAGGTAAGTCCACCCAAGCATTATGAGCCCGGCGCTTCCAGCGCTGGGACTGGGCATCTTTATGAGCCTGGTGCCACTGGCGCCAGGACAGGGTCCAAAAGGTCCCAATTGGGACTGGCTGGCACTCGGGACCGGGGTTATGGGTCTGCTTCCAAGGGAGTCGGGCAAGTCCTGATCTTTTGGAAGCAGAGATCATGACAGCAGGTGAGTAAAAGTCTTGCACAATGTTTTGGTAGTCTTTGTAGAAAAGCAGAAATCAAAGCAGTTTGTGAAGTAAAGAAGCTGTCAGCGACTCTACAGAGCAACCACTACAAGTCTCATCAACAGAGACCAAGTGCAGTTACACGACAAGAGGTAGGTTCTCTTAGACTGTACAGTACCTTTAGATTGAAGAAAAGTGCAGCAGATGGATTCTGTTCCTGTGCAGCTCTGCAGATCCTGGTGTTGCTGGGCCTCCGTCGTGGGGACAAGAGGGAGGACGTCTGGGGACTCCTGCACTGCAATGGGACGGTCACCAACCGCAGCTGGCAATCTTCAAACAAGTGGCACTTCGGAGTTTCAGCTCCTTGCTTCTACCGCAAATAGCAACACCACGGTTCCTGGCTGTCGAGATGGGCTTTCCTTGCATCTGGGGTCCTGCACTCTGTTGAAGTGGCTCAGACCTGGTCATTCCTGCTTCCTGGGAGTCCGCAGGATCGTCCCGGAGCTTTTGGACAGCCTAAAAGCAGCATACACAATCTGGTGTTCCTCTCCCTGGCTATTCGGTTCCAGCAGCAACTGCAGTGAAATTTCAACCAGCTCCAAGAGGATGTCCAGGTGGCTTACTTTGGATTTGATTGGTCCCACCAACTCAAGGGGAGAAGTCGTCCTTGCAGGGCTTCTCTAGTCAAAAACAAAATTGGAGTTTCAGCACAGCAGCAGGGCTTCACCGGGCAAACTAACGGTCCAGGATTTGCAGCAGGCATCCTCTTCAAGTTCTAATTCGGATTCCTTCATCCATTGGTCGACTCTGCCTTCCAAGCCAAAAAGCCTCGCCTTTTATGCAGGTTTCTCCCATTCATTCCAGCCTAGCTGTCAGTCACCCAGCAGGGTGGCTGCCCTTGCCGGATAGCCAGCCGGCCAATCACCTGAGAGTGCAGTCCTGTCTCCTAGGAGACTCAGCACAGTGAGTTTCGGGCACCTCCCTTGTTTCCTGCCCCTGCCAGACACCCAGGAGCCAGAAGCGGGCTTCACTCTTGAATCGCGCCAAAGGCAAAGCGAACAAAGGGAGCAAACCTGGTTTGGACCACAGAGTAAATCTCAAGAAGGCCCGTTCCACAAAGAAATGGCGAAAAAAGAAGACTTGGGCCATTTTGAGAAAAAGGGCACCCTTGGGTGCTTTACTGCAACTGCGAACGCAGCCCACAGTAAATGCACACCACAGTAGTTAAAAGTAAACCACTGCCACCAGCCATTCATTGAGGAAAGGGTAACATAAAAATGTTACATGAGAAGCTAGACAAAGGGGATACTAAGTAATCCCTCCAGCACCCTATTGTAAGATAGTGTGTGCTGGGTCTAGAACGTTACAATGTAAGTGAAGTCAATTTCACTTCACTGGCATTGGAAATAGTAGTTTATCCAAGGGAAGGTAGTTAAA